>NC_089880.1:10940454-11262500 GCF_040182565.1 Anser cygnoides
CCGAGGGGAGCTGGGCAACATCCACACTGAGCACCCGGCCAGCTCCAGCACAAGCTGTCCTCTCCTTAGGGCCCCCCCTCACAGGCACCCTAAGGTTCACCCCTTTTTGCATACCTGCTTTCCAGTGAGGATGTCCCACAGCCCAAAAAGTGACATGGGATATAACCTCCATGCATGGGTGCTCCCCTTCATCCCCTCCTCATCCTCCTCCACCTCCTGCTGCTGCTGGTACCAAAGGGAGGGTGAGCCCTGCTCCCTCCCCATTTATAGGGCTCAGCATCCCTCAGGTGGCCCCATCAGCCTCCTGCTGATGATGCCTGGCCCCGGGAGGGTCATGCTGCCAACCCACCTGTGTCCGGGGGGCTTCGTTCACTCCTCAGATGCACATGGTTCTCCAAAGGTGAAAAGGAGCAGGAGGGACAGGGCTAGCTCTGAGCCAAAGCTGGCATTTGAACAAACAAACAGACAGACAGACAGGACTTGGTGCCCTCCCCAGACAGGACCCACAAGCTCTCAGACATGTTCTCCAAACCGTCAGCATCCACATTGCCTCTCGGCTCCGGACAGCAGCTGATGGAGAGACATCTGTTCCCCATCCAGCCAGCAGCGTCTTCCTGATCTGCCTCTTAAAAATTACAAGGCAATTTGGAGTTTCTATTTTGTACTTTTGATTTGCCCAAACACCTGAAACATGAGCTCTCAATCCAGGATCAAAGGCTCTCTCTGGAGCAACACAGACGGCTATATCCACCGCCGTATTTATGCATGATTAGGAACGCCTGCATTGGAGAAGGGATTTGGCACGGGTGCGTGCGCTGCAAAGCCCTGAAACTCCATCTCCTCCGGAGCAGAAGTCCCGTCAGGTCAGGGCTGGCACCAGCTCCATGGGGCAATGCCTTGCAGAGGGGGTGGCCCCCCTGTGTCACTTGTCCCCTGGTGCTGCCACCCAGGGCCCAAACCTGGGATCTCGCCTCCTTGCTTTGCTCCACCACTGGATGCAAATTGGACCTTGCAATGTGGACACAACCTATGACGTATGAGGCACCATGGATGGTGCTAGGCCAAGCAAAAGGTTAATGATAATTAACACAAGTTGTTAATGAGCTGGAGGGGAGACCTTATGGGATGAGTGTATCCCCTCTGAGCCCACTGCCTCTGAGCAGGGCAGGGGGGACCTTGCTCCAGACCCATGGCACGGATTCTGCTTCTTCCGAAGTGCTTCGGAGGGGCAGGATGTGATCCCTGTGTAAGGGATCTGTAGGCAGGGCACGTTGTTTATGGGAAAGCCAGCAATAAAATCAGGAGGATATAAAGATGCCTGCCCTTACACAGGTAGCAGGCCAGAAAAACATCCACACATGTCAGACAGAGGGATGCATTTCGCTTCCGCTCTCCTCCTTTCAGATCAGTTCAAAACATAGGAAAATGCTATAAAATGCCAGATGCTTCTGCCTTGTGGACAAAATTGTCTTTGGAGAATGTGTAAGGCATCAGCTTAAGCTAAGGTTACCAGCCTAAGGCTGAGATGCCCTTAACTCTGCCCTTTTAGGTGGGAACCCGACGCCTCCCTCTGGGCTGCCACTGTTTGTAAGCAGGATATGGGCAGCTTTCACCATGCCGATGGGTAAACCAGAGCATGCTCTGTTATTAAAGCAAGCGACGTAACCCCACACTCCTTTTCTTGGGAAATTGGTCGGGTTCCTTTGTGCCACAGTTTCCCCACACGCTGAGAAACCTTCGGAGCAGTGCCGGGAACAAGGCGCCCCGCAGATCCCGGTGCGCTCCTTCCCCGCCGGTTCAGCACTGGGAACGAGCCGGGAATAAATTTTGCCACAAATATTCGCAGCAAATTATAAAGTCTTGGAAAAAGCCGATTTCAGTTCTACTGAGAAGTTTCTGTTTTGACAGATGTTTTAAGTATTTTTTTTTTCAGGAATTTTATTTCTTATTGAAACCAAAGGAGGTCTTGAAACCAAAGGCTGGGCCAAGACCAAACTAAGAAACTTTCTGCTTTGAAAACGTCTAGGCAAAACGCTTCTCTTTTCACCCTGTTCCCCGTTTCAACAATCCGGGGAATGGAGATGAATTTGCAGAATTTCGCCTTCTCTGAATCCGTCCTGTTTGCCCAGAAAATGTTCTGGCTGAGAAGCGCCTTTCATGCCCCATTGAACCCAGCTCCTTTGAACACCGATGGGACCTCCACCTCCAGCGTCCCTCCGGTGCGGTTTCCACGTAAATTGGCTGAAACTGGAGCCTTCCTGGTCAGAGGTTTTGCAAAGCCTGTGGGATCCAGCTCATTGAAGGCAGAGCAGCACCCAGGGTGCGCCCATGCCCACGTCCCTGGGGCGAGGCACCGAGGGCAAAATCCCACCACTGCCATCTCAGCCCTGGCTGCATCCCACACCCCCAGCTCGCTGCAGAGGTATTGGGGTCCCCGTAAAAGTCTAGAGGTTTTGGGAGCTGAGCACGACTCCTGGGGTGCGGCGGCAGCTCCCACTCGGCAGCGCAGCACACGTGCTGGCGAAAGGAAGCGTTAAAAACCCGCCGCTGGAAACTGCGCGGTGCTATCCAGTGGGTAGCTGCTTTCCTTCAACGGGCCATAAAAATCCCATTTGGAAATGCAATTGCCTCGCTCCCCTCCTGCATCACGCTGCTATTTCAAGGGGGCCTGTCTAGCACATTAAAACACAGGCGAATAGGACCAGAATCTGCTGAACCTTAAAACAATTATTATTTTTCGCAAGCCGCGCTCCTTCCAACACTAACATTATTCTAAGATGCAGGTAACATGTGACACGTTTTCTTTTTCTCTCCAAAGTACAACACCCTTCCCTTCTTCTATCCCTCCTTCCCAAATATCAATCATCAGCAAAGACAAGGCAAATGAACTTTTAATCAATAACAGCTACTGTTTCTTGTACCGGGACTGTTTATGATTTAAAAGGGGAAAAAAAATTAAATCAATCCTGATGTGAACATTTTCCCACTTGGAAAAACAGCCCAATCCTATATCAAAAGGTTGTGTTTTTTTATATGTTTTTAAAAGGTTTAAAAGCTAAATTAATTTTAAATTGTTTTTACATATCTTGCCTATAGACAGAACCACATCACATGACGAGGAAGGGTGGTCCACGGTTTATTAATGTTCCCAGTAAGTGCTTTAGCACCAGTCTGTCTGCTTTACGCACATTTAATACTGTTGCCATCTAAACATCAAGACTACCCTAACCGCAAGCGGCGCGGCGTGTCCGTCCCGGTGCTCGAGCTGGCAGTCTGTCCCCTTTCCGCCCAGCCCAGGTACAGAGCAGCACGCTTGTGGTATGTCTGCAGGCAGGCTCCCCTGTTCTAACGCCGGCGGGCAGTGTACAGGGAGGATCTGAGCCTCAGCCACGTTTTTTTGTCAAGAAAGGACCAAGAAAGGGCCTGGTCCCCCTTGCTGGGTGTGCCCCAGCTGGGACAGCGCTGAATAAATGTCCTAAACCAGCAAACGAAGAAGCAGGAGCTCGGACCTGGACCTGGACCAAGGGAAGTGGATTTCCAACACCTTGGTACCTAAAAAGAGGGGAAGGCTGCAAGCAAGGGCTCCTAACTTAATCTATTTTTCTGCCAAAGGCTTGAAGAACCAGGAGGCCGGGACTTCATTTTCCCCTTCATACACCACGGCATTTGGAGTAGCTCCAATGGCAATGCTGGGCTCCAGCTCAGGTTTATATGACCTTGAGAAATGAACCCAGGTGGTACATGCAAAGGCACCCACCAAATTTTATACAGACCTCAGGTGGGTTCGTTCGGTTGGTCCTGCTGGCAAGTTCTTCTGACTTATTTGTGGATCAGCAGAAGTGGCTCCCTCCCTGCTGCCTCACCTTCCCCAGTACACACCAGTGCCTGACAGCTGTGGGGGTCCCATTGCTTCTCGCCTTAAAATGTTGAGGTCTCGGATATCTCGTGGCCTTGTGCAGCTTGCTGTTTGTCCCCCGTCCGGTCCCACGAGTGACACACCACTGTGACTGCCCCCCCAGAGCTGCCAGGTCCGGGCGCAGCCTTGCAAGGCCAGCGGCCAGGCAGATGCCACGTGCATGGCCTCGCTGGAGGCAGTGGCAGGCTTTGGCCTCTCGAGGGTGACTCGCAGGGGGAGGACGTTCCCCAGATGGCCAAGGGGAAGCGGCTCAGACACGCATTCCTCTGAGTCACTGGCCGGGGACGTCCCAGATGGAGAAGGCAGGACGTGGCCAGGCTGGCCCTAGGCAGGAGCGGTCCCAACGGTGTCAGGCTCACGTCCCTCCCTGCTGACTCCTCACCGGGGTGTCCAGCAGGATGCAGGGACGGATATCCCAGCAGGAAAAGTGGTTTCCATCTCCCTGCGAACACATTTCCCCCTGCCTTTACCAAGCATCTCCCCTCTGCCACCACCCTCACCCAGCGTGCCATCCCCACGCTCCCTTCTTCAAGCACCGGGGGACGGGGCATGTAAATTGTGACATTTCCCTTGCTACCATGGGATCGGTGGCTGAACCAGAGCCTGGACTCTGTTTCCTCGTCTCCTTTTTCCATGAGGTTTCTGTCCCCCAGTGAACATCTCATGCTCTTCTGTCCACCATGGCTGTTGTATCACCATCCCCGTGACAAATGCAATCACCTTCCAGTCATGCAGTGAGGTGAGTGTTCACCTCGGACCTCTTTTCCCAGAGAAGAGGAAACATCAGGCGGCTTTTTAGGATCAGAACAGAAGAGAATAGAATAGATGTTTCTCCACTTACAATTTTGCCAGACTTTAACTGGGCTCCAATTTTCCATGCTGGGTTTCTGCCTCCGGCTGTGTTTTGTTTTGTATTTGTCAAAAATTTCCATGACTCCATTTCCACCAGCCCTTTGAACAAGGTTTTGGGGAGGTCTTGTCTCTTTTTTTTTTCATTTTTTTTTTCTTTTGCCCATGTTAAAACATTATTACAACCACTTTACTGAGAAGCAGTGCTGCCTCCGGGCTTGGCAAGAAGCGTCCCTTGAGCGAGAAGACAGGCCTTTCTCCATCCTTGTGACAGCGCCCGAAGCCGGTCAGATCACGAGCCTCCGAAATAGCGGAGACTGGCTGGAGTTTGGCACGCTGACAGGGGAAAAAGTCCATCTGCACTGAGTACCCTCCATCTTCTAACAGGCTTCAATCAACGGTTTCACAACACCACATCAGCCAAATGCGTAAACACAGGGTGCTGCTTAAATATAGCCCTCGCCTTGAGGAACAATCAGTGCTGAAAGAGAAGAGCATCTTACACAAATAAACAGAGGTCCCGCAGAGCTCGAGCGTTTGGACCAAGGTCAACGGAGGGAATTTGTGATAGGGCAAAATTATTGAACCTAAAACCGCGCGCAAGCTTTCAGATATGGATTTCGTCTGCTGGGAAGTACTAATTCAAGTGGACTGGACCCATCTGTGGCTTTGGGTTGAATTCAGCAGATCCTAAATCCAAGCAGTCGCAACAGGAGAACAGAGGAGGAGACAGGGAAGTGAGGAAGGCCAAACCAAAACGCTTCGTTTGGGGCAGATCGATTAACCTGAAACCCCTTTTTGTTCGCTTCGCTGGGAAGATGGATGGGTTCTGCTGACTTGGCAGGACCTTTTCATCTTCAGTGCTTTGGCTCCGCTGGTAGAACAAAAAATCTCTGTGGTTACTCAGGCGGCTGCAGCTGATGTGAGATCCAGGTAGCCTCAGCTCCTGCAGCAACTGCGGGGCCCCACCAGAGCCCCAGCCACATCTTGCACCCGAGGTCCATCAGCTTTCTACAGAGCACCAGTTAGAGCCACACGAGCCCCGACCAGTTTGGTTGCAGGAGCTGGTCTTGCCAGGACCTGGGATGAGAATTGCCAGATGAGGTGAAACAAAGAGGAAGAAAAAGGCAAAGGCAGCAACAGCAGACAAAACAACACCCCAAAACCTGGTTTGGGGCTCCAGGAAAATCAAATGGGAGGAAAAATACTTGCCTTGAGGGAAAGGGGTTGGGGGCTGAGCTCAACTTCACGGGGCTGGTGTTGGTCTGGACACCTAGCTGCTGCTGTACGCAGGAAATCCTGCTGAAGTTGTTTTTGACAGCCAGTGTGCAGGCAGAAATACATCTCTGCTCTGCTGGAGAGGTTGCGAGGTGACCAGAGAATAGGAAAAACCAATGGGTAAAGCAGCTGCAGCTGTACAGCATGCAGGAACGGGGTCACGTCTTGCCTTTGGAGCAGATTAAATTTAAGACCTGTCAACCTCAACAGTGTCTAGGTCGATTTTCTTCCTCTGCATTGATGGGGAACAAATTTGAAGCCCTGAGGTGTCATTCCTGCATGTCATGCTTTGAGTTGTTCCCTTCCTTTAGCCTGATAGACCTGTTCCCTTCCTGAGGATGATCATTTTTCAGCCAAACATGTGGCTGTTAGCATTCCTGAGTGATGGAGTACGCAGCTTGTAAGGGAAAGGGAATTTTCCATCGTATCCTGCTGACCCCATAGACCTGTATGTTCATGGCCATCCCACCAACCCACACAAATGAAACTGCTCTGGGTGAAGCCATTGCCTGTGGAGATGCTGCTGTGCTGGGCTGGTCACATTCTGCCTACCCACCTCTCCACGTGCGTTTGCTTCTCAGATGCATCCCAGCCACATGTGGAGTGGTGTTTCTATGAAGTCAAGTGGCTGAAAGCTCCTGGGCTAAAAGACATCGTGTAAAACCTGAGCTACTTCCTACTTGTACCTCCTCCAGGCTCTGCAGGGTCAGGAATTCCCTTTTTTTAATCCAGGGACTTGTGGGCAGTGCCCCACCAGCTTGTCAAGATACTGCAAGCTATTCCTACAATGAACAAGGAAAGAAGGTTCCTACGTGCTCAGCAGTTATCTACAGATTAAAATTTTCTAAAGGGGTTCTTCAATGTTTAAGGAAAAGATTTAGGACTCCATTGAGCACATTAGGTTGAAAACAGCATACCTAGGATGACTGGGTTCTCAGCTGCCATGAGCATTCATCCCAGCACTTCAGCATAGACTTCTGGGTGCAAGCATCTGATTGTAAATACCGCTGTTGTGGAAACTTGGCTGAAGGGAATAGACAGACTGTCACACACACTGAAACTGAGATGATCATTATCACGACTTGAAAGAATAAACGGGCATGATTGGGAACAGCTGCTTTTGAATTTATATGCATGTGGGGCAGCTCTGGGAAGGAAAACAGCACTTGCTATCACATGCACCTTGGAGCTGGCTGGAACATCCCATTTCTCACAAGCCCACAAGAGCTTATAGGAGCTGTGTTGTTCTGAGGACCTGAACTGGCTTGTTGTGGTGCCTGGTGGTCAGATCTTCAAGCTGTAGAAGACCCTGCATGCAGCTGGGTTAAAGCATGCACTGTAGAGGGGAGCCCTCCTGGCCAAGGGACCCAAGCTGTGTCTAGATGAGGTTATCCCAGAATGCTTCCCAAATCTTAGATCTGGAGGCATGCTTTGGCTGCGTCCCAGCTCCGGGTTGGGTATGTACCAGCAACCCCAGAGCATCGGTTTGCACACAGAGGAAACCCAGATGGGAGTGCTGGCGCATCGTAGCAGCTCCCTGCTCTGCAGCCTCTGGAGACCAGGACACAAGGTCTGGCGTAGACAGAGCTCAAGTGACCTGTCCATGGAGAGGTTTGTCTCTCTCCTGATCACCCATTTTTCCAGCACAGGTCAATCCACCTTATGCAGCCCCCAGAAGGTCCTGTGAGGAACAACCCCACCAGACATAATCTTCGAGTTTACAGTCAACCCAGTAAAACCAATCCCAGCTGAACCACTTTTGTACTGGAACGATTATTTTCTTTCTTATTTTTTATAAAAATGCGGATGCAAGCCAAGCACCATGCAAAAACCTAAGCGCGTTATGCCACCTTGTCAATTAGGGTTGCTATCCCATCACAAACAATAGAAAGGATCTATTTTCTGTAAACCGCAGCTGATTGACATTAATTAGGAGACACACTGTGTCTCTGTATGGACTGTGTTCCACAAGGACGTTTCTTAAGATCAGTCTTTCTGGATCCACGTCTTGCCAAACACGGCTTGTTTTCGTGGGTCCTCTTGTTTACTGCTGTATTAGTTTGGTGTTAGACTTTTTTTTCCAGTCGTCTGGAACTTCCCCAGAGTTCCCAGATTTGTTTAAAAATCAACACTAATGGTTCAGAGAGCTCTCGGGCCAATTTGTTTATCCTTTGATGCAAGTTATCTGATCCTGCAGAATGTCTAACTTTAATCACTGCTGTTTAACACACGGCTTCATCGCTGATAGAATATAAAGTATTTCATTATCTCCGTAAAGTATGAGTGTGTCATCCTACTTCTTTCCAAAGAGAAAATGAATGTTGAACAAATAACTTTGTCTGTTCTACAGGCAGGCTGAATATTTTCCCATTATTGTCTGGGATCTCATTGTAGGATTTGGCTTTTCTTTGTACATTTAAAAAAAATCTTATTAACCCTAGCAGCCACAGATTTTCCAATCCTGCCTTTAGGTCACTTTCCCAGGTGTCTGCGTATTCTCACTGATTTCCACTCACTGCTATCAGATTCCCCACTTTTTATTTACCATTAACATGCATGCACATCAGTGCCACATACATATGCCCATACTTATCTTAGCAGATGCATATGTTAAACCTCCAGTAATGCTGTTTCCACCTTCTCTCTTAGCTGGGACTTGTTTATGTAAGACAGTGCTGAGGCTCCCAGAATAGCAGTTCAGTTATCTTAGAGCATCTCACAAAATAGTCTTAAACACTTCCCAATTATCAGCCATTCAATTATTTTTTGTTTGTTTAAACAATTCCTTCCACTCCTAATTTTGATCCTGACTATTTTCAGCCCCAAGCAGTTGTTCTTTTTCCAGAACCAGGGCCTAGAGCTGGGTACCTCTGTGCTTTTAAAACTCTGGCCCCTCATCACATATAAATAGCATTGGTCAGAGTTCTTCTGTGCTTGCACATGCTGTCATGCTCACTGGCACAGTGACAGCCTGGGGATAGGTTTTGGAGTCCCTGCCCATCACGAGACAGGAGAGCTGCAGACCTAAAAGGCAGAGGGAGCTGGGTTTGGGTGATCTGGGGGGGATGTATGCCTCCTCTGCTCCCAGGCTCAAGGAGAGGGGGAAAAGCCACTGGGGACCGAAGACAGCTTTCATCAATTGAGATGTTTTATTTTGTGTTGGCTTTTTTTTTTTTTCTTAAACATCCTTTGTTTTCTAACAATAAATCATATCCCGAGGCAAAAGGCTTTAAAAGGACTGGGCATGGAGTCTGCTTCCCTTCCCGGGCTGGTGAGGCGGGCCAGCAGCTGACAGCAGCCATCAATCTGCAGCTCTGCCATCGATCCATCTTTATCTGTCAGCACGGGACGACCCTGCGCTGGCCCAGCCTGCCACCCCCTCCGGACACCCAGCCCTATCCGTGCCCCGGCAGGCAGCGGTACCAAAGCTGTAATGCTACAGAAGGCAACCGCATCTTTTCCGAGCAGAAGGTGCTGGTAAATCCAACAGCCCACTTGTGGTTGCACCTTCTCATGAGGTTTCAGAAATACCAAGTCACTTTTATTATTATTTTTTCTTCATCGGTGGCTATTTCTACCTCCCGTTGTTTACTGCCCAGGCTTCTAGGTTTGCTATTAACACTCGCGCTGCCAGGAGCCAGCAGTTTATGGTGGCGCCTACGTCTTCTGTTTACCTTCTTTAATATTGTTCCCCAAAGATGCTCCATTAAAGCCCTCTTAACTGCTCTACCTTGTTTGTTACCCGGAATATTGGTTGCTCTCCCAAGGAGATGGAGGTGGTCCAACTCATATGCTCCCTCTGAAAGCAGAGCTGATGCTCCACGAGTTGCAACACCTCTGCTTCACCTCCGCTTTACACCTTTTGCCACTTGGTGGTCTCTCTCCCCTGTCTGCTTTTGCTTCCAAGGCATGCGGGCCCTCGCAGCCGATCGTTTGAACTTTCCTCTCCTTCTGCTCCCTCCTGAGGTCCCTCAAGTTCTTGCTGATCTGAGAAGTATTTTATGAGGCAATTTCATTCATGCCAAATGTGTCATAACCGATGGATCCCTGCCTACAGCCAGCAGAGCCCTGTTCAGCCGTGCAGTGATGTGAGCTGTGCTGGAGCCAAGGAGACCGCACACAGGCCCGTCATCTTGCTGTCCCCTCTGCTGCGCCTTGCCAGGCTGAAGGTTTGCCCGTGGCCACGCACGTTGGCTCCGTTGGCCACCACTCGCTCTCCTTCTCCCCTTGAGAGAGGGCATCAGGCTCAAAATGGGCCATGGGAGACTGTTTAGGTGTTTTTGGTGCTAATTCAAGGTCAAAGGCCATGCTCCGGTGCCTCACACCTTTGCCACAGACACAGGCCCATGCCCTCTGCCCGCAGGTTTCCACACAGCATGGGGGACGTGGTTGTCCCTGGGTTGGGGTCTCTGCTGGGGGACAAGGCCTCAGCCCCCTGGGGCACACTCTACTCAAAAATGGCAGCCAGACACATTTCCTAGGATGTCATGGGTGACCAAAGAGGGGACTGTCCCCAGGCAGGGCCACAGCACATGGTCCCCAATGCTACCATGGTCTGCCCCATCCCATAGCCCGAGGAGGACGGGGCCACCACACGTCTCCACTCCCTGAGGTGGGGACGTCCCTCAGCAGGGCTGGCTTCCTATGGGGCCGGGGGTGATTTTGGTGTCATGAGAGCACCAGGCCAGGGCGGCCATTTCATGGAGGGGAGGCACGGGGATGGGAGGAGGTGGGGGTTTCTTGAGGAAAGGGAGAAACCTCCAGCCTGGAAACCCCTTTGTTCCTAATTGCGCAGTTCTGCACAGGCAGCAGGGCAGGAAAGGGGGACGGCGCGCTGGGGTCTTGACACGGAGCCGCCTGCAGTTGTCCCGGCCCCTCTTAAAATGTCCTAGAGCGCTTGGCTTTGCCTCAGATTAAGTCCAGTTGCCCGGGCTGGCGTGTACCCGTACACAGGCTAAATGAGAACCACCCGTCCCACTGCCGTCCGCCCAGCCCTCCTCCTCCTCCTCCTCTCCCGCACAGGTTCATTAAGGCCTTCCCCAGTGAAAACAGGCTGCGTTTTGGGGGGACTGCCGAAGCGTTTGATATTTTCCACTCTGCGTGTCAAGGGCATTTACAGTCGGCGTCAGGCTGTTCCGTCAGTCTGAGGGAAGCACTTTGAAGTGTTTGTGGTAGAGGCCACATGTGCAGTCAAGATGTGCTCCCCAGCCTCTCGCTCCGTTTGCATTCCCAGCACCATGTGACAATGAACAACACGGCTTAACCCTTTCGTGCTGCTCGCAGCCTGCGTTTCACTTCTTGGCAGCATCCACCAGGGAGCAAGAAGAGGCAGCACAGCTCGGACAGGCACGGCATGGGGCACGGCCCCACTGAAGAAGGTGATCTGGTGGAGGTAAAAGGTCTCAAAGCTGCTGGCAAATCTGATGCTAGTTCCCATACATGCCCGAAGGGCTGCCAGAGGTCCCACTCGGATGATGGAAGTAGCATTGCTTGTCACGAGCATCGCTGGAGCTGGCTTCCACCCTCTCCAGTCCTTGCAACAGGCCCCAAGTTTTACCCGAGAAGCCGCATGGAATGAGTCCCAGCGGCGGTGACACACCAGGAATGCCCACAATGACATTGCTGCCTGTCCTCCGGCATGACGGATGGCACACGATGAAATGTCAGCCGTCTCCTCCTGAGCGGTGCATGGGGCGAGCAACTGCAGCAAGTTCGCCGTGGGGGCTGTGGTGTGAGCCCAGCAGTGTTTTGAGGAGCTCTCCATGGGGCAGTGGTCAGGGATGACTCCAATTTGTTTGTGTAGGGCTCGCACAGTAGTTGTGTAGCTCTCTGCCATAGCTGCGGGCTTTACATTATTTTCACATGTCCAGAGAGCGCCCTGGAGAGGGGCTGCCTTTAAAACGAAGCAGGAGGACCAGCAAGCAAAGCAGAACAGCAGCGCCCAGGCCATATGCCTCTGCTCAGCTCCCTAAAAAGACTGCTGGGACAGAGTGAGGAAATTTGAGAAACGTGGCATCAAGCGATGCTTCCCTGGTGCCTGAGGGGCACCTTCACCCCTGGCTCTCCACAGCCCCCGAGCAGGAGGTGGAGGCTTCTCCAGAAGTGGACATTGGTCCTGGTGGGTGGATTGTCCATGTTCTGTCAAGCACCTGGCTGGTTATTAGGAATGGGATTTGGCTCGCACCTCTGGAAGTCCCACGAGATATAAACTCAACCTTCACCATCACGCAAGCCTGTCTGTGCCGGGGGCTGAGCTGCAACCCCCACGGGGTGGTTTTAATTCTGAGCAGATTCCCAGTTTGATCCACGCAGCCTGGACCCACTGCAGTGATAAAAAGGACGTGGCAGGCAACAGCGGAGGAAAGAGAGCGGTGGGAAAGGCAGGGGCCTTTCTGTGCAAGCTCAGAGCTCAGCAGCTATGAGCTAAGGGGTCAGAGACGTGAGCTGCAGAGATGCAGGTCCCACCCTTTGCTGCTGCCTCGAGCACGGCAGTGGTTTTTGGGAGCCAGCACTCGATCCAACCCCAGCACTCGACTGCTCACTCGCCCCTGCGTTCCCGGGGCAGTTGGCAGAGCCGTGGCTGCTGGGGCAGCACGGATCCGGCATGGGAAGGCTGCTCCAGCAGCTGCAGCGTTAACGCGTGGCACACAACAGCATCATCTTCCTTCTCCATTACTGCATTACAGAGGGTGGGGGCCTGGGGGAAGGGTGTCACTGTGCTGGCTCTCACTTGGCAGGGAAAAAAAGTCTTCTGGGCCGCAGCTTCCTAGAAAAGCTGAAGGCAAGGCATTATGCAGGGGAACTGACCTGTCCTCCTTCCATGAAAGCCCCCTCCGTGCAATCAGTTTGAGTCCTGGAAGCTCCTGCCTCTTGCCAAAACAGGGCAGGTGGAAGGGGGCTGGATGGCCAGTTTTCAGGACAGTTCCCAAGAAAACAACACCGATGTGCTAACCCTCTATCCCATGCTCCCTTATCAGTTTTGAACTGGTTGGCAACTTCTGAAACCCATTTGGTCAAAATGGCAGACTTCTCAGAAGCAGTATGCTAATGACAATAAAATACACGTTCAGAGGAGACAGATCCAACCTGGGGGCCCAAGTGAAGGGAAGATGAATAAGTTCACTTTTATTAGACATCAGAAGGTAGACACAGGAAAGCTGGCTTCATTGATTTCACAGACCCCCTTTTATAGCTCTGTTTCAGAGCAAAGGGGAGGCCTAGTTTCAAAACTTCACCAAATTCAGTGGGTGAGGATTAGGTATGTTAGGCCAATCTCCTTCCACCCCGCAACCTGCTTTCCTAAGATCTAAATGTGCCTCAGGCATCAGCTGTCCGTCACCCATCCCAAGATTCATCCCCAGTGGTGTGCTGTGCCAAGCCTCGATGCCAAGGACATGTGAGATAATTTTGGCTCGGGTCATGGCTGGGGAATGAAGGCAGCTTCCCTTTTTTGTGCTCATGACACATTGTACCCGTGTACAGCCCAAAAGGCGCGTACAGCTGCGGTCTGACCTTCTGGTCCCCAGAACAAGGTGTATTAGGGGCTACATTTCACCCTTGTATAAACCCTTTAATCAGAGGATAATAAAGTGCTTTGCAAAAGTTTGCTTATTAATCCTCACCACGGTCCTGGAAAGAAATAAGAGACACAGGGGAATCACCTCATTTGCTACGGAGACGGGGCACTTTCTGGGGTGAAATAGAGGCATTCAACAGATGAGAACAGCGCTGCTCAACATAACACACCGGCCAGAAAAGAAATGAAAGGAATTAAAATCGTGGTGAACGAGGGGAGATTTAGGCAGGCACAGTGTGATTAATCACACTGAAACTTGGCTAAGACAACGGGGAAAGGTGCCATGTGATTTTTATCAGGCTCTGTTAATGCTTCACTCATGCCCCAGTGTGACAGGTAACACAGCACCCCATGAGAAGGGGCTGGGGCAGCAGGATCGGGACACGGCTCGGGAGGGAAAGAGCTGGGCAAAAATTCCAAAAGCCCCAGGTGGGCTGGGGCTGTTGGACACGACCCCCTGCTGCGAACCAGCCTCGGGTGGGTGCCTGAGAACAGCACTTACAGCGACCCATCGGCCATGAAGTTCTTGCTCCCTGTGACTGTAGGGACTCAGCCCATAACCCAAGGACACCGTTGTTACCCACGGCTTATAAATCACGCACACTTCTACCCCTGCACCCAGGTGCTTTTTGTCGTTCCCACTGCTGAACTGCCATTGCTGCAAGCAAACAAAACGAAGGCACGCCTGGTTGTTTCCCTGCAGCTTTATCTTCTCATGCAGCCTCTGCGCCTTGGACTGCTTGTGTCTCTTCAAACATAACTTTCCTTGAAGCGTCTTCAGCTCAGCCATGCCCTCCAGTAAGCTGTACGCACAGATAATTTGCAGAAAATCAGAGGCAAGACACAGCCGAGTAATCTTCGTCACCAGTGAACCCCAAGGTAGTTTACAAACAACCCAGAAACTACTCTTCAAAATGGGATACTCTGAAAAGCAAACACTGCACAGTGCAAGATGTACACTGCCTGATCCTCAAAACAGAAACGTCCCAGATGACAAAGCTGGCAAAGAAAAAAAGGTCAGTTCGAGCTAGCTTTTGCTCCAAGATTTCACGAGACACAACCGTGCCAATCCTTCAATGCTAACAAGACTCATTTCAGAGCAGATTATCCAAGATCGAAGGATACTACCAGGGACTGGGCACACCGTGTAACTATGTGTTGTTTTGCAAAGGCTGACAAATCAGATGGCAGTGCTTCTCACAAACCTGCACGGCTCTATACGATGGCAGGAGGGAGAGGGTGAGATTATACAACTTGAATAAGGCAAAAGCCCACAGACTTTCTTTTTTGGGCACAGATAACTCCAGAAATTATCAGTGCCGGCTCTGCCAGCCCTGTGCCTCTGTCCAGGCCACATACCACTCTTTTGTATCCTCACTGCAGTGAAGGATTTTATCCCACTAGGGTTTATTATTCTTTTATAGACTGAAGGGCTTCAGCCTAATCTTTCAACAAACAAAAGGAATCTTTCAACATTTCAATGCTGTTGTAATTGGCTCCAAAAATAGCACCCTCAGAGCCACATTTCTTAATCTTCTCAAGTCCAAGGATTAACCTTTTTTCAGAAAAAAAAAATCCAAAGACCAACTTGTATATTTTTAACATAGTAATTCAAATAAACAAAAGACTACAATTTGAAAGTTAATCTATAGTAGCTTTTATTTTCTCCCATTTAACTTGTGTGCTTGTTTCTGTGGCCACTGGAGGGGAGGAGAGAGGGTTCACTATTGTTTCATGAGCCACCACTGGATGTTTTATGGACCACCGAAGGCCCATGGATCACAGCCTGCAAAACACTGCTATAGAGATAAAAAGGCTCGTTACAGGAGGCCCTTGCTCTCTGCTCCGCTTTATGGCTGGTGGTGCAGCAGACTGCCACATTTTGTCTTTAACTCCTTTAGGCTGCCCACTGAAGGGCACTGGTCGTCTCTCCAGGTGCTCTGTGTTGCTCGCTTCGTGCTGTCCTTGCAATACCTGTGCACTCAGATTATATCCCTGGATCCATGCCATGCTCCCGTGTACTCCAACCAGGTCAGCTCCAGGACAAAGTACCATTGCCCAAGGGATGCAGAATAATGCCGGCTTGTTCTGACTCTTAAAAAAAAGACAGTATGTAATCAACACCTGCACCCAACCATCCTTGGACAGGGTGACTTGTCTCTACTGCTCCTCAGTCACCTGAAGTGGCGCAAAACCTGCCTTGGTGCAGCCCTCTGTACAGCCCCCCCAGCTCTCTCCCAACCTTGCAAGCAGACACCTTGGCACCGCCAGCTGCCTTCGGACTCTGTTAGTGTTGGCTGGCTGGAACTGATAGTTTCCCTCTTCTTTCTCCTTGTTTCATTAACTGTCACGTTGGAGGTTTTGATATTCCCTGGAGCCAAGCCCTGCCAAAAGATTTACTCTATTGCAGTGCTCCGTTTAACATAATTGCCAGAGAAAGCTGTGCAGTTGGTAACGACCAAGGTAAGGAAACACACTAGATGCACTCAGGATATAGCATTCACATATTGTACTTTCATAAAGGTATAGCAATGGAAACATTCCCTATTTTGATTGTCCCAAAGCCACAGGAAAAAGGGAATTAAGGGAATTGATATGTCTGGGACGGATGCCAGCTCTGATTTACTCACATTTTTACCCTGATCTGAAATTCCTTGGTTAGAGATGGAAAACTTTTACGGAATACGTGAACCAAATCAGGCCGTGTAAGTGCTGGGATCCAGCTAAGAGCTATCTCGGCTGGTACACTCTGAGAAACATAAAAACAAACAAACTGACAATCGACTGGGCAACAACAGCTCTATAAGGAACTTCTCTTCCTACAGAGGGTTTGGACATTCCAGCATCACCACGGCTAATACCCGCATTTGCAGTCTGCCTTCTGACCACAAAGTGCCTAAGGTACCAGAACACCAGTGAGTTAGGATGTAGGGGTTGGCTTGGCTCCTGGAAAGAGGATGTGCTTTATCATCAAATCCCAGCATGATTTGGGATGGAGAGGCACAGAGCGGTCAAGCCAGAGTGGTGAGCCCAAAACAGGGTTGCCTTTGGAAGCAGTATAAAAAGAAAATATCCTTGCTAACATAACCTCGCCTTCTAGTTTAACCACCACGTTCCCTCAGAGAGTGCAAACATGCCTGCACATATTTTAGGCAGAGCAACCCACTTAGGAAGACTTAGATGCAGCGTAAGTCCAATTAAAGCAAAATGGAATGAAAGTCCCAAATTGTTTCAATGTGTCAGAGTGAGGAGTTTGCAAACCCACTGGTTATTGCGAAGTTGTTCTGGGAAAAACAATTTCTGTACAGATTCCATACCACTTTGCTGAACTCCATGGGAGATTTGCCATCAGCTTCAGTGGGAGAAGGACCAACGCATATAAGTAAGATTTAATCATGCATTAATTAATTGTGCTTCAGGCTAAATGTACTTGCTCTTATGCTCCAAACCTGCAATGAATTTTCTACAGAAAGGTCTCTGTCCCTGCAGTGGTGTCCACGGAGCTCGTACCAGCAAGGTGGAATTACAAGATCCCATGCCACTGTGCAGAAACACAAGAACATCTGTCTATGTGAATCTTGCTGAGATTAACATGAGTTCAATCAGGAGCAGAGTTTGATGAAAATGCCTCATTAGATATCAAGCAGAAGTGTAGATCAAAGCTTTTCTTTAGCTCACTAATAAAATAAAATAAAACGGAAATAGCCCTGCAGAGGAAGGAGCTTGCTTGTTTGTGATGGCTCTGTTTTTTGGGAAGGTGAGTACAGAAACCACAACATTATTATTGCTAAAATAACCAAAACAAAACACAAAATTAGGCAAATCCTTAATGCAAGATAACATCCATAATTCTTTCTATTGTTTAAATTCCCAAACATCAGGCAGTGTGGTTGAAGTGTTCTGCCCACACCACCGACCTCCAACCTTTGTTGAAAACAAGGTAAAATAGTGAAGGCTCTTTCTTGATTTATGAAGTAAGGTTTCTTTTGTGTGCAATCCAATATTAACAGGACCCCAAAATTCAGGTAGGGTAAGCTTGATTTACACCAGATCAGATGCATCATCTATGGTTCCTCCAAGGCTGTGCTCCGCTCTCTAGCTCAGCTCTTTAAGGCTTTCTTACACAGAGTTACTAAGGGGCAGATACTGGCATAGTTTTGTTATGGCTTAACCCCTGCAGGCAACTGACACCTTTAAACTCGCTAGAAAGCCATTTGCTCCCTATGTAATTAATGTCCTTCAGCTAGAAAGTTTGCTTTCAGTACAAAATAAGCTCTTTTTAATCACCTCTGTTAAGTCTTTCTACTTCATCTCATTTGGTTCCTATAGAAATCGTAAGTCTTCCAGAACTGCAAATTCTGTTTTCCAGCCAATGTTAGGAAAACTGATTTTTCCACTACCTTCTGAGATAATATTTGCATATAAATACTGTTCCGATCTCTGAAAATATAGCTGAAATTATTCTTATTCATTATACTGGAGACCTTCCATGTTTCCACAAGCAGCTGCTTCATTTTTTCTTCCTTTCCACGTAAGCAAAAAAAGACCTCCTCTTTGCTTCTTCGTTAATCCTCAGCTCCTTTTTACATGCAGCTCTTCAGCAGAACTCTTTGTTTTTCAAAAATCAAAGAGAAAATAATGAGATTCTGATTTGAAATCAGCACCTTCCTGGCCAAACCAGCACTCCTCACCCTTGACCCATTATGGTTGGTAAAGTTATAAAAGTTTGTAGCTAGTCTGGAGAACTAACTCTTCTCAAAGACTCTCTATTCAAAGCTGAACAATAAAAGTGTAAGGGCTCCAAAAGACATAAAGAAGGCTGTCAGGGATCTTCACCATGGTTTGGGAACCTCTGCATTAAGGAAGAGAGAAAGTGCATGGAGTTGCATGTCGTTTCTATGTGTGAAAAGCTCCAGTGAGCTGAACAAAAAGTGACGAAGTTCCTCAGCAGGGTGAACATCTCACACATTAAAAGCGGATAAAAGAGACCTACTGTGCAAGTCAGCCAGAACCAGCAAAGCTGCTTTTTGCTACATATTACACATTTCACCCCATTTCAGAAGGACACACTAACAGTATTGCTCATGCATTCACTGAACTTCCTAGGCCTGTTTCTGGCACTTTTTTCTACCTCCTTTCTCTGCTCTCCTCTCCACTTCTGGGGCTGTACCTCACTGCTGTGTACACACGTAGGATAGGACTTGGAGGTGCAAAACAAGACTGAAACATAGGAAGGGACCACACTACCCATTAGGCAGCACAACAGCAGGGCATGACTACAGATAGGTAACAGAACTATCAGCATTGTTGATGTGCAAGTCCTTATCTCTGTTTCAAAGTGTTGTGTAGAAACAACTTTCATTTGTACTTGGGAAGGGCACTCAGAAAGGGAGGTGCAGTTAGAGCAAGCTGTTTAGATGGGGCAGAAGGGGAAAAGAGGAATCTTCTTACTCTCCCCTATACGGATCACTTCTGAAAATCCCACTTGTTTTGAACACCATCCCAGGCAAGAATCAGACAGAACAGAGCACTAGATGAGAGCCACATGGTGAGATCAACTGGTAAAAACTTTTTTGTGTTTTTGCATCTCTGCTGCAGAGCACCCAAATACCAGAGATTCATGAGCATTTGCAAAGGATTTACGTTTTCAGCATATCATTCCTGAGATTAGCATAGAAACTTAACAACAACATAAACTTCAGCTGTCCCCTTGTTACCTCCTTGCACAACTTGTTTTCTTCAGGATCTTCTCAGTTGTTGACAAAGAGGCTCTCCTCATTTAGAAGAGCAGAAAACCATTGTTACTGTTCTCATCAGGCTGTGAGATACAAAGAATTCCTGAGATCATCCTCTCTATCCCTATATTGCAGCTATAGCACTAGCCAGGAGCCTGTGTCTTTTCATCTGCCTACGTAGCTATTTTTTTGAAATTTTCAGGCCTTGTGCAGCTGGAAGATGGCTAAAACAGTGCAAAGAAGGGCCATGGGGCTCTGGGTTTTGCAGCCTCAGCACCCATGGAAAGAAGACCTGATACAGATGCTGGCAATCCTGGGTGAACCTTCTTTCAGAGGAAATGGAGACGCGCTGGGAACCTCCCAAGAGAGCAAAAGAATGCTTCCAGACAGTCAGGTGGAGCAGCCTGCTGGCTCCATCAACCTGAGGGACTTGGCAGCCTCCGCTGCTCCAGCTGGCCAGGATCCTGGAGTCTGCAAAGCTGAAGGCAGAATTACTGAATTATTGGGAGAAAACAGATCACTGCATGCGCTTATAAGCAGTGATACCTACATACATATATACATATACACACATACATTTATACACATCATGGAGTCAGCAGCACCTAGTAGACTTGCAGGATATATGGACTTCTAGCAGGACTTAGACCCCTCTGTCTTATTCTGTAATGACTAAGCTAGTCTCTGTGTTGGGCATGTTAACTCCACAGAAGAGTTCTGACATCTTCCTGGAAAAGATTTAAAGATGTATTTTTATTGGGTTTTGTAGAAGAAACACTGACTAAATGCTCCTATCTGAAGCTTGCCCAGCAGCCTCGCATTCCCTGGGTTCCTCTAAGTCTGAATCCTCAAAGTCTTTCTGTAGCAGAGGCCAAATCCCACTTCCAGCCCCAGTCTGGGCGCCAGGCTTGCTTGCTAGGCTCTAGACTTCTTCAGCCCAGAGCAGAGTTCCTGCTTACGTCAGTAGTAGTTGGCCAAGAGAAAAAGAGAACAATACAGCCTTTATAGATTAACAATATTTCAATTTACTGTAATTTATGCGGTATATAACATGGTTCAGAGGAAGAATCTGTCCTCTGGGATCCTTGCTTTTTCTATCTTTTCTTTCTCTTCCATCTCTACCTTTCCCTTCCCTCATCTCCTTCCTTCCATTTCTATCTTTTTACCTCATTTTATCTCTCCTTTCTGCATCTCATCCCTTCCAACAGTTCCCACTGTTGCTCTGATGGCTCCACTCCCATACCTACTGCTACCTTATCTGCTAAAATCCCCACCAACAGAACATCTAGAGGAAACGTATTCCAGAGTCCTGGAAGGTGATGCATGGAACAAGGAGAGCAGGACTTGAATGGCAGGAGGACTGGGATATGCAAGAGAAGTTACAGGCTGCAATGGCCTGGTGTACATGCATTGTTACAGGCAAGGGAGAGAGATCACTCCCAGCAGTAGCTGAAAGAATTCTCTGCAGCATTTCTGCCCAGAAAAAAATATATTTCAAAGTCAGAAGGAGAAAAATAAATAGAAAAATGTTTCATCTTTGGAGTGTTGGATATTTGATCTTATCTGGAAAGAACGTGCGTGTACATGGGTGCATACATCACTGTTGTTATTTTATGAAAGAGTGTTGTTATGAAACTTCCCTTCCCATTTTGCATAAATATCATTTTTCAGACATGTGGTCACTGGTTTAGGGAATATTTACTGCTACATGCCTCAGTTTTTGCAGACCCAACTTTTCTTGGTTTCATTCTCAGGACTATTCAGTATAACCAGAGCCTTTGCCACAGATGTCCCAGACACTGCTCTTAAAGAAATAATCCTGACCAAAATTGGTGCTTTGGCCTGTGTGAACTGCTAAACATCATCACAAAGCAGCAATTAGGCTGTAAGTTCCTTACAATCTTTGCCTCTTCAAACCTTATTAGTTAAGTCACATGGACGAGTGTAGCTATGGACACAAAAGCAGCACTGACAGGTTCTCACGTTTGTTCAAACTCATATCTGGTTCTCTTCCAAAAGCCAACCACCCAGCTGACATCTGATGTGCTGCCTGCCTTACCTGGATGCAAGCTCAAGGAAGGGGAAATCCCTTCTCCACCACAAGTACAGCCATTACCAACACTGAGAAGCTGCTTCTCCCACACCAGTACCTAGAAGCTACTGTGCAACCTAACAAAAATCCCTTGAGCTCATCACTCCTGGTCTAGCCAGCCCATATTTCCCTTCACCCTTTCCCAGCCACCCAGGACAAGAGTTATCCACCCGTCATTACACATAAGGACATGCTTCCAGGTCCCAGAGACAAGTACAAATGCACACTGACTTCCTAGTATTCAAGGTATTCTGCAGTTCATGGAAAATCCTCCATCAACCTTTAGGAGAGTTAGATGAGGTAATAATAGGCAAGATGAAACAGGGGGCTGGAATTGTCACGGCCCCAAGAGCACCAAAAAGCTGTGCAGCTTTTTCCCCCTCTTTGGCGTCTAGCTCTCAGTTGTAGAGACCAGCTCTGATACAGTACAACTGAGAGCTGGAATCAGACTGCTGTGAAAACGGTGTGAAAAAGATATGAGAAGCCTCTGCAGGGCACTTTCCCCACTGCACTTGGGAGCTGCCTTGAAACTCAGGCCCTTGCCTTTGGTCTTTACCTCAGCAATCACAGCCAGGAGCTGGTACCCAAGCCCTCCTTTCTGCTGTGCGCTTACCAAACACTAGAATAGACAATTTAAGCAGCCACACTGGTCCCCCTCACAAGTGGGTGATGATCCTGTCCTTCAAGACATCTTCTCAGACTGAAATTGACCCCAGGCAGATCTGTTCATGACACAAGCCACCTTATGTCTTCTCCAGGACACGAGCAGGCTGAAGCTCAGACCTCTGCCTTTAAACAAGCAAACAAACAAGGAATAAACCATCTTAAAATAAATTCATAGGGAACTATGACCCTCATTCTTCCTAAAATCACTGGGCTCTTTGTGCTAACATTATATTTTGACATTACCTTTCCTTATTTTAAAGTCTTCTGGTCAGCATAAAATGATACAAGAGCACAGAAAGCCATTCCGTTTTCAGGACAATGAGGATCAGAGATAGTGAAAGCTCTTCTGGATCATCTGTTTCAGAGCAGGTCTCTATCCCCCACTTTTCACTTGCTGGAAAGTTACCCGGCCATATGTTTGCAATTAAAGTCTCAGTTCCTCACAGGCTCATGGCAAATAGTTTGCTTCACCTGGGTCACATCTCTAAAGGGAATTCCCCCAGACAGGATTTGCAGGACATATTCGGTGGCAGCTCTGACATCGGTATTAGCCATAATGGAATCCATGTCAATTATGAGTTCATCCATTCGTTTTTCTATCCAGGCCTCCCACTCAAATTTCAGAGATCCCCTTCTAAAATGCAATTTGACCCATTTTGGAAGGGAGAGAGTTCCTTAGTCACTCCATTTGAGACCAATTAGGCTGTTTGATTTGGGATCCTTTATCCCATAGCGCTCTCAGCCTGTCTGTTCCAATAAATGTTGCAGAAAATCCTAGTGTCTGCAATCCCTGCAAGCTTCATGGACCCTATTTCATATCCAGTAACTGCACTCCCTTTACTCCTCTTTCACCATCCTGAGTCAATCACAGACTTTGGGGTTACTCTGTGTGTGCCAGCTCCATCTCCCTGAACTGCCCTTCAACTTCTTGCCCGGGAAAGCTAGCAGGATGAGGAGGCATGACTGACTTGTCATGCTTTTTCCTGGCTTAAGAGCTTGAAGTGAACTCTTTTGTGGCTAACACGCCCCACAATGCATATGCGTTCTCAGAATTCACTTTTAATTGACCCCACTGATTTGCTTGAAATATCAATTAAATCATAATGATGTTCTCCACCTGAATGATGGAGAGAAACTTTTTGCTCAGGCAGATAATGACAGGACAATGGGGAATAGTCTTAAAATAAAAGAGGGGAGATTTAGATTAGATTTTAGGAGGAAATTCTTCACTCAGAAGGTGGTGAGGCACTGGAACAGGTTGCCCAGAGAAGCTGTGGATGCCCCATCCCTGGAGATGTTCAAGACCAGGTTGGATGGGGCTTTGGGCAACCTAGTCTGGTGGGTGGCACCCCTGCCCATGGCAGGAGGTTGGAACTAGATGGCCTTTAAGGTCCCTTCCAGCCCAAGTCATTCTATGATTCTTCTCCAACCATCTGATGGATAATCCAATCATCCCATGACTAATTCTCCCCAGTGGGGAGATTTTCAAAGCAAGGAGCAATCACAGATTTGCAGTGAGTATCAGAGTTCAAGGCCTTTGTTTTACGTTTCATTCACAGATGTTTCCAGCACCCCAGAGCCCTGTCGAACAAATCAATGGGTGTGGACTCAAGGCTGATAATGGAAACAAGGTCACAGGTTGTGACAGGACACCTACCTGCTTTAATTCCGCGGTCTTCAGAAGTTCCCCACATGTTCCAAACCAGAATAACTTGCAGTTTGTGAATTCAGAGTACTCCCACAGTACAGAAATAATCTAAACTTACTACAATACAAACCTTTGATTGAAGGACGAGCACATATTTAACTGTCATCACAAAGAAGACGGCTTTCCTCATTAGGGGCTCAGATGAATTGTTACGGTAAGACCAAACCTTGTTAGAGGAGAAGGGCTGGAATCAGTGCTTCCCCTTCTGAGCCTCCGTGAGTGACCCTGAACTTTGGGTGAGGGAGGTTGGTTTCAGAATTCAAACCTGAACCTGACTCTGAAGTTGGCAGCTTGCCCCCTCTTTCAGGCAGCAGACCTAAACCAGCTGAAGATCTGCAAGGCCTTGTGCTGCAGGGAGCTCAAAATCCAGATCTGGATTTTGCAGCCTGGGATCATCTCCGAGTCTCCCGGCTTGAGAACCGCAGTTCCATTTGCTTTACGTCACTCGCCTGTTTGCTTTGGAGAAAAAAATATATTAAAAAAAATATAAATCAGTAACAATCCGAAAGACAGCAATGCTGTCCCAGCAGCTTTCCTCCTCACAGAGCAAGGAAGAAGTCAATTAAGCCCAGCAGTACCCACATCCGTAGCCCTTTGGGCCTCACAGCATCTTTTCCCTCTTTTCTCTGTCTTTGTTTTGTTGGTTTTTGTTTGTTTGTTTCAATTTTTATCACTTTAGCTTGTGCAGCCTGAGAGGCAGGGGACCTTGGTGGTGTCCTTGGAGTGTTCACTCGGTTGGAGCACACCCAAGAGGTGGTTTTGAAGGCCCCTGAAAGCCTCCGAGACCCCATGCTGTGTGCATGTTTTGCAGAAGGGGGGTGGCTGCAGCTGGCTCTGCACGATTTGCCCTTGGGGACAGGTTTGCCTGCCAGCCAGAATGGTGCTGGGAGTAAGGCACTGCCATCTTCATCCTCCTCCTCTGTCAGCCCTGCTCTGCTTTTTGGCCATGGAGAAAGTAGTTGTGCTGCTAGCCAGGCTCTGCCCCTCTTCCGGATATCTCCAGGCTCCCAGTGGTGCACAGAAGCCGTGTTCTTTAAGTTTCCTGAGCCTGCAGCGCTGCCGCCTTTGGTGGCCTTCCCTGCACATCCTGAACCCAGGCACTCTGCCACCACCCCATGGAAACCAGACCTCCAGGCCTCTCTGCCCTGTGCGCCTTCGTAATCAAAGCACACATCTCCACTCTGCAGCCTTACAGGAGCTCTAAGTTAGGGCTCATCTCTTCAGGGACACCTGACGGTCAGAGCCCGTGGCACGAGGGCTCTGCAAAGTTTTTTAGCATTGTTACTTTTTACAGTAAGTTCTCAGTAGGTTGCATAAACCTTATAGATAGATCCAAACAAAGCAATGCAGTGTTCAATGCATCCAAATCCTCCTTTCCATCACTATTCCTGCACAGCCTGTTGAGCTTGGGTCAAGTCCCATGGATAATCCAGGGTCCTCCTCCTGTGCAGGACTTCTCCATACCTATGAATCTACCCTGCAAGCTCCTTCATTCTGCTTTTTCTCCATTTTTAACCTTGGTGGTTCTTCATTGAACCCCTGTTTCCTTGCTAAGGTCTTTTCCCTGTGTTTCTCTTCATTGTTGACCTTCTTCTTTCTCTTCAGCTCATGAACTTTTCCACGATTTTGAATTCCTTTGCTGTTCCAATGTGGGTAAAAACATTTTATATTGGAGATAAGGTAATTCATTGAAAATATAGTCAGTCATACTACATTGATACATGAACACCCATGTATTTCATTTGGACACTTATTTCCTGAAACATTCAAAAAATATAACCAAATACATTTCATATTGGAAAATATGAAATTTCAGAACACTCAAAAACTGTAGGAACAGAGCTTTCTGGCATTATAAAAATGTTTCATTTTGTGAAAGACTGGGTTTTCTTTTCTTTTCTCCAAAAAATATTCAAAACAGGTACTTTTTAATGTTTGCATGAAAAATACGTCTTGTTTAAAAATTTTCCAATGAAAAATGTCCACTAGGTCCCAGAGCCAGGTTCATTCCATGGTCACAATCCCTACTGACAGTGGTGAGATTAGTTACGCTTGGTAAGAGATACAATGAAGAACTAACAAACATCCTTGCTGTTCTGTGCTTGTCCTAGCTTCTCTCTGCTGCAGGCACCCCCATGTGCTCTGATCTCTTGGTAGGAGGGAACACAGCATTTGTTATTGGTTTAGCACCAACCATGGAGCTCCATTTCTTACACAGCCTCCCAGGACAATCCTGAGTTCTTATGTGCAAATGAAATATGGCTCTGTTCGTGCATGCTGACGGGCCCTCTCCATGGGCAGCTTGCAAGGAAACTCACCCGTGGCATTCTGGCACCATCCTGAGCCCATTACCTCTGCTCCTGCTGCTTCTGCTTCCTTTGGCATTTTCAGCGATATCGTGGAATGAGGAGTGAGCCCCAAAGAGATGCATACCTATAAACATGGTACTTGTCCCGCTGCTGCTAATAACTACTGACACTTGGTTTTCCACACCTCCGTATAGGTGAATTAAGCTTTGTTGTGCAGAGCTCAAAACCAATCACCAGGCTGAATGGAAACCAGATTCTGATGATATTTGGATCCAAGGCAGGAGCTGCGCTTTTGATATTGCAGCTTAAACCTGACTGCACAAACAATCTTGGCTCTCCTCCCGTTGTAGTTTTCTATGCTGCCAAGCCTCAGTATTAAAAAGTCAGGAGGCAGGCATGAAAAGGAAGAGAAGAAAGGAAAAGAGAGAAAAGAACAAGAAATGTGACACACTTTCACTCGTGTTCTAGGTTTCTTTAGGCTTTCGGATACAGTTGTCTTGTGCTAGAAATGTTTCCATAATCAGAAGGACTAGGAATATAACCTTGAAGAACAGAAAACATGAGAGGTTTGAAAAATTACACGCCACCAATGACTACTGCCTCATCATAAGCCCCAAACCTGACAGTGAATCTACAGTTAGCAACATCAAGACCTGTAACACTTCCCCATCTCATCAGTGAAAAATGTTTCCTGTTCGCAAAGCAAACTTTTATCCCTGAGGTAAGAAGCACATTGTAATGCAAAGGTTGTGAAGTATTTGTCATCAACCTCCCTTTTAAATAGAAATCAGCACGTTGCAGCAAAGGCCATGACCACGTTGCTGAAAACCAAAGTGATTAATGACACTAGTACGTAATAATTAAAAAATACTCACTGAAGTGGATCGTGAGCCATTCTTGACTTGGGTAGAGTATTGGCCAGTTGGATTGGAAATCTCTGGGACATTCTTTAGGGACGTGGCAAAGCACAGGGGGGTCCTGGCCTTTGAACGAGACTCTATGACTGTCCTGTAATAACGAAACATCACAGAAATAATCACATCTCAGCAAGAGCTCCAGTTTTCTGGCCAGAAACGTTAAAAATCCTCAGCGCTGAGGGTCAAATTTCCACAGTCACCTTGCATCAGCTTGACTCTGCTCCCACTGCAAAATCAGTCACTGGCGGTAGGAAGAACAGCCTGTGCTTCTGAAAATCCCTCTCAGACTGCTATAAAATGTTTCTTCAATTCCTACATCAGCCTAAACATTTATTCTTCAGAAGTGGCTTTGTTCTCCATTCAAATTTTGCTTCCCAGCAATCTGAGACAGAGGAGCAAAGTAGCTTTTGCCCATCCAGCCAAAAGCTTGGTTCAGAGCAGATCCCTTACTCCACCACGAGGCCCAAGCAATGCCAGCTAACACCGTGCCCAAGCCTCTGTCTCACCAAGGCTGCTGGGGCAAGTCACTGGGAGTCCACTGCTTTATTTGGGGCTGGGATTTCATTCGTATTTAGGCTACCACTGAGTTCAAAGGTCACTCCTCTCAATGTCAGGACTATAGCCCTCCTAAAGAAGGCATTAGCTACACTAAGAAAACGCAGAAATCCCAGCCTTTGCGAAACTAGTGCAGGAATTTTCCCTTAGTAACAAACCCCTTAGCATCTTTTGTTTTGGAAAACATGAAAATGTTTCCATATAAATTTTTCCAAAATGCAGCCCTCAGGATTCTCACGTTGCCCCGACGCTGAGAAATCCCTCTGCTCACCCCAGAAAAAGAAAAAAAGGACGGCCCGTGGAGCGTCTGAAAGATGGCAGCATCCTCAAGCATCCCTAGCCTTGGGGTAGAAATCTAATCCTCGTTATCCCTGTTTTGATCCCAGGTTCCCAGGGCTTCATGCCAGGTTGTTCGGGGTCTGGCATCTCTGGGGGGGTTTGTAGGGATTCTGCAGCAATGCTCAGGGTGTCTGTGGGCTTCCCGTCCCACAGCAGGACTGAAGGCAGCACAGGGGCCCCAAGCCCTGCACAACAAGGCAGCCGGCTGGCAGGGGAGCAGGCTGCGCTCCTGCAGGCTCGTGTCTGGGGCTGGGCAGCAGCTCACCAAAACAGAACCACTTTGAGAAGGATTTCAGCAATGACGAAGGACGATTTCCTGACGATGAGGAAAGCTTTCCATTAGAAATGTCCCAGACAGTCCCGACCCGGAGGCAGCAAGGCGCTCCAGCGAGGTAGAAATGTCCCCAGTGCAGCCCAGCAGTGACGTGGTGAAAGCACAAGGCTCAGGAACTCGCCCCGAGCCTCTCCGCAGCGTGGGCAGGCTGGGACCCTTTCCAGGCAGCTTACCACCCACCCTGGCACTAGCTGTTGAGTTATCCCGGGCTCCCTCCATACCTCTCTGCAGAGATGCTCGCTCCCTCCTTACAGAGGGGCTGAGAAACCCTCCGGAGATGCCAGTCCCTGCGTTGACTTGGCCAGAAGGAGATGGCAAGCATCTCCCAACACCAAGTGTCTTAACCAGGGGCTGTGCATGGGTGGCAGGCTCGTGCCACGCCAAGCTTTGCTGGGCTTTGCAGACTGCAGGGTGCCCGGCCCATCCAGCCCCCGTTGTAACAGCTTTTTCCCCCTCGGGCTCTTTCACACCTCCCCGTTTGCCTGCACCTCAGCGTGTGCTCGCACATAAACAGCACGGAGGCGGTGGGTCCCCCACTTACCACCAGGGCCAGGCTCACAGCTTGAGCTCACAGATGGCCTCCACGTTCTCCCTCCTAACAACAAGGAGAGCACATGGGCAGCAGCCACCACACAGGGAAAGGAGCTTGCTTCCCAAAACCCATAACTGTCCAATAACAAAAAAAAAAAAAAAAAGACAGGCCAGGAACCCCTCCAGGCATCTCGGGTGGCTTTTTAATGCAACATGCGGGCAGAATCTCTGTTCCAGGTTTTGCTTTGAGCTGATTTCTTAAGCACATACACATCCAAGCCTGGGCCTCCAGCCCCCTGGCTTGTGCAAGAGCTCTTTTGTATGTAAAGTCCTGATGTCCATGTCACAGATCTCGTCTGCACCACGCAGCGGGCTCTGCACAACACCGAGCAGAAAGAAATGGCACAAAATCTCTTGATAGATCATCTGTGGAAGGCCTGAACTCCAGCCAAGACAGATAAAAATAAAATAAATTAAAATAGTTGTGTGTGTGTGTGTGTGTGTGTTTTATGAAGGGAACATTTATATTTTTAAACTAGGAGTAATTGTATTCTGTATCTGAAATGGCATCTGAAAGTGATTTAGTGGAACAATGTGGTTTCTGATTGGTGCTTGAACTAGTTCCAGAACATTTTTTATAATAAGCATCATAAAGATCCCAATTATCTGATCCTTTTCCCTAACATGGTCAGAGAGGATGTTTCCAAAGAAAGGGCTTTTGGGTTGTTTTTTATTATTATTATTTTTTTCGTTTGTGGCACTGATCCTGCAAACATTTACATACATGCTTAATCTTGTGAGTAGCCCCAGAGAAGTGAACCAAGGCAGCCCTCAGCAGCAAAGCTAATCGGAGAGTAAACTACTAATGTTCACATTTGCTAATCAGGACAATCCATAGACTTTCAGGGAAAGGTCTGCTTGTTATTCTGAGAGCTGTTCAGGATGCATTTACGATTCAATAAAGGAGGCCCCAGCATTACCAAAATAATTACTTACTCAAACAAGCCTGTAAAACTCAAGGACTGCCCCAAATAAAATGAGGCTTCCCCCCCTCCAGTTTAATAACATAAATCTAGTGAAATGCATCTTGCTGCCATAAAATCAGTTCTACATGCCTTAGAAGCCCTTGATTTACTAAGTGGGCAGGGAGGTCAGATCCTGCTAGGGACTCAGAGGGCTGAACACACGGAGAATGGTTTCAAACCTGAAAGTTTTGTCCACCCACGGAAACAGAAAGCAGCTCATATCTTACCCTGTAACTTCGCTCTCCAAAGAGAGACGCATAAAAGCAACAGGCAATGCTACAAATTAAAATGGAGCCATTTGGGTGATTACTCAGTGAAGAGAATAAATAGCAACCCTAAAACCCACTGCCTGTCCCAGGGGGGATTGGCCCTGCAGAACTGGCTTTAGAAGCAGCACCCGCCTTGCGCTGGGAGCCTGCAGGGGAGCTGGCTGCCGCATCCTGCCCCTTGCCTTTCCCAGGCAGCCCTCACCGGGCTGCAGGCACGGCTCCAACACGTGGGGCACGGCACATCTCCTGCCACCGGCACTGCAGAGCGAGGCCAGGCATGGCTCGGGGTGGCAGGAATTACCCAGGCTGCTAGGATTAGCATCAGGGCCTGCTACGGGACAGATGATTTCTGTCTCTGCCTTCTTAGAAACATCTCTTCCACTTCTCACCCCCTTTCCTTCCCGAACTAACTGGCTTTGGCTGGGTCCTTCCTGCCACATGCCACAACACAGGAACCACAGGTCATCCTGGACACCAGGTCTGTTCTCCTTTCAAGCATCACTTCAGTTTCCCTCTGTTTTGACCAACAGAGGCTTTAATGTGCTGCAGAGGATAGTGACTGGGCACCTGCAGAGGTTCTTGTGTTAAAAAAGGCTGTGTGTGAGATCCCCCTCGGGGTCCTCTTTTCATAGAACCTTTTCCCACTTTCTTCTCGTCTGGGAGAAAGAAACTGTCGTCTGTACAGCAAAGAGGAAATGTCCGAGAGGAGGGCAAGGGAAACTGCCCAGCAGTTGTCCTTGTTCAGACTAGCTACAGCTCTGGGAAGGTGTGAGGGATTAAGCAGCCTGCTTAGCCTCCCGCAGCGGGACAGCCAGAGCTCCAGCAGTGGGTTTGCATTTGTAGTCAAGAGGAATAGGGAAACAGCTTTACAAAATGCCAACTGTCTGTTTGTGGGTAATGAGCTGATCGAGACCATAAACCATTCCTCGCAACACTGTGCCACGCTCTCTGCAAACCCACACTGAAGCCTACTGTGGTAATGCAGTGCTTCGCCCCTATCCCAAACCAAACTTCCCTATAAGGTGTTGTCAGGCTGATCCTGGGAGGTTCTCGGCCCATGTAGCCCCCAGCACTATGCAGGAGCAATTAGCCTGAGTGTTTGGGTGGACCTGGAATTGTCACCTAACTACAGCAGCCACCTCACTATCAGGCTGCTCCTGGTCACTTGGATCATATTCTGATGATGTGTGAACACAGAGGTGGCCAAAAATAAATAATATAAGACACCGCACTCCCCTGAGTGTTGAGGTTCTCATGCCAAGAAATATTCTCTCTTCTTGCTGCCTCTTTTTGTGGTGGTTTCCTGAGACTGAAAACGTTCCTCCACTGCAGAAGATGCGAAAAAATTCCTGCTGACCTCAGCATTGAGTTTCATCTTTTTGAAGCTTTGTTGCGCCTCTAAGATAATTTATGAGGTGTCAGGATTTTCCGACCACAAATGTCTTGGACGAAAACCGTTTTTACACTACAGATGCCATGAAAGAGAAGCAATTTCAGTCTGTTTTTTCTACAGCACTGTCTGTGTCCACAATGAAGCACGGGTTCAGAGCTCCCGGAGATTATTTGTGTAAGAGTTGTCCAGGCCAGCGCTCCGCTGAGACTCAGGCTGGGTCTGATTCCCCACCTTTGCCTCATTGCCCTGATCTTCTCTGTTGGGAGGGGAACTCCCATTTCCTGGTGCTGTGCCACGAAAACACGAGCTTGCCAAGTTATTCTCTGTATGTGTGTATGTGCGCGTGTGTGTTCAACAAGCCAGAAGTACCAGAAGTAAAAAGATCCATTAACAAACCACATTTTGCAACATCCATAAGGATCCCCAGATTTCTCGTCTGTGGATTTCTCTTCCCCGTGCTTTAGATTTTCGAGGGGAAAAAGAAACCAGCAAAAAAACCCCAAGAACCCAGCTTAGCCGTTTCTAATCCAGTATGCACCTCAGTCTCCATGAAAGTGTTCTTGGGACGAGAGCAGTATTTCCCTTGGCTGGGATGCCCAGCCTCCTGGCTCCTCCGGAGCTGCAGAGCTGTAGACATTCCGCTGAGTAGTTTGCAACCCTGCCTGCCAGGAAAACCCAATGTCTCCATGGAGAAATCTCAGCGGAGGAGTTTGATACTCAATCAGGGATGGAAAAGAAGGGAGTTTATGCCTCCTTGAGACCAATCCCTTCCCTAAAAATAATTTAAAAAGCAAGAGGAAAAAAAGAAAAAGCAAAGCGGCTGTATTCTTACAAGCATGGGCCCAGACAGCCCGGCAGTTTTGGTGGATGGTGTTTTGCCTTGTGTCAGGACTGGCCCAAGTCACAGAGGCTCAGTCCAAGTGACTGTTTAGGTCAGCAGGAGCCTGTTTAGGTCAGCGGGAGTCTATCAACTTTGGATCAGACCTAATGTTTGGATCCAGAGCTGAACTTCCAAAAGTCTGGGCACGCTTGTATCTTCTGGTAAGGGGGGGCTTGGTTTGGCCCAGCTTTGAGATAGGAACCAGCTGCAAATGCAGGCCTCCAAACATGTTCTAGGAAAGAGGTTATAAAAGAGCCCCTTCTTGCTCAACACATTTATCCCCCGTGGGCCAGATTCCGACATCTTCATTAACACGGAGTAGAACCTTGCTCCAAGAGCAGTCACATTGATTTGAATGGGGCTATTCAGAGAGTCAGCAAGTACCTAATGTCAGCAAGGGTAGCACCATCTAAGGTCACATCTGTTTGCTTCATTGACACAAATTATTTTCTCTCCTTCCTGCTATTAGCACATACAGCTACAGAAAAAGCACATTGGGTTCCCTTCTTCCTGGCACCTCTTCAGCAAAATGCTGGTTGCAGACTCTTCCTTACTGGTAAAGAGGTAAGAAGCAAAAAGAGCAGGAGCTCAATTTGTAGCTCCGACAGCTAAAAAAATCCTTCTGTGATAAAAGGAAGCAAGGAAGCTGTGGTAAGGTCAGAGTTCCTTCCTGAGCATTGCTGTGATCTCTTTTTGTCTGCTTTCCCTCCCAGACTGAAAAATAGTGCCCACATGTGAAAGCACTACTGCCTACCTTGACCTTTTTGTAGCCATGTCTTCCTAGAGGTCATCCTCCTTTGAGCCATCATCACACTTAGTCACTGAAATACTGAATCTTCGCTGTTCTGGACCACATTGACAGAATCAGGTAAGGAACCACTCCTGTGGCTGCTGATAGGGGCAACAGGACTTCTGACACAGTGCCTGTGATGGGCAGGATGTGTCATACCCACAAATTTCCTATCTTGCACACTGACTTGTGAGAGATCTCCAAAAACTAGCTTCGAGCCTTGACTATTAGCTGAAAGAACCTGAATTTAGACAATCAGGAGTGCCTGATTCACATTACTTGGAAGTTGTGCTCTTAATTCACATTCACACAACCCCCAACACCTGCATGTCTAATTTTCTTCCTTCCAGGACATTGACCAGCTCTCGGCCCTACCTGTCACAGGAAAGACTAATTGCAAAACAGCAAAGCAAAACAAAATGCATTCCCTTTAGATTCTCACAACACTTTCTCCGTGACTGCATCAGAATAAGCTCCCTGTCACATAACTAAGGTTTGTCAGAGGTAGATTTTCTTTTCCTTCTCCTTTATCCAGGAAGATAAGGGTATTTGCACTGTGAGGTTTAGATTAATCATCGAAACTATTTGCCAAACACTTCCCAATAAAAAAAGGATGCTTAACCAGAATGTCTGTAAGGACAGGCCAGTGCTAGTCTCTTTCCAGTTTTGAAGAATGCTGAATGTGTAGCTCCCCCAGGATAGGTGATTGCAGAATAAATGCACATGATTTTGCTAGTGCCAACAGTGATCTGGGACTTGACAGTTGCGTGCAGTGCTGCGGTAAGCCATTTTCTCCTTACTGAAAAGGAGGGAAAAGTCTCCCCGCTTATGACATTGTTGGCTTTCCCCACCACTTCCAGCAGTTAGCATGACTTTTAACTCATTTTGCATAAAACCCCTTCTTTTCTCCCATTCTTACTTGGACTCAGTTCTATATGGTATTGTTAGATATTACTAACAGGTATCCAAGAGTCTGCTGCTTTTCCAGCAAGCCCTTCAGGATTTTATGTGGGTAGCAAATTCTCTGTTTCCCTGGTCTCTCACAGAAGTGTAATGAGAATAAGTGAAAGGCTGTTGTTTGTCAAGAAGGACCTTCTGGGCGAGGTTAGGAAGAGGATAACCTCTGCTCTTCTCGCTTACTCTAAATGGTCAGATGAGCAGAAAACAGTTGCCAGCCATGGAAGCACAGGGTCTGAAAGGGAACAGCTGAGTTCTGGAGAACTGCTGGCAGTAAAAATGGATTTATAGGTCATTTATATGGTGGGAGGGAACATAGTGGCAAGACATGGACGTTGGTGCAAGTGTTTGTATACATTTCATGTGCAGAAATGATTTTTATAGGAGCAAAATATCCTCGGGAGATGGTTCCTGCTTGAGACTTGAGATCTGTCCCCTCTTAAGAGGGATGCAGAGGGACGGGATTCTGCTGTTAAGACCTGGCCTGATGCTCCCACAGCCCAAAGGCTCCGCAACTCAAGTTCCACATGGGGCTGGAGACTAATATATGTAAACACAGACAGTGCTGAAGCACTTTTTTGGACATGGAGAGCAGGTTAAGCTGTTTTGTAAGATACAGCTAATGAAAGACCATTGTTGCCCTGAGGAAAGAGGAGGGGAATTGCATTATTTATGCATTACAAACGCAGGCGTTAAGGCATAAACAAAGCAACTTGCACAAAAACAGACAAAGGAGGTTGCAGCAGTCAGCAGTTTCAACCCAGGTTTCCTCTGTCCCAAACTAGCACTTTAATCATCTTCCTTCTCTGTAAGGGAGAAACGAGTATCAGGGAACGGAGTGAGCCTCCACATTTTTCTAGCCCAAGACAGAACTGTGTCCATTGTTGGGACTAGCCCCCTAGGAGGAATTATTTCTATTCAATTTGTGTGTGTCACAGCCAGATAATGCACTGGGTGGTATTTCCCTCTCTTCCCCCAATCTTTCTCTTTTATGACCACATGACTTCACCCCCTCGTGTGAGTGACAGTACCCATTAGACTAGACTCTGATGCAAAACAGCTGTGTGGAGAGAAGGGGAGGAAGGGAGTGGGGAACAGCAATTTAGAAAACAATTAAGAACATCAATTCCAATTCATTTGCTTGGCCAGGATAAGTAATTTCTAAGAGGTAACTTGATCTGCAGCGGACCGAGATTAAAGGCGAACTCCATTATCTCTAGTTTACAGTCTGGAGGAATTTGTTTTAACTGGTTACCAAGGAGGCTTCATAAAAAAAAAGAAAAAAAGAAAGAAAAAAAAAAAGAAAAAAGAACCTTTGCCTAAAAATGTCCAAAAAACCATCCTGATTTCTTCTTTTAAAGAGCACGCATGAATTTATTAACTCTCTGAGAATGTGGTTCCATTGTGTTGCAGGAGGAATAGCTCAGTTCTTGAAAACAGAATCACTGCCTACAAGAGCTTAGAGATGTATTTTCCCAAAGTTAATTATGCCCGTTTTAAACTAGTGTTAAGATTTTGGTGTAAAGATGGACTAGAAACATGAGACACTGGGTTCAGAAGCAAACTCAGCATTCTCTGGAGGAGGCAGTGGCGTCTGGAGGAAAATACAATGCATTGAGCACCAGGCAGTCCTCAGTCGTCTTCTGGCTCGGACACTGCCTAGCTGTCTGGCTGTGAAAAGCGATTCTCCTCTCGGCTTTAACGCTGCTGAGTGAAACAATGGTAATGTACTTGGACACCTCTCAGAGGTGCTGTGAGACTCCACGAGTAAATACCCTAACGTCACTTTGAATGCTGAGAGTCTAAAGCCAGGCAGAGGGGCTATGACCCAGCAGACACCGAGCTTCCTCCTGTACTCATGCTAGTGCATGGAATGACACCAAAAACGAGTATGTGAGTCAGAGAGTCACTGATTTTCTACTGTGGAAGCCTCACGCTTTAGGACTTCCACCTTCCTCAGCTATCAGCACTTTACTTTGCCACAACCCTGTGTCCCAGTCTTTGCCTCAACTTCTGCAGGCCTTGACTCTTCACCCTTGTTTTACAAAATACAGTGTTGTCAAGTAGTAGGAGATGCCCTGCCGCTCCAGACCATTAAAATGCTGCTCAGACCATTTATTACTCAGAAGGTCCAAGTACCTTTCCTGGGCATTTCTCCTGGGAACCCAGAAACAGCAGCCCACGTGCGTACAGGGACACAGAGGCCACGTGTGTCTCTGGATCTGATGTGAGGAGCTCAAGGGTGGGGTAAAAGCAGACATGGAAAAAAACATCCGTGAGCTGGCTCAGAATTCAGCGTTGGCCTTGGATCTGCATTTCTCTGGCTGGACCCAGACTTCTACCTCTCCTGCGGAACTTTGTTTGTCTTAGGGACAAACTGCATTGCTGCCATCATGAGTCGGCCAGCCTGCACTTTATACAGCTGCGTCCCTGTTCTCTAGCTAAGACTCCAGGGTGATGTAATTGCCTCAGTGGAAATAGGAGCTGGAGAATGTGATGTGACGAATTTCCCTGGACCACCAAATAAATTAAAAAGTAGGCTCCCGGCCCAGAAAGGTTACCCTCCCAAATAAACATGTCCCAGCCTCCCTTCCTCACACACACTTACCTTCTTCCACACCAGGAAGCTGAGCTCCTCACAGGCTCCATTACAGATCCAGAATGAACAGGTTCTTCCAGCCAGTCAGCATCTCCCGTACAGTAATTGCTTTGGTATGGGCATCTGAGTACAAGACAGAACTGTATATACTAGAAATATTCTCTTTGCATAAACTTCTCAGTAGACTTACTTTTGTCTTGTTGCCAGGAAATGTATTTGGGGCCTCTTGCTAACTTCACATTTCTTTGATTAGAGGGGCACAGGCAGTTTGTTCCGATAGTTACAGGGGAAACAGCAGCCAGAGGAACTGAGAAACTGGAAAACCCTTTCTAAGCACAACAGCTCTGCAACTGCATGAGACCACCTTGCTCTGCCACCTTTTGTGACAACCACGCTTTCATAGGTTGGGAAGAAAGAAAGGGGGAGAAAAACCCATCTTGCAAACATGCTTTTTCACAAACTTACAGCCTGAGACCATTGAAACAACACAATGCAGCAAGCTCCAGGGTGAAAAACGGGCCAGTCCATAACCAACAGCAACAAGTGGTTGTAGGAATCAGCACACAGTCAAACCTGGTTGGTCGGGTGGGGCAGGAATTTAAGAAAGCAACAGTATGGTCAGCCAAATTGGAGCATGGCCAGGAAACAAGAGTTAACACCTCTCCTCTGCCAAAGAACACCACTTGGCCTGTAACAACAGTGAATGGCCAGGGCCCTGGCTTCCCAATCTGCCCCAAAAACCTGCAAGGTGGGACATGCAGATTCCGTGCCCAGTTCTGGTCAAGATTACTTTATGGCATGGGGCAAAGCACTTTGCCTCTCTCAGCCCCATCTCGTCTGTGTGCACAGCTCTCTGGGTTTCCGCCTCCCTCCTGAGGCTCAGCAACAGTTTGTTAAATGCCTCTTTCTCCTAAGAGGCAAGGTGATCCAGAGAGTGCAAAGTACTTTATTTTTGTCCTGGAGAAGCCAGCTTCCTTCAAAGCTTCACTCATTAAGACAGCAGCCGTTGTAACTCAAGCCCCTTTGATGGAAGGAGTAAGTGGGGAAATTGCCAAAGGGAGGATTAGCTGATGGATGGCTTGAGCTGCAAGGGTGTCTCATATGGATTTGTGCTGGATTTTCACCTCAGCTGTCCTGGCTGGAACTTCTGTCCTCCCGTACTGAGACACTCTCCTTGCAGACCCTGCTCTGCCTCAGCAGCAGTGAGGCCCTGGCTGAGGACTGGTTGTTCTGTCATTCCCAGCTCCCTTGTGAACAGAAAGCAAATGTCATGCCAAAGAAAACCAATATCCAGCCTATGAAAAACATACCTGTTGTACTTGCAGTGAAGTGGCTGCTTTGACCAAAAATACAATTGATTCAGGTGTGGTTCCCAACTTGGCTACTCAGTGATACAATGCTCTGGGCTGCTGCTTCCCCTTCTACAGTAAGGATTACCATGTGCTCCTCTCTGTTCTGCAAATCCTTTGAGACCTAGGAATGAAAGTGCTGCAAACTGCTTTGTGCTTTTAGGCCTAATTTTGTGTAAAGGCATTTAGAAGGCACACTCCCAACACAAATTCCCAGACTACATGATAGGCAGCAAGTTTCTTGCTATCCCCCATTCAAAAGGATTAGCACAGTCCACGTTCTTCACCTATTACATCGTGTCCTTACTTCTCTGTCTAGCTCTTTGATTTCTGCCACTGTGATTCCATGGATTGAAGGTAACAGGAATGGCATCAGAGAATTTGTGTGCACTCATTGCTATGGGACAGAGAGGAAGGATGCAATCTGCAAAGCCAGGTTAGACCCACTTCTACATCCTCTAGTTATGTGAGAACTTTGATTTTGAAAGAACAATTTTCTAACCTTTCACAATTCAGTTAAGCCTTGACAGGTGTAAACTACAAATGCAAGATTATAATTTCCTAAAACGTCATTATCTGAAAGTCATTTGGGGGCACTGAGGATGAAAATACTCCAACCTGTCAAGTCTCCTGCTTTCTATGCCAAACATCTCTCTCCTCACCAGCCACCATCTTAGCAACTCACACATGCCCAACATAAGGTCACAGTTTCTTTCTAGCTCCTGATGCCAGGTGCTACATGCTGCACTGTCTGCTTGTGTGACAAGTAGGGCATGATGCTGGAAGGGAGTGAGGTACTCTATGACATTCTCTGCATGTTGCCAGCTGCCCTAGAGCTTCTTTGTCACAGGATTATAAACCCACCCATGGGTGAGTGTCCATTTGTCTGCCACACGACCCAGTGGAGGGGGGTATGTGTGATACTGCTTGTAATGTTACTGTGAAGAGGTTCCCTTGGGTTGTTTTCAGCAGAAATTTGAGTTGTTTGTTTTCCAGAAGAGAATCAGTTACAAAAATAACACCAAGCAGAAAGGCTTTTTGAGAGCGAGGGTTGTGTTTACCATGCTCATTTCAGGGAAAGTTATTTGGGAGGAGAGAGGAAGTAGTTAAATCCTTGTTTACGAAGCTGGAAACCAAAATTCCCTCAGTTTACATAAATAAGAGAGAAAATGGCTTAGTGGTATGAGCACATGGCTGCAACTAAGGAGAGTTGGGTTCTGTTCTCTGCTCTAATGCATAAAACTCTTTAGGTCCCCCTCCCCTCAACGTGAGATTCAGCTCGTTAACATTATTTTGTGTATGGCAAATCAGTAGTCAGCAGAGGCAGGAACTTCCTAATGCCAGATTTGTCCACCAGCATTGGAAGGTGCCTTGCAGAGGTACTGGCCTTGCTTCCCTGATTACTAGGCAGCTGTAAGAATCAGTTGGACTAAACAGCTAAGTAAAAAGAGATGAATGTAGCTCTGTTTTCTGGGGTTCCCGTACACACAACGAAGCTAACTAGTTATTCCCTATCTGACTGTGGTGGAAAGGACTAAGGTACTGCTTATTATAAAATGCTCTGATGATGAGATGCTGGAGGCCATATAATCCTGACTATAAAGAGACCTGTCTGCCTGAGAAGGCAACCAAGGAAAGGAGTCCACTGATTCCTAAATCTTTTTGTTCAATATGTGTACCTGTCTTGGATGTTGCATGGCTGGTTCAGATCACAGCAATGATGTGCTCAGACATCTTTTGTGAGATGGTATTTCTCTCCTTTGTGTAGGGAATGAAGTCTGCTGGGGGACACAGGACAAAACTGCCTGCACTGAAAGAGTCCAGAAGAAGAGAGAATTAATTACTAATCTCAATTACATTAGGGAAAAGGCAGGGTGTACTCTGCCCACTGCAATCATAATCACTGCATGTTGCAAAGTGAAGGTGGTATCAGACACCACTTTGGGGATCTGCAAGATAGAGAACAGAAAGACAGGGACTGAATCCTACCCGAGCAGTGAAAAAAAACACACGTAGTGGAGGGTGAGAAAGTGCTCGCTTGCTCAGGGCCCCTCTGCCTTGGCATCCAGAGAGGTAGGGAGGATATATAGCCTAACCCCAGGGCAGAGAGCAAGTCTGACAGCAGTGACTCTACAGACACCATCCAAACAGGAGCCTCTCCAATGGCCTATGCCTATGTTTTGCCTTTGGTAACAAATTAGGGCTGCCTCTCACCAAACCAAGGCAGCCCCAAAATGGTTCCTCTGGGAACATTAATGTTTTACTGAATCACTTAGACTCCCTTGATGATTGCTGCTTCAGAGTCTCAGTTGCCGAATCCCAGTGGGGATTTTGTTGATGGGGGTTTATTGACTTCTTGTTACATTGAAGTTGCTGCAGTGGCAAGAGTCACAGGTAACTCCTGGAGTCTGTTTATTTTATGGGTTGGAGTTTTAAGAGTTTAGCAATGGTAACCTGATTTTAGGAGAAGCCACTTGTTTATTTAGCAATGCACACGCATACTGATCCATAAATAAAACTAGTGTGTTATCTAGATGGGAAAATTTCAGACAACCTTCACTTTGGTTCTCAGTAGAAGCTTGTAAGATTATACTGCTGGGGCTGCAGATCTAAGTTGTGCATCTGTGGGAGAAAGCAGACTTGAATGTACTGGCGACTGGTCTCACAGTGGAGTCCATGGATTTACACTTGAGCTGGAATTCATCTGATGTCACTTAAACATCTCAGAGTGACTTGTCTGAACCTACAACAGCCCTGTAGGCTCCTTCTGAAATTGAAAATATGGAACAACCATTGCAGGAGTGAAGAAGCTTTCTGGGAGGAGCTGATCTCTCCCCAGTGACTCTAACAGGAAGTCTTGACAATTACCTTAACTTCAGAAAACTGTCTCTTAGATGACCCAAATGAGGTGAGATACATCTCACCCTCGGTGTAATACTGGGGATCCAGATTACACAGTGGTCGTCGTTCCTCTGCAGTTGATGACCCATTAAAAGCTGACAAGCCACATATATTTCAAGGACCACAGGTCACCTTGGCTGATACAAGCTCTGTATTCATGTATGCATATGCATCTTCCAAACAAAGATTTTAATGCTAGATCTGTGATTTTGACCTTCTGGAGTTGACAGTGCTGAATGTTTGTTATTCTGTTATTGGAAGAGTGTGGGAGGATTCCCACACTGCAGTATTGCCCCAGAAGCAGTGGCAGTGGGAATTGAAGCTGCTACCAGCAGTGTCAGGCTGCGTGTGCAGAGAAGGCTGTTCAGAAAGTGCTGGGTACCACTTTCCAGAGGCTTGGCACCATGTGTGCCATGTGTGTCATTATTTGGGAATCTCTGCTACAGATCTGGAAGAAGCCACCTGTGCATCAGGACTGTACATTCACATTGTCAGAGCTTAGGGAGAGGGGAAAAATCAGGCATAATGTACGTACAAATCAGTTTGAGTCATTGTAAAACTTAGTTTTGTGTAAAGCTTAGGTTCCTACAAGACAAATCTTCAGACTTACAGAAATCCAGAGACACCAACAGGTGTCTGTTAAGTGCGTTTGTAGGACTTCCTCAAATGTCTCAAGACCTTAGTCTCAGGAGCCTGAAAATACCAGAACAGATTAAAATGCCTTCAAATTCAACATTTTTGGAAGAGAGAGACAGGGAAGAGAGACTTCCCACCAATCTTCTGTCTTTATTTTTGCTGCGGTCATACACCAGGTTGTTCTACTAAAGCTCTGAAATGAACAGAAGCTGTGTATGTTCATGAGCACAATGTCCAGCCTGAGCCCTCTCTTTGCAGGACATATCAGGTTGGCCTAATAAGCAGGCTAACCACAACCACATTGTTTCAATCTGCTCCAAGCGCAAGCAGAATAAGTTTATGTCTGCCTGCAAAACACTCTGTAGATCCTGTAGTGGCCTGATTTGTGGAGGTGTTAATCACTCACAGCTCCCACTTAGATAAAGCTGTAATGCAGCCCAGATCACCCTTCTGTGCCTCAGTTTCCTCATCCAGAACACAATGATAGTACACACTTCAAGGTCTAGGGATGTGTATTGTTGTACAAATATTGTTATTTATGGTGATGATGAGAATGTGAGCTTTGTTTGGTACAAAGGTCTGGGAGTGCCTACTTGACATCAATTGAAAGGGAAGGGTATTAACCTGCATGTTTGAAATACAGCCTGTTGTTATTGCTCTCAGATAAACAGAATTACCTCCTCTTAAAATCAAAGGTAATCTGCTTTACTTCAATGAGATGTGGTGATGTCCACAGAGAACAAATCACTTTTGGCAAGTGGAGGAGGGATTTTCTTGGCAAGTTAGAAGAAGCATCAAAGGAATAGAGGAGGAGTGGGATGCAATGCAACTGGTTTTAATCACACGTAACAGTCAAGTTCCTCTGGACAGGCCTACTGTCTGATATGCCATCGTAAACACTCTGGGGAGCCTGGATTAAGAGAATGGAAAACAAATGAGAATGGCATAAAGGTATTCAGGGCACTCTGAGGCATAACTGACAAATCTTTTATCAATTGGTGTTATGCCAGCTGATTATGGCAATATGATATATTCCTCCCATTAATGCTGTGCCCCAGTGCCATGACTTTGATTTTTAATTGGATATCCAAGTCCATGCCCTTTTCTGGTTTCAACAGTCACAGCTCCTCAGATCACACTGCGCTTCTGTTTACCATTCATAATGCAGATATTAAATTGGTTATAACAAGGATGTATTTTCATTCTGACTGTACAGCCAGTGGAGAGAAGGGATATTCTCTTATGTCAAGCCAGTTCAGCTCTGAGGTGGTCTGAACTGCTCTACAGATGCCAGTTTCTTCCTCCTGCCTGTCAATGAGCCTGAAGTGGCTACTCCTTAGGCCAGGCACACTGCAAGATGCCAGAACTCATGTGATACATCTAGAGAAAAACAGCTTGGGTAAATACTTCTTGACAGGACTGTTCCTCTTGAAATGACTTTCCTCTGGAAATTGTTGACTTGTTTCACTAACTTTGGGGGCAGGGAAAGTACAGATTTTATTAGAGTATTCTATAGGAAACTAATGTTTTACTTCAACTGTTATAATACTGTGTAATGTATTATTTAAGATATCATCTCACATAACATGTAAGTTTAGATTAGATTATATATACATCCAAACAAAAAAGTCAAACTAAAAATTTTGATATGATCATTTCAATATTTCTGAAACAAAATATTTTAGAACATCCATTCAGCATTATGCTTCGAAATGATGGCTCTCTATTCCAATTAGGAATGAAAAGACATTTGTAATGTCTGAGTCACCTTCTGAACATGAACGGCTTGAGCTTGACGGTTGCTGGAGCTGCACAGTTGGAATTGCTGTTCAGACTGCTGATATGATTGCTTCCATACATTTTGTTTGGGTTGCAGTAGCACTTAGGGGCTACCGTCAGAGCCTGAGGATCTGTTTTGCAAGGAATCTCACATTTATACATTACAGATAACACTTGGCCTTCTGTCACACAGAAAATAAGCATTGGACCTGATATGGGAAAACCAGGCATTATCAAGAGCTTTGCTGGTGACATGGCAGAAGTAGGCTTTCGTGTGTTTTGGCTAACTGACTGCTTAAGTACTCGTTGCCTCAGACTAACATTGACTACCTAGGACTAATTGGGTAGTTCATTAATTACCTGTCAGTGGTGAACGATGGTTTGAGCTTTTGGGACGCTAAATGTTCTGTGAAACCTGCCCCAGCAGGGGTCTTGATATTGGATTAAATTCCTGGTAATGTTGAGATTGGGAACAAGTGCTTACATGAACACCAGACAAATGGGATTCAAGCTCCCACTGCAAACTGGTAAGCCAAAGACTTCTTTAAATGCATGATTTAAATAACCTGGAAGCTGAGGCAGAGCAACTGAGTTGATTATCCAGTCTTTGAACAACAAAGAAAAACTGATGCATAGATGGTTTCTAAGCAAGATCTTCTGTTTGAAATTAGTGATTTATTATTATTACTACATATTATGGTAAAGACCAGAGAGGCCAGAACTTTAAAGCCAAGAATGGCCTTTACCCAAATTCATGAACTTTTAAGGGTGGCCTGCAGTGGTTAACTTGGAGTTCTTGAATTAAAATGTACTTGGAAAAGGAGGAAACCAAAATATTATTGAATCTGCTGCAATCCCATGCATCTATGCCCCTGGAGAGCTTGTGTTTCTTTACTCTTGAGGTTCATTATGTCACCAGAAAAGCTTTAATATTTTACTGTGGAAGCAACATAGCCATGAAACATTAATTTTCAGGAATGTGGGAACCATGAAATATGTTTTTTTCTACTAAATTAAGATTTTACTTGTTTCCATTCTCACATAGTTAAGGGAACCAATTTTCATGAAATATTTGTGAATATATAGTCTGGAAATTCAAATAGGAAAGGTACAAAATATGGGAAGAACATTTTTACCTCAAAAAATCTATTTCACTGATACTGATACCAGACATTTATATTCTACCTTTCATCCTAAACCACTTTTCATCCTGCATCCACCTTGGAAGAGCATCTCTCGTTACTGAACTGCACCCACTCTGGTGTGGAAGTGAACAGCTGACTTATTCGATACAATGAGATGTGATGTGGCAGCTGCTTAGATATTTATAAAATTGTTTACCTCCCTATTTCCACAATGCCGTTCTCTTGCCATTGTAGCAACCAACACCATTCAGATATGCATGGCACAGACATGATTGTATTAGGTGCTCCAGCAGCCTCCAAGTACTCTGCACCATGGCAGATGTCTCTGACAGGAAATAAAAATGGTGAAGAACAAATTAATTTGTAATCTGTATCTAGATCCTTTAAATATTTGTCTGTTAGTGCTAATCGGTGTTGCTAACTATAGGGCTGATGCCTCTTTCCTATAAAACAAGAGACTGGCTTTCCTTCAAATTTCTGCACATATTCACCCAATCACTGCACCAGCTTTTAGCAGTTTTGGTAGACTGAAAACATTGTAGTGGCTTAAAGGGAATTAGAAGCACTTAGTTTGGGGGACAATTCCAGAACAAAGTATTCACCTAGGGTTTTTAACATTATATGCTAAATTTATGCACATTACCAGTTGATTAGAATGGAAAAATTAGCCAAAACATTCCAGAAGCATCTGTGTCATGGGAACCATAGGTTTCTAGGTTATATGACACGCCAGAATATTCAACAAATCACCAGGGTTGTTTTCCTTAATGCTACAATTAGTAATGGCACATTAAGAGAACAATTACTGGATAAGATTTGACTGCAGGAAGCCCTATGCCATAAATTGGAAATTCTCAACATATGCAACCATATTGCTAGAGAAGATGAGCTATGCAATTAAAACAAAACTGGAGATTTGTTATCAAAGGATAGCAAACAGTACTAAAATCCAGCTGAGAGGTTCCCTGATCTTGTTATCTTCAGGCTTCTATGTGAGTTAATCTAACACAGATGACAATATTTCACAAAGACAATTGTGCATACAGTCATGTGGAGGATGCTTTATAGAACCCCTTTCCAGTAGAACATGCCGGTTTGTCGTAAAGCAACTCTTTAAAAAGTCTGGTAAGTTTTGCCAAAACTACATTCCAAGGGAATAAAACAAGAAAAAAATACTGACAGAGTCAGAACAGTCCATTCTAATATTAGGTTTCCTTTCTAAAATTTTGAACATGCCATATTTCATTTACTTTTTGCTGCGTTATAATAACAAACTTTTTAAATGCAAATTGTTTTAAAAGTTGAACTCAAAAGAAACATTTGATTTTGTCCAAATGAAAAATTTTAATCAGCTTGGAAAGGTCTGTGGTTGTGTGGCTTTCCTTTCCAGAGAATTTCAAAATTGTCTCTTCTTGTACTCATTCATATTGAAGAATTTCGTATTCTGAAAATCTTTGCAAAATGAACTCTGTCCTCCCACAGCACTATCTGTGCCTATATGAAGGGGACAAGAAGCTCAATGTGTAATTTCTGTGAGCCCTAAGGAGATGGTATGTGTGTTAGTATTGTCAAATCCAGGCTTATACAGCTGCTGTTTGAATATAAATCATAGATGCTTTTGGGTTACACTAACACACTCTGCAGTTTCATACAGTTGTTAATTAATACAATACTGTATTAGTTCTTCTTACAGTCTTACTATTAACACTCCATGAAATCCCATTAGCTCTGCATATGGTGCCAGACTTGTTCTGAATGTGGGAAAGAAAGAAATTTACAGTGGTATGAATAATAAAGAGATGCTTTCAAGTGGTTTCCACTGCGAACATTTTGAAAAAATATTTTCCAGAAAGTGGATTGTGGGACAATCTTTTCACAAAATTTCAATGCAAACATGCATATATGTCATCTACATTTTTCCCTGGAGTGTGAAAACCCTTATGTACCACTATTGTTCTATTGCAGAAACAGAAGGAAGATAAAGTAGTCATTAAAAAGGAAAGGAAAGAAAAATTACCAGGTTGTCTCATTGTCCTAACTGACTGAAAAGCAAAAAAAATAAAAAATAAAAATTTGCATAGCTGATGCCAATGAATGGATAGAACTTCCCTTACATTTTAGATATAAATATTTTTAAAGTACAGATGATAGTGATGACAGTCAAAAGTTGGGTTAGGTTTTCCAGCAGTTATTATTATGAATATCCTGCTTCTGACAGATCCTTCTTAACTTCCAAGAAAATTTAAGTGCCATAGTAAAAAACAGGCTTATTTCTTAACCCCTCATAGAGAGCACTCTAAAATGTATTAGCCACTACAGAAACATCAGACCTAATTATTTTCTATTAGTTGAGTTTTGTCATAGCGTTGACTCTTTAATGAAAGAGAAATCTCACAAGGAGCTGTTAGAAAGGCTTTTAAAAACAGAGGGTATGATGAAACAGGCAGGATTTAGAAGCAGACTATTCCCTGGAGAAGCTGGCTCAATTTTAATTCTCCCCTGATCCTGCCCTACAGTTACAGTAGTAGCAGTACATGGTTAGTAGGATCCCAGCAGATGCTTTTCTTCCCCTTTCTCCTCCCCAGTCCTGTGGTTCATTCATAGTCCAGTATCTGCCGTCACATTATGCAGTCAGGAATGGCCAGGGCTTTTCTGCATGGCCAGCATCCAGACAGGGACACACTGCTCAGGGAATCCCTCCTGCCTCTCCTCTCGTAGGATGGTGAGTCCGCTCATTTCAATGAGGCTGTGGAGGATGTTGAGGTCTCGGATCACACTACTATCCAGACAATCCAGGATACAGCCCTCCCTGGCTACATTGTCCTTGAGAATGATAACACCATTATCCTTCAAGCCGTTCTGGCACCGGATGAGAAACTTCAGGAGATCTTTATCTGTCAGATAGCCTACAGATGAAAAGATGGAAAACAGATCACTATTAACCATTCCAACAGACTCCCCCTGTGCACATCAGAATGGTGCCTAGATCTGATTCTTCATGTCCCAATTACTGATCTTTAGGAAAAGATCTAGATCTACCAGGTTTCATTGTGAAAACCTGGGCAAATCAATGAGATCAACAGTTACAAGCTCAAATCGGTATTTATGATCCATATTAGTAGTAGCAACAGATGTGGACAGAAGTCAGTGGCAATAGTGGAGAAAATACTGGGTGCTGAAGGGTTCTTTAATCTGGTGGTTAAAGTCATAATAAGAATCAGTGGCAGGAAGCTGGAGCCAAACAAATTCAAATTGGAAATAAGTGACAACTGTTTTAACAGTGTAAGTAATTACCAATTGGAAACTACCAACAGAAGTGGTGGATTTACCACCTCTTGAAGTCCTCAAATCAAGCGTGGTTGACTTTCTCAAGATATGTTTTAATTGAACACAAACTACTCGCTCAGTACAAGGGTAAAGCAATGAAATATAACAGCTTGTAATATAGAATAGGTCAAATTAGATAATCTAACAGTCCCTTCTGGCTTTTTGTGCTACAAATCTCTGTAACTTCATGTAACATTATGTGCCCATCAAAGAAGCTCTGGATTAAAGATCCAATGAGGAATGCAAGACCTAACAAACTGTCAAATAAACTCTTCATATTGCTCCATACTGTTGTGATTTCTGCATATACCATATGTGTTTAAAAACAGGAATTTTTTAATATGTTATTGAGATTGTGTTTTGCATTTCCGTTCTCAAAGATCACTTCTGTTGAGATCAGTAGAGTGGGGCTCAGAGAAGAGCAAAATGAGAACCTCACATGTGAAACCTATCTAAAATGAATTAACAAGGGCAGGTGGTCAGAAACTGAATTAAAAACTTGAAAAAGTTGATTGTATTTTCTAGTCAAAATATTTAGTTTTCTTCATGGTAGATCTAAACGTTTATAAATGGAAGTTGTCATTTCAAAACCACGTTTTGATATAGAATGTCATTTTTTTTAAACTACTTCACTCTTCCCAAAAAAAGAGAAAGAAAAAAGACACAAAGCCCAAAGCTGAATACCTTCAAAGCTGAAGGAAAATGGTAATTTCAGTACGAAATGTAAACTTACATTTGCATTTCTTCATAAAGTAACAGCCAGGGCTCATATAGTTATGTATATGTAAGACAAATCAAGATTGCATAGGCAAGATTCATTGAAGCATTTGGCCACCTAATTTGGAATTTAATGTTCTCTTAACCTAGCTTTTAGCCTAGTTTCCCTCCAAAATGAGGTCTTCATTGTGTTGCTATCTGCCAGTCTGTCCTGCCCCGCTACCCCAAAAAGTGTGGAGCTTGTTGGCATATTTCAGCCAAATTCAAGATAGTGGTGGAAGCTTGATTAATACTGAAGATCACTATATAGTTAATTGCAATTTATGGCTGAAGGGAGGAAGGAGAATCAGCCCTCCATTTCTACAAAAGAAGAGGCATACGCTGCCTTTGTCAGCAGCCACCCAGCTGATCAGCACAGCCCCAACAAGTCTTCACTCATTCTGTCTCATGTTGACTGGGATTTGTTCAAGAGATGAGACAGGAGCTAGGTTTACTGTAATGGTTGATTGATTATTCAAAAAGAATAGAAATGCAAAGGAAAATTAAGTTGTTCTGAAGCAATTTGTTTGTATAGCAATAGAGGAAAGACCTGTTCTAAGACCAGTTTCACTACTGTTTAAGACTACATGTAGAGGACAAATTAAGTGCTCCTGAATAAAACCATCTCCTGTGCTGATCTCTCTGCCTTTGTCTTTTGCCTAACAAGAAACTATTTCTGGGGTTTTGGTGAGGAGAAGTTGTTCAGGACTCCTATTGTGCTTTAGAATAACGAATCCTGCCAGCTGAAATTGCACAAGGGACACTTAGGTCCAACGATGAGGAGAAAACCTTTCTAGAAGGACTGCTAGGCACTGCAGCAGGTTTTCCAGAAAAATTAAGAACTCTTCAGCAGTAAAGGTTTTAAGGAACAGCTTGGGAAAAAACCTGCCAAAAATGGTATTTCTGACTGATTGGGACAGGAGAATAAAAAGTTGACTTTTCAGGTCACCTTCAATTCACTTCTGTAGTTGCATGGCTATTCCGTTTGCTTATGGGCTTACAACACTTTTCATTCAAGGATCTCTGCACACTTTACAAAAGTAATTAATTCCCATATCATTGCTGTAAGTAGGAGGGAAAAAAAAAAAAAAGAATCTTTTCTGGGGGGAGGTGAGGAGCATAGCCCACACTGTCTAACTGCCTCTTTGCTGCTATTAATGCTCCAGTGCATTCACTGGGGTGGCTGCAGGAGAAGTAGCAGGTATTTCTTAAATGGGGTGGTGGTGCTGGATGACACAGCTAACTGAACCTGTTGGATAAGCATCAGTGCATGTAAAAGATACCATCATATGGTTTATAGCTTTCGATGATTTCACCATGGTGTGTTTTTTTTTTAATTATTTTTTTATTTTTTCAGGTTATTTCCTGAAATAAACCCCAGGTCTCAATAAACAATCATCAGATTCAGAAATCCCTCCGAGAACACCAGCAGGAAGGAGAGATTTCCACTGGCAGAGGCTAAGAAAGGACCAAAGGGGATATCCCTGAAGGGCCACTTAGCCTAACGAGTTCTGTGTGTGAGGGGTATCATGCCAGTGTTTCCCACAAGATCTTTGCTGGAAACCATCCCACAGGATGCCAAAACATGATGCAGAAGTGGTAAAACCTGTGTGGAAAATGCCTTTCTGCAAAGAACCAAAGGAAACCATCCTTAAATGAAGGCCGTATCAATCTTGTAAGCACAGAAACCCAACAACCTGTCCTACCTTCAAATGCTTTCACTGCCCCACCCACAAAACAGGTGAGATCTCTCGAAAAGGCTCATGTTTCTTGTTAAATTGCACGGCAGAAGGTGAGAAATCATTAAGGGTATCTCCCTGGCAGTCTGCAGTACCCAATGGCCCATGAAAAACACATGGGCAAAAGGGTGTCCAAAATCTGCCAAGATTCAAGACACCAACAATGAGGTCTCACATGCTGTATATCCTCACAGCCAAGCTTGATCCTTACACATTGGTACTGCCACAGTGCTAGTCTTTCTCCCACCACATGCCAGATGTGGAGGTGTTGACAGACCACTTCTCACATATGAGGCCAACACTCTGTATCTGTCTGCAGCAGTAGTAGCTAAGAAGGAGGATTCCTGCTCAATATATAAGGCCTATCTATAAGGCCTACTCCGCAGCTGCACCTTAGCATGCAAGCTGCTCCCAGGTATGTGTACTTTCCTCCACTATTTGACATGAAAAAAGCAACTTGATCTGTACTCACTGTTCATGTGGCTAGGGAGAACTCTCAGAAGTCTCTTGTGAGATTTTAAAGGAAGCAGAACTGTTCCTGGGATGGCAGGGTACTGTGGCAAGCTTTAGGAGATACGGACTGTGAGGACTGCCTGACTCCACAGGAAGGCTACAGGAATGCAGCAGTTTCAGATTTATTTATTTATTTTCCTATTTGCTTGTCCTGGCTGCTATGGGACCAGGTACTGGAACTGACTGAGTGCAAAACTAGCCCTGTGCCTCCAGCACTGGTCAGTTCTGGCCTGGCGTTATCAAGGACTTGAGAACCTCCTTTTACAGCTGCACCATTCTTTTAACATTAATTTTAGCACAGGCTGTGTAGTTCTCTGAGATGCTGAGCTGGATGAATCATGCTGAACTAACCTGAAACCCACTGAATCCAGATGACATCATATCTTTGTGGGGCTGGAGTGAATTCCTGGAGGCTTTTGCAATAATACATCTCTACTCTGTCCTCCTTGCCCTGAAGGTAGTTCGGGACCTCAGCCAGGAAATTCTCCATCATATCCACCAGTTCCACGCTCTTGAAAACTGGTAGCAGGACATGCTTGCTGATCCGACCTATCCCAGAGCCGCAGTCCAGGGCGCGGTTGGTGCCAGCTTTCCCCACCCCCTGTGGAACACAAGAAAATCATTTGAAATCTGAAAACTGAAAGATCATAGCAACCATGTTACCAGCTATGGCCTTTTGTCCTAGTGTCTTGTCTTCTTATTTGTTCAGGACTTTTGCAAGATTGATAAAAACCTGCATTAGTATCAATACACCTCTGGGTGGCTATGGGGCTGCTACATTTCCAGAGAATGTCTTGATGCATTTTTTCTCCATAATCATTTCCCCAGCTGAGAGCAAAGCCCAGAGACATACAGAACCTCACACTGAGTGTCCACCCCAGTAGAAGGAGGAAGTGAAGACAGACCTCCCCTTGTGCTCACCTGGATTCCCTCCCTGCCCGACTCCTACGAGCCAACACTGTCTGCACCAGGTTCTCCTCCCCAGCATCCAACACCCCAGATCTCCAGCAGCCACTGCTCATTTGGAGCTGCAAAACATGAAGGCTGCATTTGATGGGACTTCTTCATTGCAGCTCTGCATTTAGTGCTGTACAGTAGGTTTTTGCTTGGTATATGAAGAGACATAATCTTTCACAAGTTCCTAGCTTTCTCAGAAGATTCACTGGTCTCTGTAAAGTTTTTTGCAACGTCATTTGTCATGTATTTGTATGTCACAGCCAACTACATCACTAGGTAAGTCTCATTATATTCTGAGCCCAGTGAAGGCCTAATGAAAAAACCAAGAATATACCAAATACTGCATGCAAGAAGTAACTTCTGGAGCACAGAATGCCTAAGGTGTCCATTGACATCTCTGCAGATGCAGAGTGTCCTTGAGATCCAAGTGTGTTTTTCAAAATAAGTTTGATCTGACCAAAGATCATGGAGTTGTAGGTAACTTATCACAACACAAAAGTTTGGACTGGATCATATACAGAATTTCTTTCTTTTTTTTAGACAAAGAAACAAGCAAGATGATTGAGTAGCTTCTGCTTAAGTATTCCTTTTTTTCTTCCTAAATATCGTCTCTGGATAGAGATCAGACAAGAAAAATTGTTGCACAGAGAATATGTCTTTGAGAAAATAATGAGTCACTGTAAAAGGACCTTTATAATGAAAGCTGTATTTTACCCCTGAAGCTTCCATTCTAGCTATAAAAAGGCTCTTAAGAGCCTGCTGCTGTTCTGTAAAACAGAAATTTTAAGTCTGTACAGGCACCGACTGTGGGACTGGAACTCCCCTGGCCAAAGTTATCTGTTAAACAAATATATTAAAAACAAATGTAAACACCTTTTCCCTGTCTCTGGAACTGAGCATTGAAGCAAAAGCTATGGGCCAAAGTCCCTGCTGCACCTTTGCTGCTGTTATAGGAAATAAGCCCAGGAAGAGTCCAGCTCTTCCTGCTTATTTGGGAGACCCCCTCTGTAATGACCAAGCATAAATCACATAACTCACTGTTTTTCTGGCCTTGCTTCAGTGGGTAATTCAGTAGATTATTAAGGTCAAAGGACAGTACCGTCAATGACATGACTATGAATAGCCCAACTCAGCATCTGGTTACACAGAGTAACTGTAGAAAGAGCACAAGGACCTCAATCTCACTGGTCTCTGGGGCTGCTGGTCCCAATTTGTATACCTAGGAAGATTAGGAAGATTAATCTGCCGATGTGTGCAGGAGTCCACAAGCCTTCCACCCTATCGGACTCTAGAGGATACCTGTTTGTAGTTAGCCAGAAAATGTGAGCTATTCTTCATTCCCAGGCTGGGCTTAGGAGCATGTGGCTTTTACTGAGGACCAGACTGAGCTGTAACAAGCAGTTCATGAAAGGAGAAGGAACTATGCATTAGATCTTCACAAGGTGGGTTTCTGTACTCTTTGCTGGCAGGTGCATACAGGCTTACGCTGATGAGATTAAGTAAAATGCCTGAAGAGAGCTGGTGAGAAAACAGGGATCATTTACCAAAAAGCTAACAGAATTAGATAAAAAGCCATTCAACTTCTTTGACTTTGTATTTCAGAGAACCTACAGTCACAGTACCTTACTAAAAACAGGGAATTCATTTCCCATGATGTGTCACAGCAAGGACCTCTGATGTCACATCTCCATTTGCCATCAAGAAAAGGGAAAGGAAACACTCATGGGAGATGAAGCTTGACCCCATGCTTCACTGACAGGGAGCAAGAGCACCAGGCAGTCAGATGAGAAGCCCTGCAAAGCACCACAGCTCCATTTATAATGAAAATGTTGACATAATTCCATGTTCAGCTAATATATTTTCAGTTTGGGAGTGCTCAGATCTTTGACAGGGTATTAACATTTTCTTTGGAAGGCAAGCATTTTCCCAAAAGCCTAATTGAGTTGAAAACTGGACTTCTTATTTAAAATAATAGTGTATGTGAAAATTTTAAGCCAGAGCAGGCTTCAGATTGACTGCTTCTCTTTTTACTTGCTTCCCATTACTCAGAATCACTATCACTGAGGTCATGTACACACCCAGAAGTTCTGCTGTAAAGCTGAATAGGGCACTCACAAAGCTCCTTAGAAATAAAGAGTTGTGGCATATGTTCATGACGCTACTACTTCAGGTGTTGAAAGGGCAGGAAGGCAGTCTAGATATGTAGGGGAAACAAAAGAAATCAGAGTTCAAGAAATAGTTAAAAAACACAGTGGCTTTCTTTCTAAGTAAATAAAAAACCTTTTTCAATCAAATATCTTCCATCTCCCTGATCAAACAGAAGAAAAATCACTTTCCAGAAGCTTTTCATTCAGAAAGTCCCTCATAAGGCAGCTGAACTTAGGGCAAGACAGGGCAGCAAGGAACAAAGGGTTTGGGGGCAGAAGGGGAGCTATAAGAACAATATAATCCCCATCTGTACTGCCTCACACACCTAAGCTCTCAATTTTTCCTTTATTAATGGTTTATTTGTTTTCTTTGTTTCCTTTTTAAGAGATTACCTCTGGATTAGGGTCTGGAAAACACAGTGTCTGTGTGGACATCAAGGCTTGAACTGGTGTGAATACATTGCTGTAAATACGCGTTGGTATAGCTCTGCTGATAACCTTTCAAGTATGACTGTACCTAAGACAACCTATAGCTTGTCGGTATAGCACTGTTGGCTCAAGTTCTCGCTCAGATGTTGCTCTTGGTTTGAGTTCTGCCCACACACACATAAAACCTCTTAACTTGAGCACAGTGGCACTTTTAACTCAGTTTGACTTGCCTGGGCTGGAGACAGGTTAAAATATAAGTGAAGTCCTTAGTTTTCTATTGCCTTGTTGTAATTCCTTCCATGTGCCCAGTCAAGATAAATTCTCCCATGGTAAAGAAATCTGTAGCTCAGTTTACAGTGGTGCTAAGAATCATGCTAAGAAATGCCATACATGAAGGTATGCAACATCAGTCATGGAAGAGAAATGTCACTGTGTGGCATTTCCACAGCAGCCAAACTAACTCAGGAAGGGTAATTTGAGTGGAACTGGGCAACCGTTTTTTAAGGAGCACTAGTTTTGCCAGAAAATAAAGTTTTGGAAGAATAAAACTCTCTGTGAAATTGATACTTCAAATCTAGAGAATAGTTCTAGCCAAAAAAACATGGGAAAGAATGTTGAAAATGTCAAGATACTTCTTTTTGACGACTTTCAAGGAAAAAAAATAACTCGTCAACTTTTCATTTCTAAACAGCATTTTTCATTTTGGAACTGACTTACATCTTGAAAACAAAGGGAAAAGTTTTTTCAGAGGGTAAAACAATCAAAAAATAAATGAAATACATTCTGTTGATCTGAAACTAATTTTCCTATTTTCTGTTTCTGTTAAATTTCTCTGTAAAAAAAAACAAAGCGTAGTTTATCTTAGGGTGAAGCAAATTGGTTTTTTTTCTACTTTGATTGCCTTATTGGAAAAAAAAATATTCATGGAGCCATAAACTTGGGAAGACATAGCTCAAATTAGCTGTAGAGTAAGGTCACTACTACAGAAAGCCAGTAAATATCTGTATCTGCTTGAGTAGGATTCAAATTGCAGTAGTAAGAAAGGAAAATAAACCATAAGTAAATAACCAATTGACTGTATCTCAACAGAGGACAGGCTTTAAGAAACTAAATCAGAACTAGCAAAACATGCAGATTCCTTTCTCTTCCTTTTTTTTTTTTTCTTGTTTGATCTTGGCCATTCAGAGTATCCTTTCTATCCCTGGCTAATAATAGGAGCAGGAACTCTGCTCTGGAGTATTTTGTACCTGTCATCACACCTGATGCATTGGGTATGAGTTCTCTTTGGCCTGCGAAACTCTGCTACAGACTGTACTTCTTTCCTTTTTGGGTCCTGGAGATGAGAAAGTTTTAACAGTGTGGTGCAAACTGTCTGTTCAGGAAACTGAATCTATATGATGTCTAGGAAGCATGAAATCTTTCCCTGAACACAGGCTTATGCATCACTTGAATTCCACAGATGTCCTTAAAACAAGACTTAAGTAACATGTAAGGGATATGCCTTGGGCTGGCTCTGGGCTCACAAGTTGCATTTCTTTTTTTTTTTTTTTTTCCTGAAAATGCCATGTTACTATCAGGTTCATCTGCCTTTCTGAATTTACTTTACATTTTCTTATTTTGTAAAAAGCCTAATAGAGCAAGACCTTCAAATGTTGTTAAACCATTAATACAAAACACTGTCATTAGAAATAACGTATTTTTTCACTTAGGTAATCGCAGTTTGCAATTACCTGAAAACGCACTGCCCCCAAAGCCTCTGTCAGGTACAGTAAACTTTTTCATCAGCTGCCCTTCACTGCTATATAGGATGTTTATCTATTGTTAAACCACACTCATTTTCCATCCCACTTCATTTAAACTGTGCCCTTTTGAAACACAACATCTAATTAACTTATTGATTTTTTTTTCCACAATAGATCATTAAGGCTAAAGAAAAGGTCATCTGGCTATGCCAAGTTTGTACATTTGAGTAGAAAATGAAGGATCTGTGGTAGTGTTATATAGAACTAGTAATTTTGTGAGCAGGACAATTTAGGAAATTTGGTTCCCTGTAGGTTTGTGAGTTCTTTAGCATCTAATACTGTTGTTGAGCTAATTTAGCAGGCTTTTTATCCCCGGGAAGGGCAAGAGGCAGTCAGAAAACCATTGGACCACACTTTAAAAAAATGTACAGATTCCTAAAGATACATTTAGGCATCAGTGGGATTTTCTGAAACCCAAGTGCCAGTGATACTGCTATTGTACGTGCTTTTAAAATCCTACTTGGCATCTCTTTGCATCTCAGGTCAAACCAGACCTCTAAGATCTTTACAGACCTTTAGAGATCTGCCTACAAAGTCCACAGTGATACTACAATGGTCAAGAATAATATATTTTTCCTAATGGGTAGCTTGTTCTATATACTGCTAACACTGGGAGGGGAAGGAGGGTTGGTTTTTCTTGCAGCATTCTCAGAAAAAAAAAAATCTATAAATAGGTAAAACAGAAACTTGGCATTTAGTCTCAGTTACTTTCCCAAACAGACTGCAGGAATTTGCACAGACGATCATGAAAAGTCCCAGTCCTACACTGAAAATTAATCTCCCACCCAAGCTATAGGAAGTCCTTGCACAATCCTCTTTGCAAGCTTCAGAGTGTGAGAAAGGGATGCAGAACAGGTAAATAATGACATACAGCCAGGCAAAATGTGTATTCACGATGATGCATGATCTGGCAGGATGCATGTAAATTATATGTTCCTAGCCCCCATCACAGTCAGTTACGACGTGCGCTTCATGCATATCAAATACGACATATGGTGCCATTTACAATAGCTGTGACTGGGCACACTGCATGTCATTTATGACACACACCACCACTGTCTCTCGCAGAAGATGGGATTAAATGACTCACCCCAACAAACTTCCTGAGAAATTCCCTGGAGGATTCAACGTCTATATTGGAGAGCTCAATGTAGTCTCCCATCATGCCCTCTTCTGTGGCTGGTACCTCCTGGTAGAAGTGTTTGGCCCTGGCGTAGAACTGCATCTCCCCATTGATAACTTGACTTGTTAAAGCGTAAAGTTTCACTGTAGGCAGATAAATCATTGTTTTATTGTTAATGACAGATATTTCTGGGTTAGTTTTATTGTTCTGGAGGCATGGTGGTGAAGAGCTATGAATCTAGTTGAGCCTCCATATCAGCAAACCTCTGTTTCAAAAGCAAAGGTAGAAGGAAGGGTGTTGGATTTAATCCTGCAAGGCTTTGAAAGGACACAGCACCTCTTGGGCATATTCAGTGCCTCCCAGGCTCAGACCTCGTTTGTCATTACACAGCACAATTTCCCATCAGTGAAAAATCATTTCAGTTTGAAGATGAACATTCATGCCAAAGAGAGAAATGGGGTTGGTTTTCTCCCAGAATTGCTGTGGGCAGAGTTTATTGCTGTACAGAATCCACACTTCTGCTGTCACAAACCTAACTGCTCCTTACGGCCTGCACATTTCCATATACGCTTTCTAGCCATTGACAGCTGTGCAGAGAGAGTATCACAAGAGTGCAGATGAATGAGACACTTGCTCTCGTTTATTTTTAGTGATACTGTACAGTCTGGGGCACTGCAAGTAAACTGAACCCAAGAGCAGATGGTACTCTCAGGCCTAGAAGACTATACAGGGAGGAAGATAACTTAGAAGAGAGAGTCCTAGATTTTCTTCTGTCATAGATCAAGGAGCAAAATAATAAAGCTCCTGTGTGCAGAGGCTTGGATATTTCTTTTCAGTGCTTGGCTATTTGCTGGTAATAAACAGCAACCATATATTTGAGGCTGTTTTATTAGAACCTGTGAGTTCTGTTGGGTAAAGGCTTATTTTCCCCCATTGTCTGAAGAACTGAGATCTATGTGCTGCATCTGTTTCTCTTCTATACTTGTTGTGTATTGCATATCAAATGTAGTTATGTTTCATGGCTCAAAAGTTGGGACGCAGGCAGGCCAGAAACAGTTTGGAAACCAGCAACTCTTGCTGTCCCCCCCACATACAGGTGCACGGGCATTTTCCTGCGTGTACGACAAGGAGCTGTTCCCAGCCAGGCCTTCCAACAAAATCACGACTACAAGCCTGGGGTGAAAGCCAAGCAATAAGGAGGGATGGAGTCACGCTGGGAACGTCTTCGTGAGCACCACTTTGCAGTGTGAACCCAGCCCTGCTGCAGATTACAGCGTGCTCAAGGAACTGGAAGCAAGCAAGCAGCAAACACGTTTGTGTTAAGGGCAGTGGGAAGGGAGACCTCCCTGCAGGCTGAGCAAACAGGACAAGGGAGCAGGACTTAGTTGCTGCTCAACATTTGCCTTCTGTGGGCTGAATCTTTAAAACTGCTGCTGTTAACGCTGGCAAGGCTCTGAACAGGCCATGCCTTGCTTGCCCCGCTGGGAGCAGGAACTATGCCCTCCACTCAGAGGATGAGAGTTAGGCCAGAGACCCCGAACATAAGCCTGGAATGTATTTATTGAGGGCAAGCAAGCTCAGCAGGGAATGATAAGTGTGTGCCTGCCCATCCTCAGCAGGAGAATGACATTTTGGAGGCAAATGAGGGGGGACAAAGGAAGTAGGACGGAGAATAATTACCACCAAGGACCACTCAGAACAGAATAGTGCTATTGGGTTACACACCAGCAGCATGCCCGGCATATCCTTCATCCAACAAAAGCAGCATTACCAGCCCCTCTTGTCATCACCTGCTTAAGTCAACTGCCGAACGGATACTATTAAAGCTTTAATCCATTACACATTTATGTTATGCCTGAGAAATTTATACCACAAGAAGCACTGAGCCCAGCAAGGGTCAAACCTGGGAGTTTTACACACTCCGCTGATTATATTCACATTCTCAGAAGAAACCATTTAGCTGCAGAAATTAATATGAAAGGGGCAGCAGCCAATCCCCAGCACAACTTGGCCAGGGTGGCTCCCAGAGCCTGGGAAATAAAGGCTCCATTGGTGGTAGGGATTCTTCCAGTAAATGATCTCCATCCTCCCCCGGGAGCGGCACCAGCTTGTTTTCTCTGGGTCTTTTTTTCTCCATTTCAGATGCCAGCCTGTCTGGTGAACAGAACTGAATCCCTGGATGCTGCTTTACAAGATCTTCCCTATGAGAGCCCAGTGATGATTTCTAGGGTTTGTTTAATGGAACTATCAAGGGACTGTGATTTATCCCGTTCCGCTAGACTGAAGGGAAATGCATTTACAGGCTGTCTGCACACTAGGACAGGGTGTTGCAGGCAGCTGGCAGCACGAATGACAAATATTCAGGGTCCTTCTACTCAATACATGAGCCTGACCCGAGGCAACACATGGAGACGATATGCTGCTCAGGATATCAGATCTGTAGTGTGCGCTCTCAGATTTCTCACTCAGAACCAGTGTCAGACTCGCAGAATGCCTGCCGGGACTCGCATGCATACACCAGCTGACTTCGGCTCCTCCCTGGCCAGCTGGGGCCCCAGAGCCCTGCCTTATGTGCTGGCATCTGAAACCACCTCTGGCCTGAACATCCACAGGGTTTTCTCTACCCAGCGAACTTTGCAAAGATCTTTTTGTGCAAGTGTCCCCTCTGAGGGCATGCAAGGACACCGGCTAAAAGGGTGGCACTGTACCCAAAGCCTCCTCCTGCAGGGCCACAGAATCTCGCTCCCGGAGTGTGCAATCTACACAGATGATTTCCACCTCTCGCTCCCTCGGTGTTTCTCCTCCCTCTCATGAATTTGCATCGCTGCCAACTCTCCCAACCCACAACCCAATTTTCCAGACACAACCAATCAACCTCACCTCTGATCTGCCTCGCAGCTGTGCCTGGCATGCAGGCTCGAGCAGCAGGAGCAGAGGGAGCAGGGGGTTTGCCAGCTTGCAGGAATCTACCGCAAAAGAGAAGTGCGAGGAGACACATGTCCTTGGTGGCAGTTAGTGTTGCAGCTCTGCTCCAGCACGCCTCCCCCTCATCACAGGACCTGTCTAGCCAGAGGCATCTTCCCATTCCGCGACCCACGTGGGACTATCTCCTGCATCAGGAAATGAAATACTTGTGAGGTCTGTTACTGACACACAGCCTGATTTCAATGTGCTCTGCAAAGCAGGGCACAGGCAGGACAGGATGATGGAGCCTGTAAGTCTCACACAGACTGGGGGGGAGAAGCAGCTTTCACAAAGTTTGCAGTGTTAACTTAGGTGCCTTGTAATATTTCGTGTTAGGAATGTGTTTCTAGTAAAGCGAGAAGAAACTTTTTTATCATGGCATACAGCCTCTCAGCTGAACCTGCTGGCAAGACCCTCGAGCAGCGAAGGCTAAAATGAACCCACTGGAAAGGAGGCTGAGAGCAGAAACCGGCTCCCAAAGGTCACCCGCAGGCATGAGGTGTTAGCAATTTTCAGTTGCTGCAGACGTGGTCTGGATGCTGAGTGGTGACCTAGTTCTGAATGCCAGCCCCTGGACTAGACAGAGAACATCTACCTAAGCCCTTTTTCCCTGTAAAGTCCAAAAATGCTATCTCCATTTTTTTTGATGGATCAGCTCAAAATTTTGTTTCCCTTTTCTGCTCTCAAGCTCTAGAGAAATGGAACCCCATAATACACAGGATTGGGCACAATCCCAACCTGCAGTACGGGTTCTTGGTTGCAGGGTTTGCTCAGCTAAATTTCCCTGGCAGAAGTAAATGTTGCAAATAATTTTTTTGAAGTTTTTATTTGTGAACATTATTTTGTGGCTCCAACTGCTTTCTGCAAGATATTGAACTAATTCCAGTTTGGCTGGGTATTCCCTTTTAAATGCAACATCTGCTTTGTGCATCAGCTGAAAAATAGTTAGTTACTCTGGGTGCAGAGTAGAATTCACCTCTCTACTATGGTCCGAGAACCATTTAAACTCTGTTTTATAGAGGATGAACATCAGCCCACCCCCAAAGCAGATTTTACTTAGACACGTGCCTCACATACTGAAATATTTGGCTCTGTGGACTGATCATCTGAGTTTTCCACTGCAGATCTCACCCCACTGGCACCAAGTCCCACAGCCCACGTAAACACATGCACTATTTCCAAAATCTGAGTAGCTTCATTAAAGTCCACTGGGCTTAGGGGCATTCACACACATTTAAGTACGCTGTTGGATCAGGGCCTAAAGTTACTCATGTCTTTTATTTATAAATGTTACCCCAGCCTGTAAAAATGACATGTTTCTCTTAACAGGCTGTGATACCAGATATGCTCAGCTCATAGGTAAACATGCCTAAGTGCTCCCCCACTGAACCTAGGGACAGAGGGGTGGGGGAGTGTGGAGTTTGCATGGCTTGAAGTAAACTTTGTACCTTGCCGCCTCTTGGTTGCAAGGAAAGTTTCAATGTGAGGCCTGACTTCAGTGTAATTATTCATGCGTAGGGTTAAGCACACGCATAAGTACCCTGCTAGGTCAGAGTCTTGGTGTTGTAGTAGTGGTTTAATTCTGTTTACACAGAGATATCTGGATCTAGCCCTGAAGTTCAGTTCATTTCTGGTCAGTTCCTCTCTGAACTGAACTGGAAAATGACATTCTGCAGAGATGTTCGGACCTGCCACATTCTTTTCTCTCCATCACAGAGAGCACAGGATCACAGGATAGTCTGGATTGGAAGGCACCTAAAGAGGTCGCTAGTCCAAACTTCTGCTCAAAGCAGGGACAGAAATGAGGTTGGATGAGGTTCCTCTGGACTTTATTCAGCTCAGTCTTGAAAGCCTGCAGTGATGCAGAATTGTATAACCTCCCCGGGCAACCTTTTCCAAGGCCTGACTGTCCACACACAAAGATTTTTCCTTATAGCCAGTCTCAACTTCTCTAGTTTCAATTTATGCCCACTGTCTCTTGTCCTCCATCTCACACCACTGTGAAGAGCTTGGCTATTCAGGTCACTGATAAAGATGTTAAATAGGACAGTTCCCCATGAATTCCACTGACCTTGAGATTGAATATGACATATTGCCATGACTTTCTGAGCCCAACCACCCGACCATTTCTTACCCATCTGATTGTTCACCCATCCAGACCATGACATGCATACTGTGGACTCACAGTACATTTTCCATGGGGTCCAACTGATTTGGGTATGCTGGCAATAAAGTGGAAAACTTTAGAGAAGCTCTAATAATGACTCAGAGCATGAAAAACCTGGCAGAGGGACTCTTCAGTCTGTCAGGTAAACATTTTGCAAAGTTTGTTGGCTAGGAATGGAAATTCAAATAAAATTCAGACCAAAAATGAAATATAGTTTTAAAAGAGTGAAGTAATTAGGCCTGGTAACAGCTTAATTATGTACTGATGAATTCTCAGTCATTTGCAGCTCTTAAACCAAGTTATTTTTGTCTTCATAAATATATACTGTAAGCCAGTCATAAGTTATAAGCATGATCCAGGAACTTTTATGTGAAATTCAAAGCTAGATGTTCATAACAGTACCTTCTAGTCATAAAATGATCTACCAGTACTTACACTAGCAGTTACATTGTAGGAAATCCTGCTCAGTTTCTAATATGTTGTGTTTATTTTCAAAACAAATGAAAGAATAACATTGTCATAGACTTCTTGAGATTACATCGACCTATAATTAACTTTCCTTCCTTTCCATCTTTCCTTCCTTTCCATCGTTCGTAGCTACCTACCACTAGGGACAGGAGTATTTACCTTCCACATTTCATTTTAGATAGCTGAAGATACTGCTGTATGTGAAAAGCCACATCAAAATACTATGAAAACATGGAAATAATTCTTCTCTTTACAGACTCATGAATTCTAGCACCTTGAGCAGAGTTCTTACTGGGGTCTGTACAATCTTACAGACTTGGGTAATCTGCTTGCCTACATGGATCTTTCAATCAGGAAGGAACCCTCAAGAATTCACTCTGAAGCACAGTTTAGTAGGTCGGACAGACACAGCCCTTCCGTCTTAAATTACTACAGTTCTAACACTGAGAGGAAGCCAAATAATTCTGCTTAAAAAGTAACATGGTAACATAATAAAGCTTCAAGTCAAATCTACTTTTTAGGTATACTGTCCTGGGAAAATTCTGGTTCTTATTCAGGGTCAAAGTTTCATAAGAAATTAACATTCTTTTCCTGCATGTAAAAAAAAAATCTTGGCATCCTGTACTTTTCACTGAAATTAGGCTATAAACAAATGTTTTCGAAGCATATTCCTCCCAGATAACTGGGCTAGACAGCCTGCTGCAGAGATCTGGATTACAGCCTCTTGATAAAAAAACTTAAAAAGCATTACCTTGCAAGCACTTGTCCAAAGCAATCCATATGACAAAGCTAAGGACACACCAAGAAACAACGCAACAGGTATCGGGCAACAGAAAGTACGGCCTGTCAGCTCTGCTACTCCGGGATTTGTCCTTCCAAGTCCCGAATAGGTCAATTCATGTTTTACTTAAATGGTGAGAAGAAAGGGTGCCACCACCCAGAAACTAAACTTTCCTTCACTCTTGTTTTTTTCCTTGCCCTTCTTTATGAATCTGTGGAGTATTCAGGTTAAACAACAGGGTACTGAATTAAAGGGAGAGAGAGAGTAACAAATAGTGTAGCTAGTACTACAGACTCCCTAGCAGGGCTTCTCAAGACTACTATTTTTGTCATTAGCATGTCTGCACCCTGCCATCTAACATGACACGTCCTTCTGGACGTGGTCACACACGCACACATGCTCCTGCCCACGTTACTCACCCAGGGGAAGCTTTTCCAGCAGATAAAGGTAACTCTGAAAGAAGTCATTCTGGATTGCCTTATGCAAGTCAAAGGACATGCTGTGGCGACAGAGTTCTTCATCTGTTTTGTGCCAGCGTGACTTGAAAGCCAAATGTGCTCCTTTATATGCCATGATGAAGACGTTTTTCGCAACGCAGACGGTTGTTGTGCCTGGTGCCTCCTGAAGGACCTGTCCTTCCAAAGAGACAGAGGCAGCGTCATTTAAACTGTGGCACTGTGCTGTCATTCTATATTGGGGTGTGTGTCTAGAGCAGCGCAGGGGGCGGAGGCGGGCGAGAGGGGATTGAGAAACGCTGGCTGTTGGCACTTCCTCAGAGTAATCTCTGGAGTGTCGCCCTCTGAAACAAGCAGGTGCTGGAAAGCGATAAAAAACTCAACCAGGAAATTGCTTAGCCAGGGTAAAAGTATATCTACTCCAAAAAAGAGTGGCTTTAATTCAGTTACGTTTTTCTTTCCCTAATCTATTCAGCCTTCACTTCAAAGCAACTGAGATACTATCCAGGGTCTCCCATCTCCCTCTTTAATCTCACAGGGCAATTTTGTTTCTCTGTCTCTCCCTCAGTATTTGTTTTTCAGTCTGGGGGTGGGGGGCAAGAGGAAGGCCAGAAGACCAGAACATGGGCATACCTTTATCCAAATTGTGTGCCCTAGTAAATTGTGATAATTGCAAGCAATGAGAAAACAATAGGTTCAACTTCATGCTTTGCCGCTGCATATGGCAAGACAAGCTCTTCTCTACACACTGTAGGGTCTGCCTGGGGTTATTTAAGCTGTTTAAATGGTACAGAGTATCTCATCTGCAGAGGCTGGCTGGAAGAAATTGCTGTCTGGGAGCAGCCAGGGAAGGGTAAGAGCTTTTGTTTTAGCTAACAAAATGCATGGAAGAACAAAAGGAGATAAACTGCCTATTAATAAACTTGGACAAATACATTAGCTGGAAAAGAGGGGGAGGTTCAGGCTATTACAACAGCAAAATTCTGGAAGAGAGGGAGTAGGGTCAAAAGCTGAAATGCTTTTAGGATGGAGAATGGTAAGCTGCTGAGGGGAGCTGTGTGCTGTAAGTACATCACATCCCAGAGCAGGATCAGGCCCTCAGCAAGCAACAAGGACAGAAACGTACTGCTTCAAAATCTTTTTCGTCACTCAGCAGCTCGGGCACTCACTGTGGTACAGATTCACATCTGCTGAGCTGCAAAGGTACCTGGCAAGGTACCTCTGGGGACTTTGTGCCGATGGCACTGACCTCCACACGTTGTGCCTGGGAGTCTGACCTGCCTGGTCAGCGCTGTGAACCGACTCCGTTGCCAGAAATGTGCAAGAAGGGAGGCAGAAACATGCAGCTGAGGATGGGGTGGGGAGAGTGGAATCATGGCAGGGGTTAGAACAGCTCTGGGGCCACTGCACCAAAGCCTGAGACCTCCATTGAACAGAGAGCTGCATTCTTCACCCCTCCTTAGAAATTTCATCCATTCCTTGAAATAACTCAGACTCAATTTTTCTTCCGTGCTATAATCTAGCAGAGAAGCATAAGGCTTTCTCCAACTGTTTTTGATATATCTGGGCCCAGACACAATCCTGGTTTATCTCCTGGTTTTCTCACAAATCTGGCCCTTTCTCTTTGCTTATCTATTTCCAGCCACTTGCCAGTTAGTGCGCCAGGAACTGATGTCTCAAGACAGCATGTGAATGCTTCGGAAAGACGTTGCACAAGCTCACTTTGTCACCGACAAAAGACAACCCTAGGAACTCACGGCCCACCTGCTCCGCATTTGACATCGTGCTTCACATTTGTCAAGGCTCTGGTTTTGGCAATGTCCATTGTGTAGCACAGTGACCTCTCTGCTTAGAGACAGAAAAGACTCCAAGCATGAAACCTAAGCCGTGGTGTCTCCTAGTGGAGTCGAGTGCTAGGACAGCACGGTTGAGCGTGCTGGGACCACAGCCTCAGGGCTCCTCATAGCTTTGATACTCACAGGGTCACTGAACGTGGTTCACTGGATTGCTTCTTCACACAGAGTGTTGGTTTTAACTGGTTTTTGTCCCACTTAGAAAGAGTGAAGATCCATGGAAGGTTGCATAAACACTCATTATATTCATTCTATTTGCATGTAATCAAGACTAAATCCCTGTTCAAAATAGCTTTATAATCTAAGAATTACACTAATGGAAGCACACTGAGTCCTCAGATGCTAGGGCAGCTGAGTAGGTGAATCACAACAGCACCAGGACTTTTAAAGCACTTTCAAAGCACTTCCTATTGCTGTCAAAGGTTAGACAGAAACAGATTATGCCCAGAAGTGGCCTATGAAAAAGGCCACAGAAGTTGTATTTTTTTTTTCAAATAGTGGATGCCGTATTTTCTGCCTATTTGTCAGCAGCAGCATTTCAATGTCTCCTGCTAAGAACTACTCACGACTCTGCTTGCTTCACACTGCCTCCTAACTCCTCGTTTTCAGCAGGATTGGTACTGATCTACCTAGAAGCTGCAAACAGTTCGTGCACTAATATATAGCCTATATCTCCATTAACAAGAACAGTGGAGATTGAGTATGGGTACAGTGGCACCCATACTACTTGTAGTGTCACTGCTGAAATGTGAGTCAGCCCATCTCCCAACTTCAGCTTCCTTTCCCAAATGGCCATTTGACTCTTTCTGAAGTTTTCTGAGGCAGACAAGCCTACCTTTTTTTTGGTAGTTGAGACTCTCGAAGAGTCTGGACTTCTGGGTGAACTGAAGTCCTACACTAAAATAACAGTAGACACAGCCATAATGCATGACAGTCATTGCCTTAAACAGCTTCTCGTCTAAAATAAGGATGTGTTTGTATTTAAGAGAGTAAACAAATAGTTTCTCCGTCTTCTTCCTCCTCCCTGTGAGATCAGGCAGCCCAAGGACATCAGGTTTATCACAGACTAAAATGAAGGATCAGCTAGAGTGGCTCCTAGCTAGAGTTAAAATACCTGCGGCTGATCTCTGCCTGAGGGTAGCAGATTTAAAGTAAGGTATCAGATGGCTTATGATGAGTCACTGCAAGATCCAAAGCAGATCTGCTTGTTGGAGCATCAGGGAGAGCTTGAACTTACTTTTATACTAGTAGGCAACTGCCTCTGCAGATCTGAGCTATGCTTGCTACTTCTGAAACACATCAGCTGCACAGAAGAGAAAAAGGGAAACATGTGCACTAGCTCCACATATCATGCAGGTCACAAAGGGTCAATTTGGCCTTTAAATTACTGTGTTCTGCTTACAAAACACCTGGTATGCAATGTGATTTCCACACGGACAGGCCATCAGGATTGCTGTAAGATGTCTCTTTATCTTAAAAAGGCATCTATATTAATTCTTCTCCCTTGTGCTCATGCCTGGCATACGATGTCAGCAATAAATGCGGTTAAAGCGAGTAATTTTTGTTTTATCTTTGACAACAAGTTTTTAAAAGTTCCTGAAAACCACAGGATCATGTTGATAGAAGAGGCAGAGGCAGAGAGCACACGTGCAGCTATGAGGGCAGTGAAGAACAGCTGCAGGTTGGACGGCAGGTGGTAACCTTTATAACCGACTTCGCTGCAGCCAGAAAAGCAACTGCCTGTATTGTTCTGACTGCAGCTCCAGCCGCTTATTCAGTGCAACAGTGGATGCCAGCGCCTGGGTGCCGAGCTGGGAAATAGCAATATGACAATGAATGAACTAATTGTCTGACTTGTTAAAGTCCAGAACTCTTAGTCACAATCCTCACCCACCTAAACTCCACTCATGGGTCCAATTAGACTCAGCGATCTTCAGACGTATTGCTGTGAAAATAATTAGTTTTTCAGTTGAGTGCAGAATTGAGAAAAAACAGCGTTTTGGGTAGATGAGAAACTGAAATATTTCTCGTCTCAGACGAATAAAAAAATTCTGTGTCAGGCCAAATAAAATGTTTTGTTTTGTTTGCAGGGTTACTTCCCTTCTACTTCTTTGTTTATTTGTAATTAAATTTAGGTAAATGTGGTTTCAGTGTACCATTTACAAGTGCAAACAATAATGTTGTTGTCACCAGTAGACCAGTCAGTCTCGCAAAATCACTCTGTGGCAAAAGGACACAAGGAAATGCAGAGCAAAACAGGTCCTTGGGCAAAGACCCAATCCCTGGGATAAGACTTCGGATCTCTCATGAGAAATCCTCTCTTTGAAGCACATTTCCAAAGCAGAGTTCACTGCCTGTAGGTCAGGATGACTCACGCCCTTCGGGGCATATCCTGCACAATTCCCGTGCCCTTTCGCGGGTACAGTCACAGCAGCAATCTGTTATCATTTATGCAATTGGAATTTAGCAATCTGGAATTCCATCTAAAGCAACAAAACGCAGCATGTGAGCCCTATGGGTAAAGACATTATAATTCATGTAAATGAAATTGGCCAGAGCTTTATCCCTATGGAGGGAATACACAGTTCTTGCCTTCAAATCCTTCTAGCTCTGGAGCCAACACTAAATTACGTTTTTAAGGGAGCGAGTGAAGCCAGTCTTAGGTAGGAGTGGGAACCTGCCTCATGATGTCTCAAGCACAGCGACAGTCACAGTGGGGCCCTGATTTGGAGATCCATAAACAGTATGCTAACGCAAATAGCGATATTTGGGGAGGACTCCTGCATGCTTTGGCTGGGAGGATTTTATTTGGTTCTGGTTAGGGACTCTCAGTAGTGCTGGGGCTGGAGGGAAGGAAGGGCAGGGTTCCTGATGAAACTGCAGCGGGGGCTGCTCTGTTGTTCTTGATAAGAAGCATGACAGCTGTGCCCACAACATCTGGTTTTTATTGAACCCTAGTGAGAGTTCCTTGCTGAGTCTCTTCCACCCCATATGTGGTGGTTTAATTGATGGAGCCTGAGAAGGTTTTAGGTCCAGCGTGGAATGCCGCCTTTCACTGTGATATGTGACTCCAGATACAGTAAGGGCTGGGCTGCTTAGAGTCATCTTTTAAAAGCATTTCTTCTCAATATTGTATTTTGTATATATTGCCCTCTGTTGGCTCGAGTGCATGATAAAGCTCCTTCTCTAGGTGAAAGCTAACAAAAACCTCCTTCTGGGTGAGTGGCAGGGCTTGTGGGTTTGGAAAATGCAGGATCAAGTTAGCTGCAGCCCTGCGTGTGCGTGCGTGCACAGCTCACATCCCCCATGGCTCTGCGTTTAAGAATGCAGGCACAGCTCTTTAACCAAGGAGGAAGGAGGTCTGGAGACTGGCTGTCTCGGCCACTGTGGCCTGCACATGAGAAGGGAGTTTTAAGGAGTGACCGGAGGGTATAGTGGTTTGGTAAACCAGGATAAAAAGGATGTTGCACGCTCAGGAAACAGTACAAAAATCAACAGAGACAAGCCTGTGGGAGAACTGGGCAAGTGGGAGATAAGCTAGACAATTTCTTTCAGCGCTGGCACATAACTGCCAGAAACACTTTTCTAAAAGGTCTCTCAGAGAGGCTTTATTTTCAATTCCTAAGCAAAAGAAAGATGGCAAACCACACCATCAAAGCTCCTCCTGCACACAGCACTGCCAGAAAAACATGCCTCTCCCACTTCCTTCTCAGTTGGATCCTTCCGACCTAAGGCTTAACACTGACCCATCTGCTCAGACCAAAAAGCATCTCGCCTGGTTAGCTTGTCTCAAATGCCAAATGGCCGCAATGTCTATGGAAGCAGTCTAAATCCACTACCTGATAAATGTGCTTCGGCTGATCAAGCTGCTCCCTCACAGCCAGACTGCATTTTTGTGAACCCCTAAAAAACCCAGGCATGAAAGCTCCAATCCTGGGCATACCAAAACACACACTAGTGATGTGATGGGACATGACGGTGGTGATGCCAGGAGGGGACAGCCCTTCTCTGGAGTGTGAACATAATAAAAATACAGAAACTCCAACCTGAGGAAGTAAAGGGTGCAATTGATAACAACAGATCTGTAGAAAGAAGTGATGTGGGCAGGCCATGGGTTAGGCAGGTCATTTAACCTTCTGCAATTTGCCAGAGAGGGAGCAGGCTTATCAGAGAGGCTGAGTTATAAAGATCCAGGCTTTCAGATCTGGAGTTTTGTGGATCCCTCCCTGCTGTTGTCTAGGAGTGCAAATGTCAGATTGGCATTCCCCTGATCTGGTAGGGCAGCACACTTCATAGCACCAGTGGAGAACATCCTTCTTGTTAGGACAGTTAAAGCTAGACTGGAAAATGTGTTGTTCTGTGAGCTGTAGAGCCACACGATGCTTCTGTCTTACTGCTTCTACCTGAAATAACCTCCATGCCTCCCCTCATTTGCCACCTATTGTGAAAGACGGATCATGGACAAGAGACTGCCTGTGCTGCGGCCAGCATGGAGCTGCTCTGAGACAGCCTGGCCAGCCCATTCATCTGTGTTGTCTGGCTGGCTAGTGTGCAGAGTGACTGACCCCTCGCTGCTGCCAAACAGCTGAACTCCGCTTCGCTCTCCCTCAGCGGAGTTTCTGTCATGGGGTCTTTCTCATCTACCTGGCAGCTGGATTGCACGGACCTCAAGAAATTTAATTAAATTTCAGACGCTGTGCACACAATGGTGACTGCACTTGGCCAAAATGTCAAGTATTAGCCGGAGGAAGAAGAGACCCGATGAATGCAGGGATAGGTAACACAGGATAAAACTCATTTCCTGAGGAAGCCAAAGGAAAACAAGCTGAAAGGGAAAAAGAAAAGTTGATTGTAGGAAATGAGTCTGACAAGTGACCTTGAAAGGCGTCTTCCACCTCTAGCTCCTGAAAAGGTATGGTTTGGCAGAAGCCACAGGGTCCAGGGCAGTTCCAGGGAACTGGAAATTAGAGGGCAGCAGGAGCTGTAAGCAGCATTTTTACTGGATCAGTAGAAGCATCACGAGTACACTAGCCCCTGCGTTTCAGATAGAATGTATCTGTGACATTGCTGGCTGGGTTAACCTTCATCCTTAACTCGTCTTAAATGCATGGAATTTCACAATAGTAGGAACTATGCAGTTAAATCCTGAGCATGCCTTGGAACATTAAACGCAGTTTCTGAAGACTAAGTGGTACTTATCAAGGGGAAAAAAACTAGATTAAGCCCTACTCCTGGGCAGCATAAACTCTAAGGAACATGGATTGCAGGGACTATAAATACAGCTCTTACCAAGAGGAGTGGCGGCAAAAGACACCTTCATTCAGAATTGAAAGTAGAAACACAAATGATGAAGACTGGAAACTATTTGCTTTGCACGAACACTTTCTGTCTGAGCTTGTAGACTAGAAACATTCAAAAGCCAAACGGGTGTGTGTTGTCCCTTGGAACTGAAAAATAATCAAGACATGAAAAGTTCGAGATGGTTAATGCTTCCTCCAGAGGATGGGGATTAGAAGTCTGGGCAAGTAGCAGAGGAGGAAAAAAAGAATAAAATAAAAGAAGAAACTCTTAAGTGACCTGACAAGGGAAACTTAAATCTTATTTTTAAAGGGTTAGGTTGTACTAAAGCTTGAAAAATTAAATCCACAGCTGTCTCCAGAGTACTATATCTCACTAAGAAAGCTTCAAGTAAGTTTATCATGTATCCAACACCTAGACATTGGACCTCAGGGACCACTAGGATAATATTTCCTCTGGATTAGCAAGAAAGCTAGAAAGTGACATTTGTATGAGACTAAGTTTAAGGGGTTTTCTTATTATAAAATGATAAATGAAGAACGAGCTTACTGGGAAGGAAAGCTCTTACAGTTTGTAAATCTAACACATCCCTATTTTTTCTTTAAAAAATGCACTGTTATCTCCTAAATTAATTTTACTTGGTGACATCAGTAATTTGATGTTTCTAAATCTATCATCTTCCCAGTGAGGATCAACAAGTTCTTTATGAGCAATATTTTTAATCTTGTAATCCCCTTTATGAGGAATGCTTTTAATTTCAGAGATCATGAGCACTGGCATCGAGACAATATAATATATATGAAAAAATTCAAGAAAGAAACTATAGGAAACACAGGATGGATCTGGCACAATTACAGTGCTTTCCTTCTTCTGGGATTCTTCAGTATTAGCCAATAAAGGCCAGGATATGTTGGAATGCTAGTAATTAACTCACCTCGCTGTGCCTTGCCATGACAACTGATATGCCCCTGGGTTCCAGGGAAATCTTGTGAATCATATCAGATGCAATACTTAGCCTGAGCTGGGTGAACTAAGGACAAGCTTATTATGCTAACTTTGAAATCTGAAATCCAACAGCAAATTGAGTTTTGTACAAAAATGAAACTCAGACACCTATACAAAAGCCAATGTTGGAGTTTCATTAGATAAAGATCTTTTTATTTATTTTGCACTTTCTGTGTTTGTCTAAAGCCTGCTGGTGTTAAAAACAGACCACAGGTCCACAAAGCAAAATGACTACAGTCTGTGGATGGGCTACAGTAATCTGGCATTACCCCAGATCATCAGCATCAGTGACAATTGTGTTTTCCAGTACTACTGAAAATCCTCCGAGTTACACAACTACGTGCTACTCTTTGCCCATACAGACGCACATGCAGGAGGTGTAATGAAGAAAAGGCATACGTAGCAAAATTAAACAGTGAAAGCTAAACAAGGGGAATTACCTAAACAGCTCACAGATGGTAAGTAAATTACTTGAAAGCTGAAGGATTGTTTTTTCAACACACAGCTCAACAGCACTGTAAAACTTCCATTATTGTAACCCAGAAGCTCATGAGAAATAGTCATTACCAGAGCTCAACTCCTGGGCTCTCATATTTTCTTACCCATGGCTGTCTGGAGCAGGGCCTGATCCCCCTTCCTTCAGTGCTTTCCAGTCTCCTGGAAACTGCAGCTGCGATGCTGAAGCCCTGACCCTGTGTTCCCTTCCTCCTCTCCTGCCTTCTGTTGCTCCTCATATGCCTTGTTTTTAACACAATCACCACCCTCTTCTGACAAAAGCAGTCTCTTCCAGGCTCCCCATACACTCTACTGCTCTTCCCTCACTAGGTTTCACAGTCTGCTGCTTCTGTGCTCAGCTGACAAGGACAGCACCTGGAACAAAAAAATGCTCCAGAGCTCAAGTTGCTGGCAAATAATATCCACTATTGTCACAGACATTTTGGGAAGCTCCACAGGAAAAAGATTTCAGGTCACTCTGCCTACTGACATCATTCTGCCCAGAGCTGATGGCATAGATAAGAGTACAAGGTGGGATGTAGGCAGCAAGCAAATACAGACTTAAGGCTCTCCTAAGTCTGAGGGAGATGCAGCCCCATGATGAGCCTTCACTCCTTGCCATCATCTCCCAGCTGACTGTCACGTAAGTTACATTGTTTTTACAAGTGGCTTTGTTGCGTACATTTTTCCAGTTTCCACTCCAGCCTCGCTGCCATAAATGCTTCTGGGAAGAGCAAGTAGGGTGAAGGGGCAACTGCACTAAAAGAGAGAGAAGTACAGCATCGATGTGGGCTCCTGGTGAGTCTAAAACTGACCCATCATCGTCCTCCCCAGTAGACTACTTCATCTGTTATCATCAACCACTATACAGATCAAACAAGTTAGTGTAAGAAAAGAAGCCTGGAAGGAATTTACTGTATACTCATCATCCACGTTTTCTTTTCTACATTTGAAACCAGAAGGGACTTTCATGACCATCTAGTTGGCCCTTCCGTATTAATACACATCCAGTGATACCTGCATCAAGACCAGCATACCAGTACCAAGCAGCAGGAATACTTCATGCCCTTAACAACATGAAGTCATCTTTCTTATCTATTCTTACCTTCAGCTGAAGCATTGGAAATTGAAGATAATGGAAAAGATTTTACCTGTAAAGTGCTTTGCAAAATCTTTGCTTTTTTCTAAGAAAACAGACATTGTCTGAGACATTTTTAGTATACAGTTTCTCTTTTGAATATGTTTGAATGAGTAACTTCTTTCAAGTCAAATGACACTTAAGCAACACCACTTCAGCTAAAGTACCTATTCCTTGCTCTTCCTTTGCCTTTTTTTTTTTTTGAAAGGCATTTTTTTGTGCAAAGAATTTGATGATCACATGCGGAATCCTTTCCTTTTGGAGGGGAGGGATGAGGAAGAGGGGGAATTCCTGATTTATGATCAAACATAGGCTTGTTCAAGTGTAAAGGAGACCCCTTCTTGCAAACACTTAAGCTGGCACTTAACTTTATTACTGTGGCAAAATTAAGCATGTGCTTGAGTGGTTGCAGAGTCAGAACCATAAAATGTCATGGCCTTTATAGCTCTGAGTCTGCTTTCTGCCTGCTGCATCTAATAAACGTTAAGAGGTGAAATTCTGTCCCCATTGGGGTCAATGGTAAAATTCTCCTTGATTTTATTGGAACCATGATTTTGCATAAGAAATCTGCACCACTGTCACCAAGGTCCCCAAGATGGTATCAGCAGAGAGAGGCAATCTGCTCATTACTATGTGGTCTATTTTATATTTTATCTTTTTGTGTTTTCCTCAGTCTAATTAAAATGAACCCAAACTGAAAGCACATCACTGGCTCTTTGGATAGGGCTACTGCATTTCAAGGATTTAAGAAAACAAGCATAAATGAGATACACGATTTCTAGTGTACCATTTAGAGAACATACTGAAAATACACAACTCACTGTTCTGTTTTGTGTGCCTCGCAGAAAGATTCCCTCTTAAAGGGTTGATCCACTAAGGGAAAAAAAGGTAATGTAGCATCACTGTGGTACATTCTATATATATCAACAATTCTTAGGTCAGCCTTACTTAGGACCTGAGTAAACTGGTATTTTTTCCATAAGTAGCAACCCTCACATTTCAAGTCAGGCACTGAAAGTCTACGTAGATGGTTGCTATTCCACATCATCAGCTGTGGCTGAACTTAGGTACTGCATTCCTGCCTTGCAGGCTTGCGGAGGTGTGCACACAGAGTTTATAACACTCCTGCTGCTGAGGAGCATTGAGGCACAAGATGGCTGAGGTCAGTTTACGACCAGCTGGATATACTTGCTCAGCCAAGTGAGCAAGAGTGCAAGGCCACCAAATGAAGTCGCTTTCACGGAAGTGAGCAATTCTGATTTGAATAAACTAAGGGAGAAAACAGCATACCCTTTGACCTGTAGTGTCTAGTTAAAAGAAAGCTCTGCTTCTCTATGAAGAGATCTGTTTCTTTTCACATGTTTAAAATTTTCTTTTTACATCTAAAACAATGAAAATCTACAGCTAATTTTCCCCACTGGCTAAGTTAGCCGCGAATTGATGCATTTACTTAGGTCAGTGTCAAATTAGATATTGTAAAAAATACAAATCAAGCTCTCCAGAGACCCTTGTTCTCATTTCAGTCAAGTCTCACTTTCAAGGATAACAAGAGCACCTAGTATTTACCAGCATGATCATGTGCTTTATTGAAAATGCCCTTCTCTTGTGTAGATGGTCCTGTCACTGCTGATCAAAAAGCCACTTGAGAATCATCTTGATCTATGTCCCAAGATCCATTCAATCAAGAAGAATTAAGCCAGACTTTCTCTTTGCATATCAAATTTTACTTTGCCTCATCTCATTTCTTCCTTTTAATATAAACTTTAAGCCCAAGGCTCATTACCTTCATGCCTCAATCACTTACTATGTGACAGCACATCAGATCAACATCATCTCTATCCCCCACTGAGTTACATAGCCTAATCACTTAAAATATTTACTCTGAAAGTCATCCTTTCAGATTGCTGTACTTTATTTCTGCTTATAAAAGGCATTACAGAAGTTTACACATAGTTCATTTTTACAAGGCCTAGGAAAATGTCCTGTATTCACCATTTTCCCCTTGAAACCCGTGTACATTCTTTTACCTAAGAGTCTTTCAGGGAGAGAGTACAAACCTCAGGGTAGGTTTCTTAATTTCTCAAGAGAAAAACTAATCTATTATATTTTAATAATTTTTCTATACAAAAGCAATGTTGGTTCTTTTTCATGATGATGTTGAGAAGTGCTTGGACTGTGCACTTAGTTATATGGTCTGAATTTTTGGGTAGACCCATGTGGAGCCAGGAGTTAGACTCGATGATCCTTATGGGTCCCTTCCAACTCGAGATATTCTATGATTCTATGAAATAACTGGACAGGATTCAATGAAACTTTAAAGCAATTAGAACCCAAGGCATTCTCTGTATGCGGCCTTGTTATAACAAAGGCCCATATAAAGCTCATTGAAGACAATGGAAACATCTTTGTTAACTTCAAAATCAGGCTTACTATCAATCTGGCTTAGCACCATGATGAATTTATTTAAACTAAGAGAACAAGTAGGAAAAAACAAAACAAACCTACCATGAGACAGGACAGGTGTTGTTCCTACAGCAGGTGTTGCTTCTATGTCACAGTGTATGTTCTGTATATCTGGTTACATCTGGCCGCATCTTGAGAAAAATAAAAAAATCTCAGTTACACTTTCCACAGAGTCCCATCCAGGGTGGCCTGGGGCACTTCCAGGGATGGGGCATTCACAGTTTCTCCGGGCAACCTGTTCTAGTGCCTCACCACCCTCTGAGTGATTATTTGTGTGTACAAGCATACATATTTATGTAATTATGTATATGGTGGTATGGAGCAATGGAGTAACATCGCAATAGCAGCGGTATCACTCTGCAAGGGCATGCTTTCTGCTTGACTCCCTCACTGTTTGAGGATCTGTGCCCTAACAAAGTGGCTGGAAAGCTGTGCAGAGGAAAAGGATCTGGGGGTGTTGGTCAATGCTCACCTGAACATGAGCCGGCAGTGTGCCCAGGTGGCCAGGAAGGCCACCGGCGTCCTGGCTTGTGTCAGGAATAGTGTAGCCAGCAGGACCAGGGAATTGGTAGTTCCCTTGTACTCAGCTCTGGTGAGGCCGCACCTCGAATGCTGTGTTCAGTTTTGGGCCCCTCACTACGAGAAGCACATCAAGGCCCTGGAGCGTGTCCAGAGAAGGGCTATGAAGCTGGTGAAGGGCCTGGAACACAAGTCCTGTGAGGGGTGGCTGAGGGAACTGGGGGTGTTCGGTCTGGAGGAGGCTTAGGGAGACCTTATTGCTCTCTGCAGCTCCCTCAAAGGAAGGTGTGGGGAGCTGGGGATCCGCCTCTTCTTGCAGATAACTAGCGATAGGACTAGAGGGAATGGCCTCAAGTTGCGCCAGGAGAGCTTCAGGTTGGAAATCAGGAGAAGTTTCTTCTCAGAAGAGAACAGTCAGGCATTGGGACGGGTTGCCCAGGGAGGTGGTGGATTCACTGTCCTTGTGTGTGTTTAAGGAAAGGTTGGATATGGTGCTTAGGGACATGGTTTAGTGGGGGATAGTGGTGGTAAGGTGATGGTTAACCAGCTGATCTTGAAGGTCTTTTCCAACCTTAATGACTCCGTAATTCTATGATTCTCACCCCACCAGGCCACTGGCACCGCACTTCTCCTCAAGGCGCCATCTTGTCAGCCCCTCGAGGGGACTAGCCCTGAGGCAGCGGGCCAGCAGCTAACGGCTGGGAGCACACCAAGCGGGGTGGAAGGAACCAGGCACACATTGCCACTGCACCCTGAGGGGACAGAGGGGGACACAGGGGCCATCCCGGAGCAACGCAGGGAGCCAGCACCCATCTCACGCCCTCAGGGGGGTTCCGCGCCCCCCCACAGGCGCAGCCCCGGCCCCGCCGCCCGCATGCGCGTTCGGCCGCCCCGGGCTGAGGCGGCGGCGCCTGCGCGCTGAGGGGCGGCGGGGCGGGGCTGGCGCTCACCCTGGTAACAGCACCGCTGAGGGGCCGCGCCCGGCCCCGGCCTCCCCCCCGCCGCCATGCAGGGCGAGGACGCCCGGTACCTCAAGAGGTAACCGGGACGGGGACACCGGCACCGGGGGGTGGAGGCTGAGGGGAGCGGGGTGCGGCGGGGAGGGGGCGGCTGAGGCGCGGCCGGAGGGCTGAGGCGCTGCGGGTTGGGCTGTGGGGGTTGACCTGGTGTCCCCTGAGGTGGGATGGAGGTCGTGGGGTGGGGAGGCGCGAGAAGGGGCTGAGGCGTGGGGTTTTGGTGAGGGGTGAAGCTGTGGAGGTTGAAATTGGGTTTTGGGGGGGGGGGGTGGGAGCTAGGAGAAGGGTCGGGGGCTCCTGTGGGTGAGAATGAGGGAAGGGGTGTTGTGTGTGGGGAGGGGAGCGGTTTGGGAGGGGAGGTTTTTGGGATTGAGGAGGTTTGGGAGGTGGTTGGAGGTTGTGGGGTGGGGAGGAAGACAGGAGGCTTTGGGGTGATGGGGGTGGGTGAATATTTTGGGAAGGGGAGCTGGGGGCTTTGGGGCAAGCTGAGGGGTGATGCCTGGTAGGCAGGGGCTTGGTGGCGGCTGGTTGGGGGGGAGCGAAGGTTGGGAGCTGGGTTTGGGATGGGCGGCATGCTGGTGGCAACTGGCAGGAGGAAGGCTGTATTTTGGAGAGATGCCCTGCTTCAGGATGACCGTGGTGGCACTGTGGTGTGTGTTTGGGTTGAAGCAAGCGCAGAGATGAGCGGATGCTATTAGGAGATGAGCGGGGAGGTTTGTAGGGGCTGGGATGGGGCAGGTGATTATGGTGGGGAATGGTGGATGCAGGCTGGGGGGAGATGTTGGGCAGCAAGGGCACATTCAGGTTGCAACAGGGAGCTAAACTGGTTTGGAGGGGATGTTAGAGCATGGCATGGTAGATTGAGGTAATACTAATATCAGGTAATAAGGGGGAAAACAAGTGTTTTGGGATGGTAAACTGAGGGTGGGAAGATGATTGTTGTGAGAAGTGAGCTGTGGTACAAGTCCATGTAGAAGCAGATTGGGAGGAAAGGATGGGGTGACAAGGTGAGGGATAAAAGGGTGAGATGGGGGATTGTTGGAGGGGGTGCGAGCGGGTGGCATTGGTTGTGGGGTAGGTTCTGTCTGGAGGAGGGGAAGTGGAGTGTGAGTTGAGGCTTGAAGAGGGCAAAGTGACAGAACGGGAAGAAACAGTAAGGAATAGCTAGGGATGGGTCATGGATGGGGAGGAAGGCTCGATGGGGGCAGCATGGCTAAGAAAGGAGAGTGTTTCCACCCACTCTGAGGGGTCCCGATGATCTGATGATCCTGAGGGGTCACCATGGCATATACAGCGGGTGATCTGCACTTGATGTTAGGGATGTGATGGATGAATGGTGCCTTTGTCTATTTGGCAGTGAGGCTAGTCAGCTGACAAATTAGGCGTCCGATTAGGCAAACGTTAGATCTCTATCAGTTGTTTCAGAGCAAAAGCACTAGCTAGCAACCCCACAAGGTGTCAGGCCACGAAAGCCTCTTTTAGGCTTGATGTGTGAACAGTGTCACTTTCTCTCACCATGTGGGTGATTTTACCCATCACACCTTGAATTCTGTGGAGTTCCTGAAATCTTCCCTTTCCTTCCCATGGTATTCAGTAGCATTTGTAGAAGTTGCTGTTAGGCTGTCTGGGTTTTGCTTTTTTCCCCAGTATGCCACGTATTAAGGTCTTTAATCGAAAATGGTGGAAAAAACTCCTGATATTTTTTGATGAGCATTAGATGATGTTACATGACATTCTGGCATATAAATGTGATAACAGGTAAAATTCCAAGGGCTGCCTGTATGGAAATAGCTGCAGTGTCACAACAGTACCCATTTCTAGCCTTGCATATTCTGTTTGTGCCATCTTATGTGACCTTGCAGGAATCTTCTTTATGTAATTATCACTGCGACAAGCATCGTTATTTTTCTTTTTAGAGAGCAACCCAAAAAACAGCGGAAGTGCTGTTTAACATGACTAGGCTCGTGTGCAAGTCTGGAGTTTCTCTGGTCTCTGTTTCCCTTTGTCGTCCTCCATGAGCAGCCCCCCTTCCACCATCAGACTCGCTAGGATTTGTTATTGGATTTTCAGCCTTATCCACGTGCGCGATTTGTGCCACTTCTAATTAGGATAGCTTGGTTTTGCTTTTTCCCCCTGAAGGAATTAGTCGATAAAGGGCATTCACACACTGGCTTTGGCTATGTGAGCTCAGCTGGCACAGCTTTTGTCTGTAGCAAAGGCCTTCCTCTTTTAAACCTTTAATAGAGTGGGATTCTTGTTGACAAAGCAGGCAGTGAAGGGGGAGGACAGGCAGATGTGTGCAGGAGTTCCCCAGTGCATTGCTGCTTCCACCAGCTGCGAGGATGTCTGTATGTTTAAATGTTTTATGAAATTACTGGATGCTTACAAACTCAAGATGGATAGAAAAATCGGTAAAGTAGATGTTTGTTGATTGGGGGAGTTCTTTAAATCAGGGTTTTTTTTATTTTTTATTTTTTTTGGATGATGCTGGCAATCTGAATGCAGTGATCTCTTTAAACAGAACACAGATTTAGTGGCAGCGTGGTGCACTTCAGCATAGGTCTCCAGGCAGTTCACAAGATAAGGTTTTTCAGAGGGGGGAGGTTAGATGTGAATTGATTTGTGAATCACTTAGCCAGGAAGTAGCTCAGACAGCGAGGGTGGTTATCAGGACGAGAGGACAGAAAATCTCTGCAGCTGTAAGTTCACCAGCTTACCCATCTGTCCCTCGTAAGAGGAAAAAATACAGGAAATGCTAAAACTGTTTAAGCAGTCTTAGGCCGAGGTTCTGCTGTTGCTAAGCTCATCAGTGGTTTACTGCTGCCAAAAGGAGGTTTCAAGGCTTCCTTTTTATCCCTGCTCATAGCTAGGAAGTGTTATTCCCTTTCTACAGAGCACTTCAGTAGAGTAAAAGTGGAAAAACTCCCTCTGCCCCAAACATAACGAGTTTTCTGCTGGATTGCTGCAAGTGGCTGTGGAAGGGTTTGACGATCACTCATGCTGAACCAAGGTGTCTGCCAGGAGCAGGGAAACGATGGGAAGATCAAATCCTTTTCAGTGATGAGTTGTTAGTTCAGCTTAGTTCTTGTAAAACTATACCCAACTCCTTCAGGCCTGTCTTCCACCGATCCCTTTCTTTTATCTAAAAATGAGGAAGGACTTAATAGGGGTTTGACTGTCAAGAGGAGTGTTTTGTGGCTAGGATCTCCTGGTAGGTGTAAATACGGGGGAAATATTTTTGGCTGTGAGGAGAGAAAGCTGCTTTCTTTTGAAATAGATTTCCCATAAGCTGTCTGCCTTGCAAGGCTGGACCTCTTGAGGCTTTTGTATGAAAACAGAGAACAGACTGACATGAAGCATCCGCTTCAGAGTACAGTTAAAGGAAAAAAAAAAAAAGTCTCGTCAAAAATGTTAAGTGATAATTGCAGTTTTGCTATGGTCTCATCAAGGAGGATGTTGCTCTTTAGCAGCGAGCTATATTTGTTTGCCCTGTAGCTTTAAGTCTTTAAGGCTTGTAGTTGAACTAGGCTCTCTGTTTCCCAGTCCTTTCCGTGGTTTGTGGGGTTATTTGGGCAGCTGTTAATCTTAAGAAAAAGGTATTTTTTGCAGTTGCATCTCTGCAGAAGGGAAAACAGACACCATAGCAGCTGAGTGGATGGAGGCATGCATTCCAAACATTTTGTACAGAGAGTGGTTACACCAAAGGCTGCATCCAGATTTACTAACTTTTCTAGCTCTGTGAGGCTTAAGAGGTTTCCTTTGATCATCGACCCTGTGCCACAGCTGGCTGACACCTCTCTTACGATGATACTTGTGAAGACAGCCACCTGTAAATCTCTTTACTGACATGATCTGATGTAAAAACAAAACCTAAACACGTTAGGATTTTTTGTTTTACCTGCAGTGTTTTAGCAGCTTGGTTTGTGCTGTAGTTGTACGTACTCTAGTGGCAGTACCAAGGGGGAAAGGCAAGTGTCGGGTTAAAGACAGACATGTAACTGTTTTCTCCGGGTGAGGTTCTGCCATCAGTTGAAAACATGGCCAAACGTAGCCCTTGTAGCTGTGTGACCAGAGTTGCTGGCACAAAGAAGCAAGCAGGACAGGAGCTTTTGGCAGTGACAAACCCAGCTGGCTTTTCCCAACTGCCTGTAGCTGTAGTAAAGCAGCTACCCGTGCTTGATTTATACCTATTGATGCCAGCTGCTGATCTGGTAATTGCCTAAACCTGGCAACAAGCACAGCGAGGTGAAGATGTCTGTGCTTCGGGAGAGAATAGTGAATTTGGAATTAAAAATCAATTACAAATAAATAGAACTGTCAAGATTTAGCTATGCGCCTACCAAGACAGTCTTTTGGCAAAAATTCTCCTTCGTAAGCGGCAGTACTTGTCCCACTAGGTCGATGCCATTAGCAGAAGATTTTGAAATACTGGTGAGGGAATCAGCTGGGTAATTCACCTTCCCTGTGAAGTACATCTTTTTCCTTATCGTGGTTCCTTAAGAGAGCTGTGAGACTTAATTAAAGATTAATCCTCTTTCTTCCGTGTTTGACTTCCATGACTAAGAATAGCCAATGATTTGGGTGTTTCTGTACATACTAGAGGCAGTGCTTGAGAACTATGGTACAGCTGTCTGAAATGAAGAAATGTGGTACAGAAGGAGAGCAATGCTTGCGTTAAGGATATGAATAGAACTGGAAATGGGTCGTTGTTAGTGATCTATATTCCAGCATGTTTTTTGAGGCTTTCAATTGATCAGTAATTCATTTTTTTTTCCTCTTTGTGGCAGGAAGGTAAAAGGAGGCAACATAGATGTGCATCCATCTGAGAAAGCCCTCATTGTTCACTATGAAGTGGAAGCAACGATTCTGGGAGAGATGGGAGACCCCATGCTGGGGGAGCGCAAAGAATGCCAGAAAATGTAAGGTCATAAGTTCTGATAACTTATCTGGTTTTACAAGCCATAAATTCAGTAACTCAGAGTATCACCAGCCTGTAAGAAATAATAAGTTTTAATCTTTGTACAACTTAGCACTAGATTAACAGAGGGTTTAGAAGGCGTGAAGTAATGTGCCTAGGAGAGCTGACATCTAAAACATGTTGTAAACTGGTTTTTATCTGTGTACTTTAAGGTGTTTTGTAAATAAAAGTGATTATTCCCGTTCTACATGCTGGAAACATGAGGCACAGAAAAGTGAAATGTTTGGCTCCTACTCAAGTGATGGCTAACGTTGGAGCATGCAGTACTGTTGAACCTTCTGGCAGCCTTATGCTCTAGCTGTTAGCCTGCATATCTCCTGTTCTTTCAGTCCATCTACTGCTACTGATTTTGCTGTGGCATCTACATTTTAGATTTGGTGTTTTTCTTCTGAGTGTTAAAATATTCCCTATTGAAAAAATCCAGAGAACTATTGTAATATTTATTTCTAAGCTGCAAGTGTTGCTGCTTGTCAGCTGATGGACATTTGTACTCTGTCAAATCTGGTTGACAGTTACCTACCCTTTAGGACTGTAGAGAACCGCTGCTTTCACGTTACCCATGTAAGCCACGGCACAGACGTTGGGGATATCTGGATTATTTCTGCCTCAACAAATTCCTGATTGTGTAAGCTTAAATCAAAGGACTCAGGACACGAATATCTTAAAACTGAGAACAGACCTGTCTGACTCTGTTGCAGCATTCGGCTAAAGAGTCTTAATGCAAACACAGACATTGCTTCCCTGGCTCGAAAGGTGGTTGAAGAATGCAAGCTCATTCACCCCTCCAAGCTTGCAGAAGTAGAACAGCTGTTGTACTATTTACAGAATCGCAGAGATGCCTCAGCTGGAAAAGGTAAATAACTCAGGAACAAAGTAGCTTGGGACTGGGTTGCTTCAATATGGAAAACAGCAGCGTGAGGCTTTCCTTAGCTGACATCTTGATGTACAAGCTCTCCAGAGATGAGAATGAGGAAGATGTCTAGTTATACCACACTTGGAAACAATGACAGTCGTGGAGTGAGGTCTGTGTGTGGGAAACTGTTATGTTACCAACCAAAATATCTTTTTTGGTTAAGCTTAGTATTGGTATTTATTGCTGTCTGCCGTGTGCTTTAGCAAGACTTGAGAGGTACAAATTCCACTGTTCGGTGCAGCCTCTTCATGTTGCATCTGCCCTTGCAATGACATCAAAGACCGTTAGGAGGATCTTCCTAAAAAGATCTCAGTCATCACCTGGTGCAAGGCGGGGATAGTGTTCCTTGGCAGAATTCACACTGTCTGTAAAGGTGGGGTGAGGACTTTTACAGCCTGACGAGCTTTGGTACAGTGTAGCAGCTTGGGGTAATACTCGTGTCTGAAATTCTTAAGTTACTGGTGAACAAGTTACTGAGTACAATAATTCTCTGCTCTGATGCCGAGGCATCTTGATGGTCATCCTGAGTGTCTTAAGTTTAAGATAAACGTTCTGCTCAAGGGATGATTTCATGCTTAGCATCTGATTGTGCGTTATCTCAGCCATGGGCGGCAAGGTTTCTTGCAGTCATGAAATGGTAAGCTCTGTTCTCAAGTAGAATTTGAGAACTTTCAAATACATGGAATGAGTTGAAAACAAAGATTAATGTTACTTACGTGCTTTGTGATTGCTTCAGGTGTTTTGCCCTCTTTTATTCTATGTATACTTGTCATGGTGTATCACAGGGCAGCTTTGCCACAGTGTGCAAGCAGAATCAAAGCTGTTAAGGTACCTCAGTATGGAAGTGAGTTCAGTTGCTCTGAACTTGCAGTAGGGCTTATTGCCCTCTCTCTGCCCAGCTAAGTGGGCTGTAACTGGTCCTTTAGGCTGAGGAGTCGAAGGCATCTGAGGATTTATTTCGTTCCCTGCGGGCTGGTTAGTTTCATAAACCTGGCATACCCAGCAGTGTTGGTCTGACAGGTCGGCTGGACGCAAGAGAACTTTGACCTTGATTTTACCAGAATGTAGACCGTAGAAATAGTATATTTTGGTCTGTGAATATGTCTAAGTTAACTGCAACTGTGTCTTTTCATTGTAGAAAAGAAAGAGAAATCCAGTAAGCCAAAAGATCCGCCCCCATTTGAAGGCATGGAGGTAAATATTGGTGTTAGATGAGAAATGAAGAAAACACTTACTAACAAAATAAGTGGTTATATAAGTGGGGAGGAGAAAAGTTTAATGCTGGTTTTTTTTTTCGTTTTTTAAACAAAGAACTTGGTTTAGAAATATTGCACAATGGAATAAAAATCATCTCCATAAAGGGTAAAATATTTGACTTGCCTACTTCCCCCTCCAACTATAGCACGCAGCAGGACAGCAAGTGAGGTCTGGAACATAGGACAGGATGCAGGGAGTCATGTCTGAGCATCCTTTGTTTTTTTGTAATTAAATCTTCTCAGATTTCCTGGTGTTCATTGGCAGTGATTCTGGATCTGTTTTTTTTTTTCGTTTTATTTTTTCCAAACATCTTAACTCAAAGCTGTGTGCTCTTTTGTCTTGTGACCGAAACACATTGTGATCAATCGTGTTGAATTGATATCTCTTTATCTGCAAAACCGTTGCTTATGACTGCTTTCAGATTGATGAAGTTGCCAATATCAATGACATGGATGAGTACATTGAGTTACTGTATGAGGACATTCCTGACAAGGTGCGCGGCTCTGCCCTCATCTTGCAGCTTGCTAGGAATCCTGATAATCTGGAAGAACTGCTTATCAATGGTAACAAGGGATTTAAACTTTTCTTAATGCTGTGCTGTTTTTGTGGAGCTTTCTTGAGGGAAAAGCAGTTCACCTTTCATTTAAGATTTTCTGTAGTTCGCTATATACTGTAGTTATGCTTTATGCTTGTCCTCAGTAATATGCTAGACTGATTTTAATTTCATAATAAAAACTGGCTGTCAAACTTCAGTTAGATCTCTGTACAAATGGATGCATTTTAGGTTGTTCGTAGGTGGCTCTAGACCAGAAATCCTCCAAGTCTCAATAGGTGTCATCTGTTTTTTCTGATCCTACTTTTTTTAATCCTAAGTTGGCACTGGTGCTGGAAACAACAAAAAAAAGTACCCTGAAGATCAGACTGTAGATGAAATGTTTTGAAAATGAGATCTGCAGTCTGACATAATTATAGCTGTTGAGTTTCCAAAAGAATTAATAAACTGAATGTGGATGCATCACCCACTTATTTCACTGTTTAGCATACTCCTCTTGTTTAAGAAGGATCCATTTTAAAATCGTATTAGAATTTATAAGACATTGACATTAGTGTCATTATGTCTGCATATGTATTCCACACTGAAGTAGCTCTCAAAATGTGCCTGGTAGAACACCTAATGTGTGTTTGTAAATACATGTGTACCTGTGCATACACACATTTCCTGTTGCCTCCTTTCCACAGAGGTATGAAAGAAAGCCCTTGTAATGTGTAAAAGAAAGTCAAGCAAACAAAAAACAAACACAACCCAAAACAGACTTCCAAAGGGAGGGTGTCTTGTTAATATAGTCCTTTTTTTCCTTGCATCCTTTATATATTTTATTGATCCTTCTGCCTCCTCGTTCCTCAAGTTTGTGATGACTTCAGCATGTGCTTTACCCGTTCTGCAATGTCTGCAAGTAAGATTATTCCAAGAATTGGAATGGGAGTACATAAACAGAAAGTAATGGATGAAAAAATTGTAGTCATAGATTTAGGTGGAATTTAAGGGGAATTTGGAAGTGAATGTGTTGATGTTGTCAATAGGGGCCACAGTGTAATATGTAACATATGGGTGGCAGAGGCGATGGCATCTTAGGGTCAGTAGCAGGTTTAAGATGACTAATGTTTGGTTGCAGTATCCTTGCGTGTCACCTCCTCTTAGGGTTTGTATCTGGATGGCTGCTCAGGGTACTCTTTATGTTAGTACCACCTGCAAACAGAATTTTTGAACAGTGTTACACATTAAAGTGAAATAGATCTGAAAATCATCCATTAAAAATGATAGATGTAGAATAAAGTGTATTCAAATTCTGTCTTACGAGATAAAAGGAGGGAGGTGAAATGCTAATGCTCATCCCAATCTCGTTTTCCTTCAGAAACTGCCCTGGGTGCACTGGCTAGAGTGCTGAGGGAAGACTGGAAACAAAGCGTGGAACTTGCTACCAATATAATTTATATTTTCTTCTGTTTTTCAAGGTAAGTTCAGGGCCCTGTGTGTAGGAACATCAGGAACTTTTCTGTGCTTGGTGGCTTTTCATTTGTTCTTTGCACTGCATTACAACACCTCACTGAAACAGGGTAAAATTTTTTTGAGTTTGGAACACACGTTTTAAATGACAGAACTGAGGCACAGAAAGAATCTCCTTGGCAAGGCAGTGTGTGGTAGAGCGGGGAAGAAAGTAGTAAGAATTTTGACCTATAGGTAAGAGGCTGCGTTGCTATCTTGTATTTTCTTCAGCATTCCTACAGGGAAGAAGCAGCATTCAAAACTGAAGTGAGTGTTTGTTCTTAATGAGATATGCCAGCATTTCAGCATACCCTGACTAGAAAATAATTCAAATGGAATTTGCATTGTGACTTGATTATAGATCTCAATTATATTTTTTGAGAGTAGAGGGTCCTCTGAAGTGCTTCAGATATAGAAAAAAGGGCTGACTGGAAAACATTCTCCTGTATGCGTGAAATTTGTTTTTATTTTGACTTGGAACAACACTTGGAGATGTTGGAGTTTTCATCCCATTAGAAGGAAGAAAAAGTTTCCATTTGGGTCCATAATATTAAATCAAAAAGGCAAAACATTTATTTCTGTATTTCCTTTTAAATTCATGTTATTAAGCATTATCACTATAAGAACTATATTTCCTCTTGAAAATTGTTTTGCTTTGACAACTCTATTGTGAAAACGCTTGCTTGCACTTCTGAAAACTTGAAAAAATATTCATGTTTTGGGGAGTTGTTTGTTTTGAAATAATTTTCCTATAAAAGCATGCTATAAGAGAGCAGAGAAGTAAATACCTGCTTGTTTTTTTATGATAATTAGGTGATGGTGTTGGGACTTTGCCACCCTAGATGCCAAAACAGTTTTGAGGTTGTTTGCATATATTTTTTACTCAGAGGTGTTTTTTCTTCAATGTAGTTTTTCTCAGTTTCATGGAATAATCACACACTACAAAATCGGAGCTCTGTGTATGAATATCATAGACCATGAGCTGAAGAGACATGAGCTTTGGCAGGAAGAACTTGCTAAAAAGAAGAAAGCTGATATCCTTTTGGTATGCTGGGGCAGCTTGAGGGCTTTTGACTTCTCTTGATGGCTGTTGTCGAGTTACACAAGATCAGCATAGAGCAACTTCAGTGGAAGCAGTGGAAATATAATTGTTGGTACAAAAAAATCAGACGTGGGAAGTTTGAATCTGTTGAAGAGATTATTTGAAGGCTATGAGAACAACACAAGAAAAACGATTTATTGTTTTGTGTAGTGTATTGTATAGTGTACTATTGTATAAGCAGTATGTCTTAGAAACTTTTTTTTTGACTATTAAGATGTAATACATCCAAGACTTGGGGAGTATAGGGGGGTGAATCAGTGTTGATTAGAGGTGTAGCAAGCTGTGGCTGAGGTGGTGTCTTTCCACTGGCTGAATAACGCATCTGAGGACAATGGTCATCCAGGCTATGTAACTTCTATCTGAACTCCTTAACTTCTGTAATTTACTTGATGAAGATCCTGAAAACCAAACCCTGAAAAAGGACTATGAGAAAACTTATAAGAAATACCAAGGGCTGGTTGTCAAGCAGGAACAGCTACTCAGAGGTATGGAATCCAAATAGCAAAGTATTTCTTTATTGGTTAGTGTGGGTAGAGGGTTTTATTCAGATGATTGTTATAACCATGACAACTTAAACATACTGAATGTGTATATGAATGTGGAATATCTTGCCAAGGAATAGGGAGAAGACGAGTACTTAATTAGATTGACAGTATGCTAACAATTCTCCATGTGATCTGTCAGTCTTAGAGAAAACAGCAAAAGCGATCAGCTTAACTTTTCCTTGCTAGTGATGTTGGGGGTGGTGGTGGTGGTTTTTTGATTGTTTTGGTCTGTTTGAGTTATTTATTTTTAAGTTGGCCTTCATCTGACTCAGGTTGAATACCTTCTACCCTGTCTCAGTTTTTGTATTCAAATATACTTAATGTCAGACTGATATGGTCTGAGTGGCAGAGCTTTCCTGGGAAAACTTTCTAATGGCTCCCATTGGAATTGAAAGAAAAAAAAAGCTTCTAGTGATCATAGTCTACGATTTTATTTTTTTACAAAACCACTGTTAGAACTAATTTTTTTAATGCTTTCTAAACAGGAATAAAAAGCGTTCATGATCAATTTTGTTTAAAATGCATTGGGAAGTGAGTGGAATGCTTCTGAAAGTCTTGTCTTAAGCACTTAATGTGTATGTGGAGACCCACTTAGTTCGATTGTCTTTGACCTGTTGGTATGATTTATGTTGGACTCTGTTAGTTGCGCTTTACCTGCTCCTGAATCTCGCGGAGGATACTCGCACTGAGCTGAAGATGCGAAACAAGAACATTGTCCATATGTTAGTGAAAGCACTGGACCGTGATAATTTTGAGCTGCTTATCCTGGTTGTATCTTTCTTGAAGAAACTCAGCATTTTTATGGAGAACAAAAACGATATGGTAAGGCTTGTAGTACTCCAGTGCAGTGTTCGAAAACTGTATGCAGTCTCTGAAAACATTGTGTGGGTGGAAGGAAGAGGGAGATACGTCTTTTGCCACCCTGATTCTGTAGCCCTGATTATCTTCTCTCCTTATGAGAAAATTAGTAAAAAGAAATACAACATGCTGCAAAAATTTCTGAAGGGCTGTTATCCCAGACAGACTGAAGCTAACTCAAAATATGATATATGGAGTTCCAAATTTTTAACTTAGCACCCCAAAATTTTATCATATGCATGCTTCTAGAGATGTCCATGATCCTTTCCCTAAACTTGACTTTTCTGACAACATATTTTTTCTGCTATGTGTTGTCTTGGAAAAACAGTGAACCTTTTGTGGTTTGCTAGACTAGTCTACTACGTTCCTAAGTTATCTTTGTCTTCTAAGAAGGAAGGTGCCTTTAACTTTTGTAGATGAAATCTCAAACTTCTGAAACTGTAGACTTTTTTCTTCCTGAAAAAACGTCCTTAAGTTCTAGCCAAGTATTTGATTTACTGAATTCCCAGTGGATTTTAGTAGATACGCACCTTCATTTCTATGCCTTTATGACAGTTATTTAAATAAAAATGATAGATTTTCCTTATCCAAGAGGTAATCTGAGATTAATGTTATATTTAGGAGATTAAAAGATTTATGTAATAGAAAATTAATTGCAACTTTGTAACTGGAACTATCACACACGTGCATATGCATTGAACACGGTAGACAACATGTATCCCACCTATTTATATGGGAATATCCTGTTTCTTAACAAAAATAAGATGCAAAGTATCTGTGTTGGAGGAATATAGACTATTTATCAGGTGTTTGGTCTTAGATTTCTTTTATAGCTGTGTAGTGCCCTGAAGGACTTTATTAGGAAAATAAGGATAAGCTCTACAGCCTACTTATTTGTTGGCATGCTTTACACATTCCATCCGATTCCATGGAAAGACAAATGAAACAAAATTGTTGAGTTTACTTTATTGCATAGTGTTTGAAATGTTTTGAAAAGGCTTTTAAAAAGGTTTGTATGCTACAAGTCGGCTGTCTGTTTGATAAAAGATGCATGCTTTTTTTTCCTCCAAAGCATTATTAAGGAAGGTACCTATGAAGGAGATGTTCTAATACGTTTATTAGGCTATAACACACAAATATTGAAGGCAAAAATGAGCTAAGACTAGCTGTGCAATGTCTGTTTCTAAGTAAAACTAAATAATCTGCTTATTTATAGCACATTCTTTCCTTTGGTATTCAAGTGCTGTATTAAATTCAAAGCAGTGAAGTAGGAGTTCTTGGTATCTGATTGTTTTTGATCAAAGGTATCCAGTTGTTTGATTATTGTCCTATGCCACGTGAGGAGAACTGTAGTTTCTTTTTTTAGAATTAATTCTCTGTGTATTTGTAACTGGAGGGCCAGTTACATCCATATATAAGTTTGAAGAATACTAAATAATTTTATGTTGCTCCTTCTCGCCAAAGAAGGTTCTGGGAGACAAAGAATGCTTTTAAAAGATTTTTATCAAATAAAAGCAGAGAAATGATGTTTAAAAGATGATAAAAAGCTTTCTGAAGTCTTGCCAGTCAATGCTCAGATGTCTTTTCTGGCTGGTAATGTGAACATGATCTCAGGATCTGATACCACTTCTCAGTTCCTGGATTCCACTTTTTAATTTGGAAGTGATACATGTTTCAAGATGACTTTCATACTTCTATTAAATTAACATACAGGAAGGCTCATGTCTTTTCTGAGAGCACATGCAAAGCTCTGGCTAGGGGTTCATTTCAAATTCATAAGGAAAGGTCTCAAGCTCCTTTTGGATGCCAATTCTGGCTTTTTTGGTGGGGTATCTTTTACTTTAATATCAGTTGCTCCAGGGTTGCTCCCACTTAAATGGGTTCACCACTCTCCATGTATGCCTGCCTTCCACCCCTATCTAGTCTTGCAAGTGATTTCTTCAGATGACATTCTTACAGTATTCTAATCATGGAGAATATTTCCAAGGCATCTGAACCGTTTGGCTGATTTTTTTTTGAATCAACATGACACAGCAAACCAATCTAGAATACTTCAAGCACGAAGATGTATGTGAAGCTGCTTGAGATGAAAATGTATTGATGGTTACTGTTGCGGGTACAAATTGCATGTCCACGTGTGCATGGTTGCATGTGAATCTGTAGCACACTGAGAGGGCTTTTACCTTGAAGACAAAGCTAAGTTTGGATGGATTATGGGTTTTTCTTTTTCTTGATATACAGGTAGAAATGGATATTGTTGAAAAACTTGTGAAAATGGTACCTTGTGAACATGAAGACCTGTTGAACATCACTCTTCGGCTCTTACTAAATCTCTCGTTTGACACAGGCCTGAGAAATAAAATGGTGCAAGTTGGTCTGCTCCCCAAACTCACTGCGCTCCTAGGTATGTTTTGTTCCAACACAGACATTTCAGCAGGGATAGCAAAGCTGTTTGCATCATGATGTAGTGTGCCTAAAAATTGCTGGGTCGCTTCTCTCTTTGCCAAGGAACTCTCACCACACCCAACTTTTTATCATTCAAATCATCTTTCCAGATGCAGGTTTAGATGGAAGTCTAAAATAATGCAGTTGCCAGTAGATTTATTCCTAGGTTCTCTTAAGCTCTTGAATGAGTCTTCTGGTCTTTAAAAATAGCTTTGATTGCTAACTGAGAATCATTTGAGCTGACACATGGATGATGCTTGTAATATTAGAGGAACACCTAGGAAAAATAGCCAACCACTTCAGGGAGCTTAGCTGATGAAGCTACCAGCTACCTCTGGTTTTTATGAAGCTGGTTATATGTTCTGCCTCACGTTACCATAGTGGTCTAAATAAAAAGATTAGAAGCTTCCAGGCATTGTCAGCCTCAACTCTAGACAGTACTGATTTTTAGACTTCCAGCTTGACGGTCTAATTTATGTTACGATCACGTGCATACTTCTGATGCAAGCAAAACTTTTTGTTGCCTATAGGGGAAATCTATGGAGACAATAAGGTGGCCAGAAAAAGCAGAGGATTATCTGATCACTGTTGTGTATTGGAGCTCTCGAGACGGAGCTTTTATTACTCCCTGTATGTTCTTTGGCTGATGCTATCTAGAAGCTGCTCTGGTAGATTTACAAAAAGGTTTAGTATGATTTGGCTGTAAGGATTGCTGAGTGCTCATTTTTAAGTGGGAGTTGAGGATCTTGTATTGTGGAGCCCTAAATGCATAAAACACTGCAAGACATCGTTTAAGTTTTCTGTGATATGTTGGGTTTGGGATATATTCAGTCCAACACAGCTGGTGTATCCAGATGTAATGGAACAAGTGGAATGCAACAGTGAAACTGAGCTTTCTCTTCTACCTTTGTGTAGTCTCTAGGGATTATTTGCTTTCTCAATTTTACAATCAGCCTCAGCACGGCCTTATTGCTGTTTAGTATGCAAGTTAATACCATGAAAACTTACACTGATTTGGAAACCCTAATCCTGTCAGTGATTAATGTAGTGGCTATCTGATATATTCTGAAGTTCCTTAGATCTTTCTATTCCTTCTGCCTCACAATCATGCTTTTACTTAATATCCTCCCCTGGGCTGAGCTAGGAAGAAGAAAAATGGCATTTGGAATCCCTCTGTACTTTTTTTCCTTATCCTGGTGACAGTGACAGTTCTCAGAAAAGTAGACTGAGAAGTGGAAGCTGGTCAGAAAATATATTCTCTCATTTGAGTGGGGTCTTGCTAGGTAGTCTGGTTCGGCTTGGATGATGGCTTCTGGGTACCAGTCACCCCAGGCAATGGCATAACTCATATCACCGAAGTCCCTGCTCCCAAGAATCCCCCATTTGATACTAGAGTCAGACTAAACTCAGCAGTTAGATATCTGCTCTCTAGTGTCTGATTCTAATGTGGAGAGGAGAATTTATCTTCAAATGCCATTCACTTGGACTTGAGCATAGGCCTCTTCAGAAGATCTGGCTGCGAAAATCAGAGTCTGTTCCTGAAGTGGCTGTTAAGGTGATCTATGGCAAGTTTTGCTAGCACAGACAGTGAAGCTTCTGGAAGTACTTGACTCCGTGGACAGTCCTTCTTCCCTTGAGTTGGAAGATTTCAACCCATTTTTTTGTGGTTGGAGGCAAGTGCAGTCTGACCTATCTCCCCCCCGTAGAATCATTTGATACTTATTTTGTGGTGTGCTAATTAGAAAATGTAGGTGGAAATATTGTCAATTACTTTGTTTTTTAAGTCAGCTCTGTGATTCGCGAGACCTGTCTTGATATGGTGATTCATATAATTCTCCAACTCATCACTTTGTGTATCCTGGCTCAAGGAAGGCTGTAACCTTAATAATAAAATAATCGTGTGCTAGGTGCCCCTTTTATGCAGGTTACTTGGGCATTAAACACACATTATTCAAGTCAGTACCCTTCAGCTTACATTTGCAGGTCACCTTAAAGTGCTAACACATCTCAGCAGCTGTTGACAAGTTACCATACAGATCCTAATGCCAAGAGGTCAAGTTTGTTGACTCAGCCTACTGAAATTTAACATTTGTGCATGCTGTGCCTTTCAGTCTTTAGCTCTGGGTTTGAGATGAGTATAAATTAAGTGTAGTAGGTGTTTCAGGGGAGAGCTGAGATTGCAAGGAAGGAAAGGACAGGATTTGTCAAGCAGAAGTTTAGGACGGAGCACTGAGATGACTTTCTTTGACAGTCTGCGGTCCTGGAGGATGTGCAGCTTTGCCAAGCGACTTGTGGTGGCTTGGGAGCAGGAGGGCTACAAACGTAGTTTGAGTCTGAAAGTGGAAGAGGTGGAATGGCTTCAACTGAGCTAGCAAAGGAATGGACCAAGTATGGCATGGATATATCAGAGAAGGACCATCATCTTTGCCCCTCTTTCCAGCATGTTGAGGCTGCTGTTGAAAGCACAGACATGAGAAATTCTGCTTAGTTTTGTTTCCATTTTAATTAGCCTTTTCTTTTTAATAGTGCCAGTGCCTGCTTCCCCATTTAGCTTTGCCAGTCAACACTACTTGCTAGTTTTCGCGGCTTCTCTTCACAAGTCTGAAGTACTGTATGTGACAAAACTCCTCTTGTTCCCTCCAGGCACCCAAGTTAATCAACTACAGCTGATCTTTGTTATGCTCAATCTCAAAGAACTGGGTGCAGTTGAGGGAAATCTGGCTTCAGACTTGCTGATCAGAAGCTGGAGCAGAGCTGTGGAGGCCTGTGGGATATAGCCTGTTGTATTCAGGTTTTTCCATACACGAGCTACTTGAAGAGGTATGGAAAGAGATTTTGTTAATTGTGTGACTTCACTTCTTTAATAAAATCTTGTACTTGGTGGTCACCAGGGTCTTGCTGAGAACTTTGTGATGATGGCCTTGCTTAAGTACTTAAAAATCGTTTTTAGTGATCTTTCTTTTTTATACATTTACCATGTGATTGTTTTATGTGCCAGAAGTGTAATTTCAGTGGACTAAGGTGAGAATTTGGGTAAATTCAACAAGTGGTTAAACTACTTGCTTTCCCGAGATGTGAAATTTCCCGAGATGTGAAAAACCCAGATTCAGTGCCTCTAATCATCACCTTGGAAAGAGAAACCAAAGCTGTACACAACAGAATATTGTGTGGAAGCTTGCTTTGCTCTTGCACTGCTCTCATTTTGCTCCGCATGGCATAATTCATGCGGAGCGTATGAGTGACTTGCTCCAAGTACAGTAGAGTTTGATGGCTAGTCTATTTGCTTGTGGAAAGTATTGTCATTGAAAGGGTGAAGTGTAGAGCTGAACTTTTAAAGAAAGGATCTGAATTTGTTTTCTTAATCCCTGTGAGCATTCTTCCAGTGTTGGACAAAAGGGAAATGTTACCGTTTTTCATAATCCTAGCCTTGTGTGATTGGTTTCTAAAGTAAATGCCCTGGCAGCAAACAGGAGAAAAACATTGTCTACAAGGAAGAATAAAATAACTTCTTGTCTGGACCAAATCCACTTTGTTTTTCAGTTAACGGGCCAAACCAAATGCAAAATTTTTAGTACGGCTCTTAAATACATGCACAGCTTGTGATTCACATTCTTCTAATGAGGCTGCTCTTTTGTGTTGTGTCTGAGTGGTTTCTTAGCGTTTGTGAAGTGAGACAAATAGTTCTCCATTCTCCATGAGAACAGCAGGCAGCTTGTACAACAGAACCAGTTGAGTGCTGCTGTTTGTGTGATGGCAGGCTGCAATCTCTTCTTGGTGGACTCCTGTTCAGAAGAAGCTCCTGGCAGTAGGTGTGGCAAGCACTACTGGGGTTTGTGTGTCCTCCTGTGTGAGGTGTTCCTCTCCAAATGATAGAAATGCTAGGGAATGGTGTGGAAGCTCTTACAGTGGGAGCTGTGCTGCTGCTCAAGAGGTAAAATGAGCAGGGAAGATTTCCTTGAAAGAGTAGCTCTGGCTGCATGCAGGGAGCAAAAATTTTGTTACGTGCATTTGTCCCTTTGAGCTGCTGGACAGTTCTTAGGGGTACTGAATGCTTATTGTCTTGAAATGCCGCTCTGTTTTCATTCACTTCACTTCCCAGCGCAAGCCGTGTTTAAAGAATGAAAACCCAATATGCTTGGAAGTCAGACTAAAGGATCTCTTCATGGTTGCTCAGAATTATAAGCTGTTTTTGAAAATCAAGATCTGATGGAACACAGAGATTGGTGAGCTGAAAAATGGGTGGGTTGCAAAACACTGCCAGTTACAGATCCATCTCAGATGGGACATGGAGTGTAGAAGGGTTATTCATGGGGTTGTGTTACACAGTGCCAAGGTGTTCCCTCTCAAAAAGATTTCAGATTGTGAACATCTCGGGTTATGTTTTCCAGTACAGATTACCATAACTGAAAGAAAATTGCCTTTGTGGATTTCTCTTTAGCCAAGAAGTGTTCGTTATACATTGCTCTGAAATACAGTGCGATCAGTCCTAAGTAGCAATAGTAGAGTTTTGCTGGTCACAGCATGTACTGGGCCTGGATATTTTTATTAATGTGAGGGTCCTGACCTGATGCTCTTCAAGTCTTGAAACACCAAGAAATTATGTCAGCATAGTGGAAGTAATAGCCACCTGATCTTAGGTAGAAATCTAAGGGTTGTGCAACAGTTTGCAAACTCCAAAGTAGGTCAGACTTTCCCTGTGTGTGAGTTCTTTATTTGAGCTGAAGGTAGCCAGAGCAGGGTGTGACTTTGTCAGTCTGAGATTTACTGAAGAGTGTTTTCACTGGATTCACTGACAAATTTTTTAAGAGTTTTATTTTCTGATTTTCTGGAAACTGCTGAAATTCCTCTGATATTTTTCTGTTCTTTATGAGTTAAGTTTAATGAGCAATCAAAGAATTACCAAATGGTTGTATGTTGGTTTCTTAACAATCAGGTCTTGATAATGGTATGCAGCCAAGGCGTGTTGTATGTTGACTGCTGTTTAAAAACCCAAGAAGTAGTTTGCTTTCTAATTAACGGAGTGCTGTGGTTTTTTTAATGTTTGATTCCTTTTATGAAAGTTTCTTTTAAGAAGGCTTAAAGTAGATGTGTTCTCTTTATGAGTTCACTTGGCCTTTTTGTAATGAACTTATTATGGAGCTTCACACATCTGTTGGAAAATGGAGCTTCTTATAGGCTACTGCAGTGTTTTTTCTGATTTTAATAGGCCTCGTTTATCCTGTAAAGAAACATACATTTTCTTACCTGATCAAGTGAGCAAACAATAGGGGTCAGATGTGGCAAAGACCCTAACAAAAAGCACATGTCCAGCCATCAGGGTGAGGTAAAGTCATATCGGGATTGCTTGAAGTTATTAATGGCAGTAAAATTTATGCTTCCTCCTGTTTTCCCAATTAAATTGAGAAACCTTTTTTTTTTTTTCTAAGGTGGCTCTGTAGCAGCTGGTTCCAATCCTTGTTGTGTGAATATTGCCTGGGGTGTCTCCATTCCTTTATAGTGGAGGCTGGCTGTAGCACATTAAGTAACAGTTCAGCTACAGGGACCAGTCTGTTGGAAAGCAGTAATTATTTAGGGATTTATTTTAATGGTTGCTTTTTTTATCATTTGTGGTAAGTATGGCCATCATTTTTAAAACAAACAAACTAACAAAACAAACAAAAACAACAGAAAAACCCTCTTTAGCATTCAACTTCTAATTTCCTATTAGATGTCCAAATAAAAGTAGCATGTCTAACTGGCTTAAGGAGAGTGGGTGATTTAGATGGGCAACTTTAGTATTACTAAAGAAGAACTAGCTTCAGACATGGAGGAATATAAAATGAAGTAGAGATTCTTCAGTATCAGTACTGTGTTTGAAGCAGAAATAGAATCCCAACTAACTCTATTTTTATGCTAAAAGCTTTCCCTATATCCCTACTTGACACTACTGGCAGATTGTAGTGATTTATCAGGAAGGAATAACTGAAATTTATACCGTTTCTGTATTTGCTTGCAAGTTTTTAAGAACTATTGTCTAAGACTTTTGACTATTTTAGTACTGTTGAGTTAGAAACAAAGTATATTGCAATTTTATAGCTCTTACAGGTGGAACATTGCTAATCTTAATACTAAGCCTTAATACTTCAGGTGAGTGGAAGAAGAAACAAACTTCATGGGAGGTGACTGAAAAATAGAAATGCTTATGGCAGGAGCAAGGGCAGGAGTGGAGAGATGGCAGCAGTCTAAAGATGAGGAGGCTGAGTTTTTGGAAATTTGCAAATCTAATGAATGCAAAGGAGATCCCCTGAGCCTGTATTTCTACTGTGGAGCTTACAATATGTGACTGCTTAATTAAGTGAATTATTTTAGTTGTTTCTTTGCGTAATTTCAAGAGCAAGTTAATAGTTCTCACTAGAAAGTAACCTAGTCTTCTACATGAACTGTTTACATCTGAAAGCTTTAGAGGGCACAACTTGGATGCCTAAAGCATGACAGAACAGAACCAACCAACTCTAGTTTCCTGGAGAATCTCCCTAAGGTTTGGACGCTTCTACTCTTAGAATCAAAAATCATTTAGGTTGGAGAAGACCCTTAAGATCATCAAGGCCGACCATCTACCTAGCACTACCAAGTCCACCGCTAAACCATGTCTGTAAGCACCACATCCACACGTTTCTTAAATAACCCCAGGAATGGGGACTCGACCACTTCCCTGGGCAGCCTGTTCCAATGCCTAGCCAATGTTTCCATAAAGATGTTCTTTCTGATATCCAATTTAAACCTCAAGCAAGGTAAGTTTCAATAAAGGATATATCTAAATTTAGCAGCATATAGTGTACTACTCAGTGGCTGTGCTTTTTCTCCTTATCTAAGTAGCAATGCTATGGGTGAGGAGCTTACTGGGTATTTTTCAGTCTGTTTTGTGGAGAGTTCAAAGCAAAGAAATTGTCTAGTGCTCCAGATGTGCAGCTTCATTTTTGTCTGTAGCTGTAACATTAAATAACTCAACCAAAATTAGTCGTTTATTAGTTCATTGGCTTAGAAATTACCGTTATAGTTCCTTGTTTCCTAGAAAAAAAGTGTATCCATATTTCAGATGTGGCATGTGCTTAGCTCTTTGGGGAGGGATGGGGGAAGGGAGGACACAGAAATCTGGATTTTAAGGTAGGCTTATGGTAGGAAACCAGTTTCAAACACAAAGGTGGCACAAGAAGGGTTATTAGTTGGTAATTAATATCATAGCATTATTTACATAGCCTAGTCTTTTTGAGTATGAGCAGACTTGCAATTTCTTTCAGGTTCTCTTGATAAAACAAACTGATATATCCAATATGATTTATATTTACATATGTAAATCAAACCAATGTGTGTCTAAACCACACGTGGAGCAACTTAGCACAACTGTTGCAGAGTTGGTTGCAAGGAATTGTACCGGACAGAAAAATTGAGTTACCTTTTTATCACTTCCCCCCAAATCACTTTCCCCCCCAAGATCCCTATTAATTATGATCCATATGAATGAATGAACTCTTAACTTCAATGTAAATAAAGTTTTGACAGCAGTGTGAGACAGTGTATGGATAAGATGTTCAGTTTGTTACATTTCCATCCGCCTACATTTATTATTTGCCTACTGTTGTAACAGCTTTGACTTAAGACTATCAGAATTTGAAGCTGAAACAAAGATTCACTCTGCCATTTTAAGAGGTAATTCTTTTAGGTTCTGGTTTTGATTTAGTGTAGTTAATGTTTTGCACGTGAGTTGGACAGGGTATATTTCATATCTGAAGTGGAGACATTGATGATTCCATTAGAAATGATGGCTACTTGAATTACTGATACTCTTACATTTGAATAATTTAATCCATAATTTATATCCTCATTGTTACTTTAGCATTTGAAAGCTGAATGCTGCTGCTGAAACTCAAATTGGCATTTCAGTTTTACAGCTTCAGGGTTTCTCTTTTGTTATTGTGGAGCGAACAGAGGATCTCTTCATTTTAAGCTCACAAACTCAACTGTAATGTTAGGACCAGATCTTGTTATCAAGAAATCATTTTTTCTTTAGCTTCTGCTACTGGTACCATTCGATCTTTAACCTCAGTAAGAATGAAACATAGGATTCAGGCACTGGTCCACAGAACTGGCACATGGCTTCTTATTAATGTTCAAAGGCTAAAAATCTGAAGCCATTTTGAACTCAGAACCCATCGTGTATTTATTTCCCTCTCTAATTTGCAGAAAACTAGTTGTGAAAACAGCCCGAGGGACCTGATATTTTTCCATCCCAGCTGCTCCAGCTGAACTACAGCTGCAAAAAAAATCTAAGTATTGTTTCTATAAACTGTTGAGTGTATTTTATAACACAATAATTCCCACAAAATCAGTAACTGCAGTTAATGACCGGTTTGTTAAGGCATTAACTGCACTCAGCTGGGAATGACCAATTTCTCTGGAATGGCTGTATAAGAACTAAGGATAATTCAGTAACACTTTCAAATAATTATTTGGTTAATTAATGGTAAATTCTTTTGGAAATCCTATCAAAGTACTTGTGACCCCCACATTTAATATCCAATGAGTTCATTATGATTCATGTTTTATTGCCATAAATACCAGAAGAATCCATAATGACTAGGCCATTATTTTCCAGGGCTGCCCTTACTGCTTTAGGCCATTTGGCTATTCCACCTTCAGTCATAAAATGCGTGATGCTCAAAACTACCAGCGTTTGTAGGCCACAACTTTCTGGCACCCCACCAAAACTTTGGTGATTTTTATGAACGCATTTGGCAAAGACCTTTTTTCTTTTCTTTCTCTTGCTTTTTCTGGTTAGGGGAATAATCGATGCCTACTGTACCAACCCATAAGGAAGTCTTTCTTGCAGTGTCTGCATTTTCATGTGTGGCCTTCAGCCATGGTTACAAATAGCAAAAAAGGTGTCACTTCTGTGCTTTGGAAAGTTGTTCTTTGGCCAGGTACTAGGCAGGGTTTGAAATTTTTGCAGCCGTGTTTCTAAGTAATGACTGACCTATGGCTTTATTCATCATCATTCAGATGAGTGTAAAACAAAAAGGTGATTTTGGTACTGGCAGGTTCAAGTCATAGTCAGTAGCTGGCAGTTTATATTTTCGGGAATGAAGTCCCAATGTAACAGGATGGCATTTGGCTTATTGGTGGATTTTTTCAGACAGACTGTCACTTCCTACCTTTTTACACCATCTTTAGCCTGCAAGATGATGCTTAGTGTTCATAGCATTGTAGCTGTTGAATCTGTTCTCTTCCTAATTTTAGACAAAGTAGTTATGCACAGTTTCCAGTCAACTTTCCGATAGGCTCTATGCTTCCTAATTAAGCATGATATTAACAATTTGCTTTAAATCATTGTGACTGTTCTGAAGAACAAGCCCCTCTTGATTTTCCTGAAGCGTTTGAGTCTTTGGATCATGAGTTGCCACAGTTTTACATAAGAACTGATAGAAGTGGGAGGTTTCTGTTTTTTTTCCACTAAAGTGCTTCCACAGGGAAATTTACGACAGAAACTTCTGGAAATCAGCCTGAAATTCTGTCCTTTCTGTGAAATTAAAAGGGAAACAAAACTTAAAGAAAATGCCTATACCATTAAATCCTTAAGAGCTGGTTTAGCTGCACACTGTTTTCTTTAAAGTTTAGTTCTATAGTTTATTTTCATCTCCAAGTTAGTAGAATTAATTTTTTTTCCTGTTTATTCACTTGAAAAGGACTTTATTGCTGTGCCTGTGAGCATCCCAAACCCCCTCCCTGTTCCCTGAGTTGCCGGGAGGACAAGGGAATTTGGGATGATGGGTCAGTTAACTGCGGAGCAAGAAAATTTAAATTTGACTCTTCTTTTTGAAACTATAGCTGTCTTTTCCTTCTGTGTGTCATGAAATCTGCCATATGGAACATGCTTTCGGAGACTGGTTTAAGCGTTGGTGACTGACTTCATTCAATCAAAATAAACTGATTTGAGTTTTAGGTATTTTTCCCACTTCAGGTTGAGTGCCTAGGTCTTTTTGATTGTTTTTGGCAATCTAGAAACAGAAGCAATGCTGTCACTGTCTGATAGCTACGATATTCTTTGGGCATCTGGAATGATACTGTAACACACTGGACCTATGAAAAAAGGGGAAAGAAAGAAGAGTGCATATTGTCTTTCCCCAAAAACAGAAGGCTTTGGCTGCTACTGTGGCTGTCTTATTTTCAAATAAGCTATTAGTATTAACAAATACCAGGAAATAAACTATGGTTGCTACAGAATGTAAGGATTTATCTTAACTGATGCTTTATCTTAGCACAAATGAAATTTGAAAAAATAAGGAGGGGGGAAAAAAAACATGAAGGGTAGAGGTTAAGCAAGTATAAAGTAGCATCATTCTCGTTGACTGCCTGCCAGTTCATACCCACTGAAGATCTGGCCCAACTTCCCTCTAGTCTGTTTTCCGTGTTACTGGGGAGCCAACTTTCCTCCCTTATTCTGGTTTACCTTTTACTTCACGTAGTGTTTCCTGCACTACCCAGTGAAGTGTAATTGTAATTTGAGTCTTAAATTTGAGTCTTGATGTTTGAGTCTTAAATGGAGGCATGGAAAGAAGTGTTAAGAGCAGTGTAAACAGCTTTTCCCTAGCCCCATGAAATTTGAGGGCATAATTTACTCTTTAAATTTTTATATTTGCTTAGGAGAAGCCTTTAGCTGTACGCATAGTAAAGCGTTTTTCTTTTTCCCCATGCAATTGTTGGATTTACAATGTCACTACAAGTTGATAGGTAGGTAAGATGACCAGTCACCTGAGAAGCACAAAAGACAGTAAACACTTCATATTGTTTGCTTAAAACAGAATTCATATGCTTTAGCATATGCTTTAGTATGGTCTTTGCTTTTATTTTAATAATAGCCTGATCAGCTTTCAAAGTTGGTCGTTATCCTTTCCCTAGCTGATAAATTTGTGGAAGGTTGAGATAAAAGTTGTGGGGTTTTTTTGTTACCTCTCCCTATCCCCTCAGTAGGTGATACGCCAGAAAGATCCAAAAGGTCAGCTATGTTTTTAGGAAAAGAATACTTCAGGAAAGAATACTTCACTGTGGTATAGCAACTGCCAGAAGGGTTTCATGGTTTTTTCTGGTAATTCAATTTTGAAAAAAGACACAAAATGTGCATTCTCAGGATAAAGGCATCGTATCCTTGCTGCTTAAAGGAAATTCCAGTTCCCAATGATGTATGCAGATGAAAAATTTAACTGGGTTTGTTGCTGTTTGAGATCTTGATGCTTTGCCAAAGCATGAGAGAGAAGGTCCAACTTAAGTGTAAGTGGGAGATAAGATATTTCTGAGCTGTATGAGACCTGTGAATTAATTCTGAGTTGGTGACCTTATTACATACTGGCCTAACTAATATAAACATTCAGTTGTATGTGTTATCCCATATATAGCCAGTATCCTCCTAATGCGGGGCTAGAGAAGAGCTCAAGACGGTGCTCAGTCCAAATTTCAGCAGAGAGTCAGGACCAGGCGTATCTATGTTTTTCTTAGCAAGCATTTATGCATTTGTCTAAGCTGTTTTTATAGTCTTCCTGTTAAATACTTCATAGCCTACTCATGTAAGTTGCTTTTTTTTCTTTAGAATCTTTGGTAAGCATTAATGTGCAAATAAAATATACTATTTTCTTTGAAATGTATGAAACACAAGGCACCCACAGTTTAGGATAATAAAACAATCAGTGTGTGATTTATGTGAAAGGCACTGGTTTCCTTCTACAACACTTTTTGGAGCAGTAGTTCTTATTTATCTCTGTGACATTGATGCGTTCTTTGGTATTTCACTTTGGGACAAGCTTATCATTTCAACAGGAATATCCACAGCTAAATCAGCATTACATTTGGTATTTAATTTCCTAGCTGGGATGTGATGAAGGCTTTCTCTGGATGGTCCATCATTAATAAGTGTTCCTTTCAGAAAATATATTTCTTGCAAAGTGGTACTAAGGAGATGTTTTGAGGTGCTGGGAAGAGGAGAAGTAGTTGGCATTGCCTTTGTTCCCTCTCTGTGCAAAGATGTTGTTCACTTGGACGTGCCAGACAAGACCTTCTCATAAATGTTGCATTTTTGTTTTAGATTTTCCCTCCCTTAATTAGGGTTTTCCTGCTTTTCATTCCTCCCCTTAAATGTTTATAGTACTTAAAATGCAAATCTTAATATGGATTTTTTTTTCCTTCTAGCAAATGAAAACTACAAACAAGTAGCCATGTGCATTCTGTATCACATAAGCATGGACGATCGCTTTAAATCGATGTTTGCCTACACAGACTGTATCCCGCAGGTATGTGCTTTATGTCTGATGAGTTGTCAAGATGCATCTTTCTATGTGCGCATCTTTTCCTCACTTATAGCAGAGCTCGCACTGACACCCACAGGTGAGAATGGGAACAGGCGTGATGCTGCTGAGTCAGTAGTGAGCCACCTACTCTTCAGGCAGTCTGACTGTTCTTGCTGTGTTTTGATGGTCCCAAGAAAAAGGTTGGGTGACAGATATTCTTTGTCAGTACTGCTGAGCCTTGATCTACGTCGAATTGGTGAAAAATACAGGGGACCTGATAAATTTCTGTGGAAGATTGGGAATACTTGAAAGAGATGAAAACTTGTGCGTAGTAAATCCTTAGGGAACCTCATGGAAAGTATTTCCTTTACTGTTTTAGAAGCTATTCTTTTCTGATCCCATTGGGTATCAAAATTTCAGTGTCTCATGTGTTACAGGATATGAACTGGAAACCAGCCAAGCAGTGTTGCATTGCTGCATGACAATTCGTTTTCCAACTGCAGGCGTGTACAACAGTTGGAGACATGAGGGCTATAGAGGGCTCTTCACAGATCCTTCAGACTACACTTTTTCATAACTTTGTCTCCAGCCATATTCTCTGACCCATGCACAGACACTGTTTCATGCTTTTAGGGAGGTATTTTATGTGTACTTTCTTGATTTTAGGTTGTAGCATGTTTTTTAACAAACGTCGAATACTCTCTAACCAATCTCTCGGTCCTGATGAGGCTTGGAGTCGAGAAAGCCTGCGTTGCGTAAATGTAGAAAGCTCTCTGGTAGCTCTTTCAGAATTGCACCACGGTATCTTCTTTCCTGCCAAACATGTTTTTAACATCAAATACATCTAGAATGGGAAGTTGCCATGGAAAAAATTCAGAATGTTTCTGGTCATTATTTCATGACAAAAATTGCGATGTTTTTCCAAATACAGGAGGGTTTTGGAGAAAAGGGAGGGGAGAACTGGTGGGAATAATTAGTGTATGTTACCAAACGTTCTTGCAAACATCCTACTGGCCACGTTTTCTGTCACAGAAGTAACTTTGCTAAGACATTTGCATGATACAAGGGACCTGCTTTGTTCTCAACAGTCACCTGCCAAACAAATTCACTGTGTTTCAGGGCTCACTTATGATGTGCTTTTAGGGAATTTTGGCTTGCATCTTAGGTCCCCAGTGTCAAACATAAGGAGGTGTGGATCTTCAGTGAAATCATACACTGAGCTTTAGTAAACATCATTGTTCTGATGGGCAGTGGCTGCTCAAAGTAGTGTTTGTAGGGCCTTATCCAGAGCCTACTGGAACAGGAAACAAATCCACTGCCTTAATTGGACTTTGGATAAAACTGCAAAATTTGAAAAATACCTATGGCTATTGATTCTTTAGTGGCTGATGTAAGTTTATACAGATGATATCTGCAGGCTGTTCAAAAAAGACAAGCTGGATAAACAGATTTTATTCATGAACATTGAAAATTAGGACAATTATTAAGGAAGACAGAGGAAACAGAAAATATGGGGAAGTAGATATTGCTTCAAGAGAAGAAAACGACCTTTTATAAGGACTTCCTGCCATCTGATTCTACCCTGGAAAACTGAATTCTCTCTTCAATAATAGTGCGTGCCCTTCAGTGGCTTTGTCTCCTTTTGAGGAAAGGTGTACATCTAAACTGGCAAATGCTCGATAACGAATTTTTAGCTGTTGTAGAAAATCCATCCCCTGTTGTCATTTTGAACATGTGAGGTGCTTGAGGAGGGCTTTCGCATGCTGTCCCAGGTAAACATCCTTCTTGTGGATTGTAGGAGTTAGTGGGTGCTATTCTAGTAACAGTTAAAAGTGAGTATTAACAGTTCATTCTTGTTTAGACCTCAGCAATGCGTGTTTTGTTTAAATAGGTGCAAATGCCATCCAGATGCTTATAAAAGCATTTATTGGTAATAACCTGGCCAATCAAAGGGCATGGTTAGGCAGTGATGTCATGGTGATATTTAATATTTTACCGCAGAGCAGTGTGCAAGGTTCTCTGCAGCTACCCACATGTTTTCCACCACAGTTGTCCTGTTTGGCCCCTCTTTGATCTATAAGCTTCTTTTCAGCTTAATGCTGGTAAACGTCCTCTCTTGACAGCACCCTTTGCTCCTGTCCGCCATTATCTGCTGAAGTTCAGAAACCAGAGCATCACTTCAAACAGCAGAGTTAGGGAGTAGCCGGTCAGAAGAGATTCCTGAGGCATGCAGTTCTGGCATAATCATTCAAAGATGTTTGAGCTGGGCTCGGGGAGGGGGTTGGACAGAGGTGTATGTGAGCAGAGAACTGTGGGGGTTGGCCTCTGGTCACTGGTAAATAAGTGAAGGCAGGTGCCAGAGAGTCTAGACACAGTGATTTCAGTCCTGGTCTGTGGTATCTGATACTCAATATGGGACTTGTCTGATTGAACACTACTGCCTCTTCATTGCACATGCTGCAGTCTTTTTACTGCCTTCCTGTTAAATCAGTAAAAGATGACAATGGACATAGTAAAAGCAGAACAAATTTAATTTTAATATTTCCTATTTGGCAGCAATTACTCTTCCTTTTGAAGTGGCACAAGAAGCAATCAAATTAAATGAAGACATAATGGGAAACATGGAGCTCGTACGAAACTATTATTTTAAAATTTGAACAGCTTTAATTGAAACTGGATATATTTTTCCTTTTTATAGAGAAGTAGCTCAGTAATTAACAGTGTAATCCCTTGTTAAACATCTAACTTCCACAGATTTTGTATTGTGTAAGTAATGAGAATGTTTCCCTTCAAATTGTTTGAAGGGCTTTAAAAATCTATTTTTAAAGGTTTTGTAACAGAAGAGTTGCAGGGGGTGATTTCTGAATGCTCATGTTCTACGTGTTAAGTAGCAACTTTCTTCTCTGGTTAATTCGGTCTTATGTGATTGTCAGGCTTACGGATTTAATAAACTAGAGGTTTTATAAGTTCTTAAAACAGCACAAGGAAATCTGATTCTACCTTCTTAAGAAAGAGAGGAAGAAATCAGTGATGGTGTTTAAATCAGTACATGGAAGTCTCAGGGAAAAAAAGATTAACTGTTGTGACCGAAATATGTATGGCTTTACTTGGGGTCTGTTTGGAATGTGACAGCTTGCTATCTGGTGATACGTAAACATACTGAATTGCTGCACAAAAATACTTGGGAGTGAAATTCCTGCGATCCTATTGTTCCTGTTTTTATTTTTTTCTCTAAATAGGTTGTTTACCCACTTTCTCTAGTGTTTAATGCGTTACAAACTGTCTTGCCACCAGGGGGCAAGCACGCAAATACTTAATGATTAGTTGCGTTTTTCTTCCTGCGCCCCTGTTTGAGAAAAGCTGAGCTAAATATATTTTATTTTGTCTCACTTATCTTTAGGTTCAGTTGTTTCTACTTCTAGTAATCTCAGTCTTGTCATCGCACTGCTATGCATTGTAAACTTGACGTGTCTTATGAACTGAGCAGGTTTTTAGGAGCAAGCAGGGTGATATCCTACAGCCCCTCAGTAGGGAAGCAGTGCAACTTGCCTGCTCTGCGGTTGGAAACAAAGAAAGGAGACGGATGTAGAGTCATGTTCATATATTCAATATGCCATTTCAAAAAATGCTCATATTGAACAAAACAATTCTAGATAGCCTGAGATGTAACGGACAATACAGGCTCCAGGTGTATAAAATGATGACAATCTATAGGTTATTTGGCTGAGGAATCATCTGGGAATTCGCAGTCAGAACAGTACTATAGGCAATTGTCTATTTATGTTAACCTAGGTCGTTTCTTCCTGTTACCAAAAAAACCCACAGGATTACTGGTGAGAAGTCTTCGATATATGGCAATGTTCTGCTATAGGAATTAAAGGTGCAGAGGTACAGCGTGTTGTTTCAGATGCAACACGTTTTACCTATAAACAGAGTAATTTGAAAGCAAAATAGAAGTAGAATTATTCTGCGATTAAGTATCTGTTTAGAGTCATAATTTTATTGAACAATCAGGTATTATTCTCAATTTATGTGGAACTAACTTTTCTGTATTAAATCTACCTAACCTTTGAAAACAAATTTATCCATTCACAAGTTTAAATAACACTGAAAATTAAAAAAAAAAGAAAAGGACAAACAAAAAACCCTCAGTGGAAGCAATAAAATGTAACTAATCCAAGTTATTTTAAGGTGATGAGTGACTGCCATTTTTGGCACTCTGTATGTGCATTGTTATCCCCAAATAATGGAACCATACGTCTTGTGTCCTTGACTTTTATAACTTCACTGTGCCTGTAGAAATGCTGAATATTTAAAAATAAATAAATACTGTACTTGACATCATAATACTGTTCTTCTAAAACTTTGGATAGATTAATGGCTTAAATGTGCTTGTGTTTCTTGGCAGTTAATGAAGATGCTCTTTGAGTGTCCTGATGAGCGAGTTGACCTGGAACTTATTTCTTTCTGTATTAATCTTGCTGCTAACAAAAGAAATGTGCAACTTATCTGTGAAGGTAAACATACTCAGATTTTACTGTTTTTTGTGCGTATATATATGTATAAAACAAATATATAGCTGTTTATAAATTCATATATATTTTCTAAAAAATGAAACTGTTTCGGGTAAGATTGCAAACAAATGACTACATCCTCCCCAAAATTGGTCTTGGTGGCAGGAGTGAAACCAAGTAGCCACATATGCCTATGTCTCATGCATGCATGAAGTTCTCTAAAATATACTGATGACATTACTCTAGGAGAATATGGATGTATGAAGAGATCAAGGTTTCGTTCATCCTGATGCCTAAAATCCACCTCCAGCTAATCAGTGTTTAATCTGCCACTACCATCTTTCCATTATTTTTTTAATTGAGCTTCTCTGACGTTCTGGTATTTTGTTATGTGGCATAGATAGATGTCTGCATTTTGTTCAGTAGCTCTCTATCTTGCTCATTAGGTTTCATTATTTTCATTCTAGCAGCTTTAAGTGGCATATTATTATTTAGTAGCTCTAATTTTAGTTTGTGCTCAAAATTTTCACTGTGGACTTACTGTGAATAATTTATTAGACTTTAAAAGGGAAAATTGAACCAATGGATTTTGAGGTTAGTAATCCAACTTCAGAGTTCTCTGCGTAGCTCTGTAGAAGGGGAAATCCAATTTTTTTATTAAAGGAAAAAAAATCAAGTTGTAGCAGTTACTAGATGGGCAAGGTGATCTTCTGGAAACATAATTTTAACAATGCAACTTGCCCTGTGCAATCACGTACTGCAGATCTGCGTGTCTATATGTGCATTCCCACATACCGTTCTACGTGACTGGTAAATAATCTTGCAAAACCATAATAACACATTTTATTCTAGGGTGGAGAGAGAGGTCTCTGAGCTAGTACCAACGGTTGTGCTGCATCTCCACTGACAGTAGGATAATGGTTCAGATCTAGAACCTTGGTTTGAATAAGTGACTAGAAATACCTGAAGCATTTATTATTTATCTGACTTTTTAGCAGTGTCCCATCAGTACACACAGTTGTTTTAGAGAGGCTGTAGAACTTACACAGAGCAGTTTTTTCTTTTCTTAAACTTGGAAGAAGTAGTAGTTCTCGTCTAGTTTCTTCACTTTTTCTTTTTTAAACATTTGGGGTTTTGCTCTTCTTCTGCTTCAATAGCCACTACATTTTTATTTGGAGGACTTCCTAAGTGTTTTTCTTTTCAGGAAATGGTTTGAAAATGCTAATGAAACGGGCTTTGAAATTTAAGGACCCACTGTTAATGAAGATGATCAGGAATATTTCACAACATGATGGGCCAACTAAAAACCTGTTTATTGTAAGTATTATCTGTTCCATAATGTGATCTCTGATTCTTCCTATTGGAAAAGTCTGGCTTTGGAGAGCTGCTGTATTATGGCTTTGCAGATGCCCAGTTTGATTTTTCTTGGTTGTTATGGGCTGATTAGTATTTATGTTTTGTTTTAGGAGGGTATCTCAGTTGATAGATCAGGATTTGTTTTTTTTTACTACAGGGAAAACGCATCCTAAGCTCTATCCAATAAAACCCTGTTCCAAAAGGAACAAAAAGCAAAACAACTGCTGGGGTGCATGTCGTAACATTTAATGGTTGTTCTAAATATCTGGTTTTAGAGTTAGAAGGCAAAATAAGTTTTTTTTTCACTAGGCTAAGTGGTTTATATGATTGGATATTCGAACAATTTTGAGTTCTTATTATTCAGTTAATCATGTAAAGCTGCCTTTTCAAAAAAAAAAGGGGGGGGGGCATCATTGTTATTGTGGAAATTAAGTGTTAAAATAAGAATTCAATATCAAATTGTCTTAAAGCTGTATGGAATTAAGTGAAATGTATGACTCTTCTCTGTTTGAAAACCTTGTAGTCATTTCTTTAAAATCTTTGGGGAAGATGGCATTGTTGTCACTAACAAAGTATGGTGTTCACATTCTTCATTCCTTTATTTTCTAATAGTTTTCTCAAACTTTGTTAGTGTGTGCAGTAGTAGCTTCTTTTGGAACACCTGAACAAATGATTCACATCTCCTGAAAGTGAAAGGACTGAGAGGAAGAACGCTGACATGCTTGGATTGTGATTTTCAACTGAAAGTGAATCTTTTATTAGCCCTTGCTTCAAGAGAAGAGTCTCCTTTAGCTTTCTTTGGAGAACTAGTTTTGATTTGACCAAGTGGTGGGTCCTTCAGAACCCCAGGTTGTTTGCCTCTAATATGTTATCTGTCTGCTGTGTTTTCGTTAGGATTATGTTGGTGATTTAGCAGCTCAAATATCAAATGATGAAGAGGAAGAATTTGTGATTGAATGCCTGGGAACACTTGCAAATTTGACCTTACCAGATCTGGACTGGGAGCTTGTGCTGAAAGAGTACAAACTCGTTCCATACCTCAAGGATAAACTAAAACCAGGTCTGTACAAAGGTTGATTAGTCTTTCGAAGTAGAGTCTCTCAAAGAGTACTTACAGAGTGCTCTTTCAGAGCAGAGCGTATTTACCTCTAACTTGTGGTTGTTTGGGGAAGTATAATGCTGAAAAACAGAATTGTATATACAAACAAAAATACAACTGCCAGAAGACTAAGGGTTTCTAAGAGGTAATGCTTTCTGCCTTTTGTCTTCCAGGTTCTGCAGAGGATGACCTCGTTTTGGAAGTAGTGATAATGATTGGAACGGTTTCTATGGATGATTCTTGTGCTGCTCTACTGGCCAAGTCTGGAATCATTCCTGCGCTCATTGAGCTTCTAAATGGTATTTTGTCTTGTCCTTCACAGATGTTTAGTTGCCAGAGCTGTGCTGTAACCAAATGCTCCATTCATTTTCTCTTGCAAGACAGGGCTAAGTGTTTTGTATATAAAAAGAGGAGCAATTGCTCCATTATTGTTAAAGAGATGTTTACCTAGAGGTTTTGGATTTGTTTTTTTAATACCTCCACAGCTCTTGCTGCAATCTGTAACCTTTCTATTTGACTGGAACAGGGAAAGAGGCATGCAGTTTGTACTGTCAGGTGATGAAGTCTTATGTACCGCTGAACTGTCTAGCTGACGTGTAAGAGCTGGGCTTTATCTATGCATCAAGAGCTTCTAGTTGTGAGATCTTAAATTATGGTTTGTTTTTTTTTTCCCTTGCAGCTCAGCAGGAAGATGATGAGTTTGTCTGCCAGATCATCTATGTCTTTTATCAGATGGTCTTCCACCAAGCCACCAGAGATGTCATTATCAAGGAAACACGTATCTTTTTAATGGCCAAACATCTAGAATCACAGCAGCTAACTTACTGATGTTTGGCCCATAAACCTCTTGTCTCAGAGGTCTTGGTAAATGGTTTATTTCAGCTGAAGGAAAAATCCACATAGCCTAGGCACGTGGAAGGACTGCAGGATGAATAGTACAGATTAAAATTTGGTTTGCTTTGAAACAGGGCAGAGGTGTCATTGAACTTTGTTTCTTATCCAACCTGAATTATTCTGTGGCTTGTTCTGCTAATCATAGTCCATAGAAAAACTAACTTAGAACATAGATAAACTTCTTTCTCTGCACTCGTATATGTTGCATAGTCTGAAGTACATTAAAGTATTTCAGTAGCATTCTTTCTTATATCACTCTGGATACCATAAATAATGCCTGCTCTGCATTTTTCATCCACTGTACCATTCTTCAAATTTTATGTTTAGCATAAGTTTCCTAGCTTCTCCCTGCTATCTAGACTTTGATTTCTGTTCCTGGCTTTCCTCTTTCTCCTTTTTTCACCTGACTATTGTGACTAAATCTGTTCTTTGGTTTCCTCATGTCATGGAACTGTTAAACTTTTGATATGGTACTTGTAACTCCTATTCGGTCATTACTAATTAATCTTTCAATCACTTTTAATGTTGAGTTTATTCAGGTGAACTGAAAGCTGTGGAAGGAGGCACTGTCTGTCTTTGTGGTTCTTACATGAATGTTAAGTTTTATCGAAACGTGAAGAGTAGGTTGATTGGGACCCTTGTGGGGACAAGCAGATTCATGGTTACTTTGCAAACAATGTAAGGACTACCTATTAATGTCTTTTCTTCTGTTGGGCTCTGTGGAATATCTGAAAAGCTCGTTGGGGTGTTCTTTGTCTCCTGTTTGGAGTCCCGAGTGCCTGGTTTTTTAAAGAAGAAAATGGTGTTTATATCTGTAATGATAAAGCACCAGCATTCAAGTAATGCTTTTCTCATTCAGATTAAACAAATCTAGTAATAGTTTTATCACTTGCACCTGACTTCGTTTTTTTTAAGACAAGTACACTGGAATATTTTTTTAGAGAGGGGAACACCCTAAAGATTACAAAAGTAACATTCTCAAAAGATTAAACTATTCCACAGAAGTGGACTAACGTATGTTAGTCAAAAAGGCACAGGTGTATGGGTTTTCCCTAGCAGGTCAGAATATATTTCCTTTGTAAGAGGTAAGTAATTTTTCTTCACAACTTTTGAAGAATATTTGGGTATCTTAAAATGTGATTAAAAAAAAAAGTGGTGGGAAGGCTGCTGAACTTCAAATGTGATAGAAAATTCCTTGCTACAGTTCATAACGAAATTTGCAGTTGGAGGAAGGCAGGGCTGTGCAAAAGACGTAGCCTTTATCCTTAACAGTTTCTTTCCAGAAGCTCCAGCATATCTTATAGACCTGATGCATGATAAAAATGCTGAGATACGCAAAGTTTGTGACAACACTCTGGACATTATAGCGGTAGGTCTGATTTTTCTCATCTGCCCTTCAAGAACCTCTTTACATGACATAATTCTGAAATAATAACTGGATACCAATGACTTGTACTTGCAAATTAAAAATATTTTTCATGTGCAGCTTCCTAATCACATAGGTAAAAGATGAATTTTCACAGATCAATAGCAATTATCCTTCTAGGCTGTTACCAAACTTCCAAAAACAGAATATATACTTTGATAATTCATACTTAACTATGTGAAAAAATAATTATGAAAAATCATACTTAAGTGTATGAAGTACACTTACAGTTAACTATTCACTACAAACACTTCTAACAAATGCTTTTTTACTTAAAGAAAATTAAAATTAATCGCAGTGCAGAAGTATGCCAACCTTTCATTGTCTTAGTTTTCCAGACAAATGGCTCTTGTTACCCAGCAGCTTTTATTCAGTTTTTCTACAGTACTTGGTGCCAGTATTTTTTTTTTTTTTCAAAAAGAAAATGTGGGAGGTGATCCTAATGCTGACTTTTCTGTTGGGAGAACAGGCAGTATAATATTGGAGTTTTTAATACTGTCTTCAACTATTGGATAGATTTCCTTTTAGCTACGTGACTTAGTTTGTCTAACTATCCACTGATCAGAATAAACCTTCAGGACAGTTGTTTTGTATTGAACTTAACCTTGGGAAAAAAAATACTGAATTTTGAAGCGCTATTGCTTTATGAGCTTTTATACCATATATAGTCTACTTCTAGGGATCCTTGGCTCTAGAAGCTTTAATATTTCCTGTGGTGTTTTTCACTAAAGGAAAAACATTGTAATACAGATTCCATGTAAAAGTTGTTTCACTGCTAAAATTCCTTCTAGCCTGTTTAATTGGATTGACTTATTGACAGAAATAATCCATCTTTTAGAAATGTTTTAGGACTATATGGACTGTACATCTTTTGTAGCCATCATGAAATTAAATCTTATAAACGAAGAGTTTAAGTATGAGTCAATAATAATAAAATATTTGACTACTGTAATGCTTTTCCTATCAGCCACCTAGTTTCTTCTTCAATGGGATCATGCATACTGCAGCTTGTTCTCTGAAAGGTTTTATATAAAGACCTAAATTCTGGTCTGCACAGTACTATAATGTCTTTTATATTTTTCTGTTCATTAGTAATGCCTCCTAATTTAATGTTCTTCTAAAGTAAAAAAGCAAAATGACACTTTCTGTGCTGGAGTTCTTGTTATCCATCTCTGCTTTGCTTCACAGAGGTATGGAATGACAATCATGCCCCACTAGTGAGTGGCAGAGCTGCCACTGACATTCATTAAGGGCAAGATTTCGCCTAAGATGAATTTGTATTTAATACTTATTTCTGTTGGGTTTTGTGTTCATCTTATCAAGATCAGTCACTTCCAGAGACATCTCCAGTTGAAACAAAGTCTTTATCCACTGCGTGAGGCTGGACACTGGCAAGTGTTTCCAACACTTCTTATTTTCCCTTGGAGCCAGTGCAGTTCGTAGGTGTCTGAGGGGCTGTTAAATTCATAAAGGGAAGCTTTGCAATCTGGGACTTAATTTTTCAGTAGATTCTAGTTAGTAGTGTTATCCTATTACGCTAGGAGTTAGTAGAGCGTATTAGGTTAGTAGTTATGTTACTAGATCCTGTTATATGAGTAGTGTTATTCAGCTATGTTTATTTTATAGAATCCAGAAGAATAAGTACATTGCTTCATATTCAACATTAACTTCTGAGTAAAATCTACTTGGCTTCTTCTTTGTCCTTCCTTCCTGAGAAGGGGTAATCTTTCTGCTGCGCATTTAAAAAAAAAAAAAAAAAAAGTGCTATGACAGTAGATGGAGAGAAAATCTATGAACTTGTGAGAAGTGCTGGACAGGGCTTCCAGGGCCTTGAGAAAAGAATAAGGTGAGGAAATGATCTGGTACTGCTGATATTGGGAGTAGGAGAGATGCTATCAGGTGCATACTAGGAGTATTTCATACATTGGTAAACTATTTTGGAGCAGTGCCACACAATTATGTTCTTTGGCATGTTAGAGGTACTTTTCTGTGAAGGTCTTTGCAGCTTTATCATCTAGCTGTTGGATTAGAAGTTGCATAAAGCATAACTAACACCATGCCTGTGCAGGGAACAGAAAGTACAACACACCCTCTTCTCTGGAAGATAGAAAGCAGTCAAGTTGTGGTTCTCTCTTGGTATGTTACAGGCTGGTTTTACACCATCTTCCAGCACAAAAAAAAAAATCACAGGCAATGAAGGCGACGTATCCCAGATGGTGATTGGAGAATATATGAAACAGTAAGTTATCGAAACCTGAGGGTTTTGATAGGTGTTCTACCATTTAGCTCAGGCGATAGGGTAAAGTAGCCTGTAAACACAGATGCTCAGTTGTATGGCAGTTTTACGTTGCCAGTGTTTTCTGATGTGTCTGAACAGACATCTCTAGCATTGTTGAAATTTCTTATCAGTGCTAAATCCACAACAATAAAAACTGAAGTTTGCAGTCTTGTTGTTCTGTACATGCTGACAGAGTTAGCTCCTCTGATGATGGAAATCAGAAAGTAAATGATGGAGAAGAGAGATTTTAAAGTAATTTCTTCTCGGGGAAGACAAATGCTTCTTTCACTCATCAATAAGCTCTATATAGTGTGATTGAAATAACACTGAAGAAAATCAGATGCCTTATAAGCCTTAGGGGAGATACGCTTTCTGTAGTAAAGTAATTGTCACAGAAATTATGGAAATGTTACACTGGTGATGATTTGTTTAATATAGCTTGGCTGGACTCTGCCATTGATGAACTGAAACAGATGTGTTGCTTTAGCATAGTGTGTTCTGGGGAGTCTTGGCTTCGCATTGGTCATGCAAGATACTGCTTTTGTCTGTGTTGATAATTTAGGAGAGCTTCAGTTTTGTTTCATGTGCTGAGTCTTAACACCAAGCAGCTAGTTTAGTGTATTTGTACACCTAAAGCTGGACAGGTCCCATGGCTCAGCTGAAAGCCTGGAATCAACACTTGGTTTAGGATTCTCAGGCAAATGAAGTTCCGTTTTCCTTTGGTTCAGTAGCCTGGCCATCTGCTCTTGATGCTTGTGAAAGAAACGTCAGCTTAGGAAGGTTTTATTCTGTTCACTTCAGACAATATTATCAAGAGCTGAGGGAATTATTAGTGTCTCATCGTTCTCATCCTCTGTTCCTAGCTCTCCCTCATTGCTGTTAAATGTTTTTTCTCTCGTTTTTTTTCCAAAGGATAACCAGATCTATTAGACTTTGGTCTAATGACGCTTTTCACTCCCCAATTTTTCCCCATTTTCCTATTCTGTTGTCTTTTTTTTTTTTTTTACAGCTTTTAATCCAGGTCCACTGCACCATCTTGTTTCCCATATGATCTATAGTGGACCATTGTGCTTTTTTCAGAAACAAAAATGATAGCTACAGCACTGTCCACGTGATTTAGGAAGGACCTCATGCTTAAGGTGTATTTTCTAGCCCTTATTGTTTTCCCCAAGTATTTGTAATGAAAGCCAAATAACCTTTTTCGTACGGAAGGCTGTGTTGATGAATGGCTTGCATCTTTCTGTATTAGCCAAGTGCCCAACACAAATCCTCCATGTTGGGAATGCTGGAAGTTCACGTAAGAATTAGGAATGTGCTGTGAACCCTCAGTGCTCTGAGGGATTTGGGGCCAGGTGTGCAAGATGTTGACCAGCTCTCAAAATCAAGGAAGAGCAGACCACAGGGATTTGGTGTGGGCTTTATGTCAGTGTGCTCTGAAAATAGATAACCTTTGACTCCACTTGGTGTCCTCCATCCATGAAGAGTGCTATACTCACTCCAGGAAAAGAGGTTCTACCTTTGTTGAGACTCCCTACGTCTGTGATGTCTTGTTCCCCTGTTACCTTCTAACAATCCTGAATGCAGAAAACAGCTAGGGTGTGGGGCTGCAGGCTGAACTGTTGACGTGTGTTTTCACTGATCAGCTCCTGTGTTGTGAAATATGAAATCAGTCCACTTTGATGCTGGTACCTTTTTGTGGCAAAGGGTGTGCATCCAGCAGGAAAGGCTCTGCCTGGACTAGAAGAACAGCCACACTACAAGGGGCATTGGATAGGGCAGGTGGGCGCTGATTCTGTCTTCACATGAACCTATTCTGGACGGGTTACCATTTAGCATTGGTGCTTGCTCTTTGGAGTAGAAAAACTAGGAAGGTCAGCCAAACCAGTGGTCTCTGTTACTTCCATAACAACTGGCCAATGAGAGACCTTAAATTTTTCTAAGGAAAAAAAATATCTCTTCAACTATTGACAATATAGGGGCCCTGTGGAAAGTGTGCTTTTTGCGTAGGCACCTTAATTTAGGGGACATGAATATTTGTTCTTTTTTCTACCTTGCTATTAATGTCATGTCATAGGTTTCTACTAGTTTCCCATCAGAATATATTTAGTGATGAGCCCGTTTGCAGAGAAGTGACTGAGTTTTGTGGGTGTAAGTGGCGGAAGGATTTTTTTTTTGACCTGTGAATGAATTGTCCTCTGGTGCTACTTACCCCAAGGTAGGTGTCATAGACACCTGCAGAAGGTGATCCATAACATCTGTTTCTATCCGTGGTTTATAGAGGCACATAGTTCAAATTACACGCCTAACTTTTGGCTAGCTAGACAAGATAAATCTTTCTTTAAGTAAAAAATGTTTAATTTAACCTTTCATGTAAACTGTGTATTTTAGGGATGGTTAAATAATGAAGAATATAACATATCACTTTACCAGCTATGGCCTTAAACATAATGAGCATTCAACTTACTGTATAGCAGTTTTAGTTTAGTATGAGGAATCGCATCAAATGAACCCTATTACAGACCCAATTAAAGGGCAACCACATTAAAGTGAAAAGGAAAAATCTGTTTTTCATCAGCTGTGAGAGAACACAAAGCAGATCTGTGTAGCTCTATGTTATCCTATAGTGTGTTAATCAGATACAAGGTGTGACGGAAGCCAGTGACAAAGGGGACCCCTGATAGGGAACAGACACGCTCTGATAATAGGCCAGTTAACGCTTCATAATGTTTCAATGGTTCAGTAGTAAACAAAGTTGGAAGTAGAACTTCAAAAAGGATGGCACATTCCTCGCAGAGTCGAACCATACATCTTCTATGACACTTTAGGATTTATGGAAACCGAATGTTAAAAACAGTGATGTCAGGGAGCTCCAAAGAGAATAAAATCAATGTTCAGGATTCCTCCTTTTATGTTACTGGCCATGCTGTATTTGAGGAGGGGGGTGGTTGTGGAGTGGAGAATAGGCACATTCCATCCACTGCTTTTCCCGTGGACTAACATTTAAAAATGCTGGAGGGCACAAACCTGTGTTTGTGTCTCTGTGATATTTAGTTTCCTGGTTTCATTTTTGCAGGAATTCCTTAGTTTAAAGAAGGTGAATTTCATATTTAAAAAAAAAAAAAAAGCTTTTTATAGCTGTATATATGGTTATCGGAAAACTCACTGTTTTAGGGAATCATTTTGCCCTACATTTCTTTAATTTGGTTTCTTTAATTTGGTTTCTTTGTGCCTTTTGGCTGTAGTCCTGCATTTACAGCTTTTCTTCCATTCTGATGTTATTCCATTAATCACTTGCCCAGTGGTGTTTCTGCACATTTCTATGGAAAATCTACAGACATACCCTTGATCTCGCAGTACTTAAATGAACTTTTCTGTGCTGAGGTTATGTAAATTGTTCTAGATTACTGCAAATCATCCTTCTCTAGGATTGCTGCCAGAATGAAACTCTTGACATAACTGATCGTTGATCTGATTCTGGTGTGGTCACATCTTTGTTTTTATTGCTCATTCATAGTGAAATGCAAGTTAAAAACTTAATAAAATAGACAAACAGTTTGATAACTTGTGATTTATAGGTAGTGTGAAACTATATTCAGTCTCGTAACTAGTAATTTGCCAGTCAGTTGCTTTTTCTGTCTTCCGAGAACTTAGATAAATAATTGAGGTGAAATACCTGAGCGTTTGGAGCCTCTTAATATCAAATGGGAAACATCAAATACGTAGAAGTTCTCTGCTCTCTTGTTGCTGTCTAAAGAAGAACAAGCAAGGAAAAAATAGTTAGGGTCTGAGAAATGCTAACTAATTTTTGAAGGATTGAAGAATAATAAGTTCATGTCTGTTTGTGGCAAATGTCCAGCCAGTTCAGACAGTGATGTTGGGCAAGTGGGATTCATTTGAGGTTGTAACTTCGGGAAGGTTGACATGTTTTCAAAGTGCACTTATGATAAATATGAATGAGGGATTTAGCTACTGGCTTTTTCTTCTTTTGGGAACTTTTAAAAGTAAACAAGGTAATGTGAAAGGAATTCAGCTTTCCCACAGATTTGTCTAATTTGCTGTTTGTTAAGTTTGTTTATTTCCCCCACTGCTTTGCAATCATGATTTCTGGGAATAGTTTTCTTAAGGCTCCAGTCTGATCTCTGGCAGTTACAAGGTGTTTCTTTAAAGCCTGTGAGCAATTCACGACTGCTGAGGGTTGATAGCCCACACTTTAGCTCTGGCAGATGCAGCAAAGTAGATGTTTCCAAGATGCTAGTCAGATATCATCATTGAAACTCCTGCCCTTTTCATTTTTTTGGGGGTTATTTTATAAATCTAAATGATGGGCCTGCCTTTCCAAGGGGACTGTTTTGTACTGTAACTTCTAGCCTTTCCTTTCAATTTGAGGGAGTTCTTTTTTTCTTGAGGAGTTTTTTCCTAACAGTATAAGGTGTAGGGTTGGCTTGTTAGTCTTCCTCCCTAAGGGTGCTGCATTACTATATGGTTGACAGGAACTTGGAGTTTTGCTAGAGGCCAGCAGGGACTGGGAACCTTTATAGATCCTGCAGATGATGCTTGCTCTGTGCACAGAAGATGTGCAAGACACTAGGTGTCGAACAGAACCGCTTGTGTGCCAGAATGGTGCAGAAGGGAGTTAGAAGCGTCTCGTAATTGCTGCTGGTCAGGGGTGGAATCTGAGAAATTCACAATAATGCCCCAGACTGATCAGAGCCCCACACTTGCAGGTGCTTGCATGGATCTCCCATCAAAAAGGAGTTTACATTCTGCTTTAAGCCAAGAGAAACAACCTTGCCATTCCTCCGAGTAAAACAGTTTAAAAACCCGCTGCCATAGAATAACGGTTTGTGGTTGTGCAATGCTACGTGATTCCCCATGAAATCTTGGAGGCTCCAGATAGACTCGTTGGCAATGCCAGAGAATCCTCTGCCAGAATGACTGAACCAGCTGGTTTTTGCATTATCAAACAGTCAGAAACGTGGAAAAGGCAAAGGATAGGGAACGTTACCTATGTCAGGTTAACAGCGGTGAAGACAAGGTAGCTTCACTATTAAGTTCAAAGCTCAAGTTTAGCCACAGGGGTTTCGGAGTTTTAACCTGAGCTACTACACCAACTTATTCTGTCTTCACTGTTGGTTTTTGACCTCAAGTTGTAGACAGATCAGCTTTTGCATGTCTAGCTGGAGCAGTTTAAGAAATTACCACTTCAGCAGCCAAGACATTGTCACTAATTGTGTGAACACTCTTCCTCCCCTTCTGGGCTTAAGTAAAGTGGATTTTAAAAACCTTAAACTTCTCCAGCTAGATCTCCAAGGAAAGTCTGTCTAGATCATTTCTTAACTCTCAAGATGGTTAACATATGATTTTCAGTTTTGTTTCCTTCCTAGTTAGGTTAGAAGACAGTGAAGTAGATACACTGGGACTTGGTTCATAGGGATATTTCTTCCCACAAATAGGAACCACTTTTTGGTTATGAATGTTGCTCTTGGTCACGGTCCTTTGATTAAAAAAGTAATAGCCATTGTGCATTATTTGTCGATCTTTCCAAATTGATAACATCTGCAATTTTCATATGTTCATGAGTTCCTATAGTTAGCTGTGCCCTACTTTTCCAGTCATATTGAAAATCTGAGTACTATGAGGTCTGTGATGGCTCAGTAGTAATCAACAGCCCATACAGTCTGGTCTGCTTAGAGGAGCCTTCTAAACAGCTGATTGCACAGTGACCATTGGCTATGTCATTTCCTTCTGGTACGCCTTTATACTCAATATCATGTTATTAGAGTGCAGTCGGGCTGTAATCCAGACTGAAATTTCATGCCTGCCTTTTCTTTCCGCAGTGGCCTGTACTTATATCCTGTTTCCCTCAGCACTCTGGAGAAGTTCTTCTCCAGCTTTAGCTTTGTCTTTGGTTCCCATAACCTCTTAATGAATGTTGTGTGCTATTTTTGTGGGTGTTCAATATTAGAAATAGTAAGCTATTACGAAATTTGACAAGAAGTTGGAAATTAAATCCTGTTTTACTGGAGCTCTTCAAATAAAATAAAGACCTACTGGTTTTATCACAGCCTTTTTTGTTGTGTTTTCTAGTAACTAATTGTCATAGTGAATGCTTGTCTCAGGAGATCATACTGTGTATTTGGTCAGTGTTAGTATTTAGTTACTGAAGTCCCCCTAAAAATTGGCAGTAATTGGCTCTTCTTGATCCTCCAAGTGAGGAGGCTGCGGTGATGGAACTCCTTTGCTTATAGCAGGAGGTTTTTCTGAACAGTGTAAAGTTAAAAACCATAAAGGGAATATTGTACTGGTGTTGCATGTACAAAAACAGAATAATGCATAGAGTTTGCAAAAACATTACCCTTTTTTTGCTCAAAGTATTCTGTAGGCTTAATAGAGGATTTAAGTCACTGAGCACTGAAACTTGGATCTTCTGCTGATGTTAAGTTCTTGTTAAACCAAACAGGTCTTTGTCTATACTTCATCCTAAAATCTTGTGTGATGATTTTGTTAAACAGGAATATGATGAGGAATGGGCTAAAAAAATCCAGAGTGAGAAATTTCGATGGCACAACTCTCAGTGGCTGGAGATGGTGGAGAGTCGGCAGATGGATGACAGTGAGCAGTATCTGTACGGGGACGATCGTATTGAGCCCTACATCCATGAAGGGGATATTCTGGAAAGACCTGACCTCTACTACAATGCAGGTAAGGCAGCATGCATTAATATTCAGCACGGGGATTGCTACTCCATTTGTATTTGTTGCCACTGTGTGTCAGCAGCATTGATGAATACTAGTCAGGGGTGTGTTTGCCCTTGTTAGGATGTTAATGAAGGACTGAGTACTGTATATCCATGAATTTACAAAGTGTGACAGGTCTTTAGAAATGCCAACAGATCTACCTTAGCTAATCAGAGTAATCAGAACATGATTACAGAACTAAATAAAGGTGGTCCAGCCTTGTTCCTTCACAGCTGCCTCTTCTGTCCGTAGCTTGTTTGCTTAGCCAAACACAAACCCATTCTTATCCCCGTTAAATTCACAGAGCAGTACAGCTATGGGATTTGATGCTGAATTTTGCTGTCTTGTGTGTTACTTCTGTAGCAGATTTGTTTTTGCAGAACTTAATGCAAGACTTGACTTGAGCCACATTAAATGTGTATGTTCCTTAGCAGTGGCAATCATGCTGTGAATCATTGTTTGTATAATATTGCTGTTGTATATCTAGGGAAGCATGTGAATTTCTATTGTTTTCAAGATCATCGTATGAAAAAGCCTTATTACTTGATAATCTGAAGAAGTTGATTAGAAACTTAAGAACATACCTCCTCTTAATTTTATTGGAGATTAACCCTTGTAGATTTTATAAAGGGAAAAAAAATTCTCATAATTTTGTTTACTCTTATTAATAGTGCATAGTGGCATGGTTCTAGGGGTTTTCTTGTGAAATCTGCTTGCTTGCTCTCTCCTTCTGTAAAGATTTGTAGTTAGTAAGAACATTAAACGTTGCTATACCGGATTAAGACACTGATGTATCTAATCTAGTATTCTCTCTTGCCACCCGTTTCAGAGAGAGGTTCAAAAAGCCCTGCAGGAGATACTCATGAAATAATGTGCGCACTGGATAAAAGTCTTCATAACCTTTAATAACTAGGAGTTGGCTTATGCTCTCAAACTTGTGGGTTTTATATCCTTTTTAAACCCCTGGATGACTCTGTGTGCGTGTGTTTCTTCTAATTGCTGGGATTGAGTCTTTTTCTATTCTTTTTCCATGTAAGTGTCCAGTCCTTTGCTACGAAGCATGAGTCACAAAACTCTGACTCTGGGCGAATTTGCAGGGATAGTAATAAGAAAAACAAAACCACTGAAACCTGTAAGCTTGCTTCGTAGTTGCTGTGAGAAAAGAAATGTGCAAGACCTCAGCAGAATTTCAAAATTCATTCTCAAAGTATAACAGAACTTAAGGATTCTTACTCATTTCGTGGTTACATATGTCAGCCATAGCAACTTGCCCTTTCAGTGGTATGTTTTTTCCCTTTTGAATCCTGCAGCACTTTTTTTTTCTGCACTGGTCCTTCAAGGTTAGCAGTGTAAGCTGTGTGTAGTACAGTATCAGGGTCTCTGATTACATCAAGTCTATTTCAGGCTTCCTGCATTAAAGACATGACAGCATGCCTGTTGCAGCCCTCCTTTTATAAGTCTTAAACCTTTGCTTATTTCACGGGACCACTTCTCTTCCCAACAACATGAGCTAGAGATGGAGTGTCACCAGTAATACTGAATTTCCTGGTTTTTAACCATTCATGTTATTGGCTTAATGTTATTTCAACAAAGATTTTTGTGTTGGAATTGATATTTGACTAGGAAGGAGAGGCAGATTTCCAATGATATGTTCTGCAGATGTTTGAAAAGTGATTTTGTTTTCAAATGTATAAGAGTAACTGATTGTATTTAAGATACAGATTCACTTCTCAAGTTCCTTCCAGCAAGCACCAGTCATGGTGTGCTTCGGGACTCTGCTAGATTTATAGATTTGAGATATGACTGGGGGGGGGGGGTGCATAGTATTCCTTTTTAAAGGCTATGGATTATTGTACCAACTGGAGTAGGCATTTGGGTTTCTGAACAGCATGGCATTACTTGGTCAAAAATAACAAAAATAAAGATCTTTTTGCAGTCAGAAATTAAATGTTTGTGTTTTGGTGCAGTGGTTTTAGAAACAGCCTGCACTGCTGGCTCACGCATGGTACAAATCCCCACCTGAGCTATAACAATTCTCAAGTCTCCTGCTGGCAAGATGAGTTCCTGTTGCAAAGGTATACCAATATCTCTTACAAAGAGATCTAAACCTGCACCAAAAACTTGATAGAATTTCTGAAGTTACCTTCAGCTCAGTGTCGTCTTTGCTTTGAAAGTACAAAACCCTAATTTATGTTGAAATGTACATAACAACAGATGTCCTTTTAACTGTAATTGTATTATATGCAGCTGATGATATCCATGTGCTTTCATTTTCATATAAATTCCTGTGAGCCGTAACTGAGTGCTATGGTTTGAATGTTAGCACTCCTGATTGAAGACACTTTAAGCAGCAGCAGCTCCGGCCTCAGAGTGAAAATGTAATGCCGCCTTCATTGGTAGAAAGATAGTGAGATGTTATTTTTAAGTGTCTCTGCTTTCAAAGAAGTTTTAAGCCAACCTGTTTAAAATACAAAGTCCCTTAGTTTTATTGGTTTTCATCTCAAATGTAGGTGCAGAAATGCTAATGTCCCTTCTTCTTTTTTTTTTTTTTGAACAATACAAGAATAGGAAAACTTCACAGAAGTGTTAAGAACTATTTCAACTTTCCTCCCTGCTATTTGGTCATCTTACATCCGTGTGCACTCACGTCTATCTGAACACACTAAAAAGCAGTAATACGGATCTGTGCCAGCATGTTTGCTTGTCAAGTAGTACTCTTTCACATACTGTATACACATGCATGCAATTAGAATATAGCCATGTTACAGCTGTCTTTATGCTGCTAAAAAGTAGTCTGATCATGGCTAGCATTTTTCATTTGCAATCTGTTGCATTGTATTCAGTCACTTTCCCATGAGGCATTATCTTCTAAACGAATCTCTGTAGCACCTCATCAAATGTCTGTTAGAAATCTAGATGTGTCAATTCTATTCCTTTTATCATTTGTCACTATATTATCTTCAAAAAACCATCAGGTAAATTCATAAAGCACATGGAGATTTGTTTGAATGCCTGAGTCGTCATCTTTAAGCCCTTGTGTCTGTAAGTAACTTTCCACTGCTTCCTGCACAGGCAGTTTTAGTAGATTTGAAACCACAGAGGTTAAGCTAAGTGGCCTGTGATTCCCTGGATCTTATCTCTCTTTCTTCAAAGTGGAATGGCATTTGTAACTTCCTAGTCATTAGGAATCTCTCTATCCTCTGTAAAACCATTAAAGTACCCGTTAGAATGTACCTGTTTCTGTCCTGTTTTTATTGGGATGCTTTCTGCACTGCAAGTCTGGGGTCATTTTCATACAGTAACGGAGATGAAGTGAGATAGGGTCTATTTAAATAGTGTTTACCTAATTAGAGCCTCATATTAATTATTGGGTTTTAACTGTGCCCTTATTATTAACAAGAAATGAGTTTGGGGAATAGGATCAGGAAAGAGTTAAGCTGAGCTCTCACTCAGCTGGGGTCAGTTCACTGACTTCACTTCAACTTCACTTCAAAGACACTCTGGATTTACACTGATGTAACAGAGGGAAGATGTTAGCCCTTGATTTCCTTCTCTTTATAAAGCAAGCAGAGACTATGAAGCCTTTAAAGAATACTACTGGCTTTACAGATGTTTGCCTCTTCAAATGCCGGTGCTTTAATATAAATGAAGCAAAAGAAAGCAGTAATCTGTCTTCTTGTGAGTTTGTTGTGTGAAAAGACCACCCTTTTAGGGAATAGCAAGAAGACATTGAAATAGGGAACATGAAATTGTTTCCAAGATGCTTTCCTATTTCTTTTCCTTAACCAGTTTTAAGAGATAGTGGTAAGAGGCAGTCTCTTGAAAAATTAAGACCTTTGTTGCTTTTCTACTTTTATGCTGCTGGGCTAGATCCATGTTTGATCCTTGTCATTACTTTTTCCTCTGTGTTCCCTTTCATGATGTGGCAGACAATATGGTTCTTGATCTAGTATCTCCAGGCCTTAAGATGAAGAGGTAAGAAATTTTCTTAGGTGTAGCTTATCTCAGGGCAGTAGACTAGATGGAATCCCAGTGAAAGTTCTGTTGTAGCTGAAGTTGCTCCTTTTCAGTATTATTGTTGCTTGATATTCCTCCCAGAAATAATCCAAGTTGCTAATGAATTTGAGAAAAAACAGCACAAATTAGTGGCCGCCTGCCCCGAAATCATGCCCTTCTTTTACAGTCTCTGTATCTTTCTTGTTTTTACAGATGGCCTAATAGCCCCTGATGGAGCAGTGAGTCCAGATTTCTTCAGTGATTATCATCTTCAAAACGGAGACCTTGTTGGGCAGCATCCCTTCTCCGGCAGGTAAATTGCTGTTTGTGAAGCAATTCCATACAACCATGGAATCATAGAATATTCTGAGTTAGAGACCATGCTACAGTCAGTCTGTACCATCTATACCAACCAATGTTGTCTAAAATATTGGTTTCCTTCCTAAGTAATAACATTTTTGCAACACTTACAACTTTAGTCACCATTTGTAGGTATGACCAATTCACAGTATGCATAGCTGGAGCAAAAAAGTTTCTTACTTTGGCTTCTTGTAGTTTTTAAGGGGTAGTGGAAGGTTACTTGTTTGTTTATTGTACTCATGATGCACCAGAAAGCTGAATTAACATTCAGGCAATATAGCAAGGGTGTAATAGTGGCAGCATATATAATAAAAAATTGACTAAAATTCTCAGATCTGGGAGAAAAAAAAAAAAACAGAACTAAGATGTGTTACCTTGAGAAGGGAAAAAAAAGTGTTTATACTCAGAGGATCAAGTTCAGATCACTGTGCAACCCTTTGTGTGGAGCTTGTGTTTGGGAAGGGGATACTGGCATGAAGTCTAAGAAGAGTCGCTTGCCAGGTAATGTTTTGGCTAAACTTCTAGTAAGAGCGACATTGTTAACTTACTTATGAAAACTATGATTAATATTTTAGCAAAAGGATTAGAGATGGACTGGTATGTACCACGTCATCTGATCTCTTCCACATGTGCAGCCTTCATCTCAGGGCATGCTGGCGATCGAGAAACTGAGGGAAGTACGAGCCATCTGCTGCTCTTGGAGTTGTTCTGTGTGGCTCACAGTCTTCAACATTAACATAGACACACAACCCAGGAGATGACAGGTTTCTGTATTAACCAGAAACTGTATGGCTATGTAGTCCCAACAGTCTTTATGGCCCTGTGGAAGAAGAGGAAAAAGAAAAAAGATGAAGAGGGAAGTTTGTAGCCTCCTTTCTTTCCAATAAACTAAGATAGCCCTAGTCACAATCTTCTTGGCTTTCCAGAAAGTTTTCAGCTGGAAAAAATCTTGAGTGTCCATGGGTAAAAGTTAAAGTAGATCGCTTGGTCTCATATTTCAAGCCTGTATCAGGGAGCTACGTTAATAAGCTGTGTTTTGATCTGATTGTCTTCCAAGTAAAATGAGTAGCAAAATGCACCTGGTGTATCCTTAATTAAAATAAACATTCGTAGGATTTCCTTGTGATGTCTCCAGGCATTTTGGAGGCCCACCTTAAAAAAGAGGACAGACAAACTGCAATTTGTCTAACTACAAACTTTGTAATTGCCCTTTGTTGATAGCCTCTGTAAATATTCAGATTTCTCGTTACGATTCTGTTTTCTCGGTAGGCTTTTTTTTGTATGACTGCTTCATGGATTTATCTGCAGTCCAGACACAGTCTAATTGGAAACAGTATGGACTGCTGCAAATGTTCTGTCCTATTTGTAACATAGGAGGACTGAATTGTTTGATAGAATAGATACTGGCAGTCGGATGGCGAATCCTACTTTTCAGATGTGTGTCATTATCGTTTTGAACTTCTTGGCGCCAGAAGCCAGGATTTCCTGATGCTTAGAGCTAATGTAAAATGCATTATTGCTCCAGGCATGAGGCATGGAATTGCCAGTCCCATGAGTTTGAAGAGTCAGACCCTCCCTTTTCCCAAATTTCAATTGGTGTTGGAAGGTAAAACCATACGTGCTAGGGACCCTAATTAAAAATAATAGCAGCAAGTCAAGGCTCTTTTTATGTGTTATATAGAGTACATTTCATCCATACCAAAACATAATTCGAGGGTATTTTTATGCTTACAGTTTAAAGCTAACAAGAACCTTATGTCAAGGATTTATTTTTAACCAGTTCCAGCTTTTAATAAATCAAGATTTTTGTTATAAAAATGGTTCATTTTATTAATATTTGGATATGTTTTCAGAAACTTTTCAAAAGAAAGCTGTTATGATTTGCATAGACAACTAACAAGTCAGTTAATACTAAGATCTTTTTTGTGAGTTTGAGGAGGGATGACTTTAAAATGAGTAGATGCATGTTTTTCAGTCTTTTCATTTGTTACGCTTTTTATTATGCATTTAGTTGTTGTGTCTGTCTTCTGGTCTTGGCCTTTTATATTAGGCTTTATTATTCTGTAATAGAAATGGTTGTTTGCTAAGCAGTGCAGTGAGTTGGGAACGGAGTGAGTCTTTTCCATTATTTAAGACCACCCTGTGAAATTTGAGGTAGGTGACAACCATGAGCAGGTTTCTTTCTACTCAACTTTGAATAATCCTTTCTTCTCCTTTCTGCAGTCCTAGGAGGAAAAGTTAGGCTATGTCAGCTGTTTAATTTCTCTGAGGTTATTTCCTATCCTTGCAGCATGCTCAGACTAAATCGGGGCTTCCCCTTACCTTCAGGAGAGCCTGCATAGATGTACTTACAGGTCAGCCAGCAAGACTGACCTTTTTAGTGCCTGAATCTCATTGAGAAGCTGAGCTGGTATTGAACTAGTGCTGATGTCCCCACTGTGTTTATAAAGGGAGGCATTACTAAGATTTTAGTGTGTCTGATCACCAACCTCATTTTTTGGAGCCAAAGAAAGGGGTCTAGGAGACTTTTCCATGACTGTAACCAAACTCAAGTTGCCTGAAAGGCTTTCACCATGAGCAGTGTTTAATAACACCTGTAGAAGGGAACTCAGCCCACACCAGCTGCCTTATATCAGACTTAGACCAGTTATATTGCATGGAGCAGATAGTGAAAACCATGTGCCGCCTTGGTTGTAGGATGTTAGTTCTAGCAGTGGTCCAGGGATTGCCTTTTCTGTTCCACTGAGTTACATTCAAGAAAATTGAGGGGGATTGGAGCAGCAGATATATCCAGGTGTGTAATCAATGAAATTATTGACTTCCCTGTAACCCAGCAGGGCTACCACTGCAATCTGCTGTGGAGTCCCTGTCCTAGGAGTCACAAGACACACGTGTTGGACCAGACATGCTGCACAGTCTTATGTGAGTAGGAAAGTCTTTTTTTGAAGTCGAGAGTGAAGTAGGAGTTTTTGTTTTTTTAAATATTTGTATGTACCTGGACTCACTAAGCTAGAACACGGTTTTATTTCCATTGTTTTTTTCAACAGGGAAGCATGAAATAATTCTGTTAGCAGTAAGAACACATACAGATTTGTCAAACTAGGTGGAATATCATAAGGGTTGGATTTTTCAAAGGCATGTCCTTCCCTTTATAGGGTTCCTTAGAATGCCCTTTAAAACAGACAGTACTAACTACTGTCAGAGAATGCTGCCCTAGATGATGAACTCCTACAGTACAGAACAACGTTGAAGAGAATTGTAAGAGTATCTAGCCCTGAATTTAGTATGTAAATTTGCTTGCGTGCTTTTCTGGCCATTTCACAATGGCAAGCAGGGATAATGGATGTTTCCAGTATTTGTCAGCATAAAGGAGAAGCAGCACATCAGCAAAAACCTGGAAAGCTGGCATTTTATAATATTGCCACCCTCATTTTAGGTACCCAAGACATTGTTAGAAATAAAGTTGTTTTGTTTCTGGTCATATAGCTTGTGGGGTTTCACAGCTTTAGATTAAAGCTGTTATTTCTGAACTATATTTTTAATAGAGTTGTGCTGTTGTGTAAGATGTCTGTAGAATTATTTCAGAATATAACACATGTAGAAATACTGATAAAATACATAAATAGCCTCTCTTGTTTTTCTTAAAACCTTGGAGCAGAATGTAAGCAGATCATAAGGTATGTTTTCCATTCTGCGCAAAATAAATGGCTGAGAAGGTTGTTTTGACAGCTTGTATCCAGGTTGTTTCATTGGCTAGGAAAAGACTTTTGTGATTAGATTACCAGCTTTGAATTGTCATACTGTCTTTCAGAAGCAGATGGGCATTAGGCAGAGATTTGAATTTTTCATCTGTTATTAAAAATCTGTATTCAGTGCTCCTGGTTCTGATAACTCTTAATATAGAGTGAAAGTTTTACGAGTGTAGCAAACAAAAAATCCCTCACCTTTTGGCTAAAGTGATGACAGCTTAGTGTCTGAGCTGCAAGGGAGAAAAACCAGCTGAAAGACATCTTCAAGAATCTATGGTCATTTATCAAATTTTAATCACCTTCTAGAGATTATTTTCTTAAGACACAGGCATCATAGTGATGGCTAAATATCTTATAATGGAGATTTCCACAGTATTTTTTCTTTCCCTTTTGGGAAGAAACTTTTTAACCTTTCCCAGCTATAACTAGATAATGGTAGAAAGTTTTACATGTGAAAGGCAATTTGTTGTAAATAGCTTCATCAGAGTTCCCAAATTCTGTCTTGTCTGTAGCTTTAGAAAGATTAATAGGAGTGCTGGAGGTAGCCCAAACTTTTTTCTTTCAGAGGAAGCTTTCTCCAGTGCAGAATCTTTTAACCCGATTATAAAATGGAGCAGAGCTGCCATTGCACGGTCTTCGTTTTCACAGAGACAAGGTGTTTCTGTGTGCAGTTCCCAGCGTGTGTACTCACATGTCCTCTCCACAGAGATTTGATGGAAGTTTCTTCCCAGGAAACAGTGAGGTTTGGCATGTCAAACAATTGTTTTTTATGGGGTGACTGTCTCACTCCTTGATGGAACATCTTTTCTCTTGCCTGGTTTCATGACCTAAATCTGTAGCTCTTTCTCCTCTTTTTACCATGGTAGGACATTGTGATATTTTGTGAGTTCAGGATGTGGAGCCAGGACCCTGCAGGCTGCTCTGTGCTGCCTTTAAGCTGTGTCTGTTGGGAAGTATGGGCATACATAAGCTAGGTTTTGTGTCTTGGGTTGGCAGAAACTGGTCTTGTGGGCTTCAGTGACTGAATGGCCGTAGGTGCTAGTGGAGCACAGAGAAGATTGTTACTGTAGCTTAAGTCATCTCTAGCCAAACTACCCACTTGTAATGTTTGCATGTGCTGAAAGCCCGTATTGAATGGCAAGTGTAGTCATATCCCTGGGCTTTTTTTGCTTGGGTACCCTGATGAAAATCAGACGTGAACTTTATTGAGGGAAGGACCTAGAGCTGTAGCCTTCTGTTCCTATTAACTTCTGCAGTGTGGTGCAAGCTCTCAGTCATGTGTCACAGCTGAGTAGCTCCTGTTCGGGTCGGGTGCAGGAACTGCATCATGTGCTGGCAAATAAACACTCTGAATGTTTATCAAAATGTTTTTAATTGGTTGTATCTGTAATTTGTTTCCTACATCAGCACTTACAGCTATCTTCCATATAGATCCTCATCTTCACAAAGCAGTCCGATGTTGTCCTTCTCAAGCACTGAGGTTAGGATTTCATTTCTTTTCCTTGTTTAGTTTCTAAACCCTATGAGATGTTTCTGATATAAAGAACTTCTTCCTAAGGAAAAGACTGGAGGAGTGGAGGGACCCTGCTGTGGGAGTATTTCTCATCCATTGTATCTTTCTTTTGAAACACCAGTTTTCAGAAAGGTTTGTTTAGAAGTTTGAGCTATCCCTTCCCAGCCTTTCAGCAGTTAATTGCCATCTTGCAGGTTATCTCTGAAGGTGAAAAACTGGTGCATGAGTTGACAGTAAAAGTGAGCTGCTTCATGCAACCCTTTACAGCCATCAGTGGCAGAAGAAGCTTTGTTTCACAGGTCTTAGAAATATAAATTAAGATTTAAAAAAAAAAAAAAAGTTCTGATGTGGAGTCTGTGCTAGAGGAGAAATGACAGTAGTCACATTTCTTCAACATCTGAGTAGAGGTAGTGATGTTTTCCTGTCTTAGAGGTGTGATCAGAGATGGGCATATAGTAAGTATAAAATCTTTTAATTGACGGAAATAAAAGCTGGTATAATGTAAATTATTATTGCAATATGGTTCTACTTCAAAACACTTTACCATAGTGATATCACTTGGTTTTGTGTATTGCTTTTTCTTTTCCATACTTAAAATTTATTTTAAAAGGGGGGAAAAGAAAAGGTAAAATGGTTTTTCCTCTGCAGTACAGAGTTGTACTCAGCTTCTACCATTTCTCAGCTTCTACCATTTGGACACTATTTAATTTGCATTTCCTAAGAGAATTGAATTAGGTTTTACTGGTAAATTGGGCCTATAACCTTGTAGGCAAGTTTTTATTAGTTTATCACACATCAGTATTAGCAAATTGTAAATCCCACTGAAATGAATTTGAAAAGGCCTTAAAGAGAGGCCCAGAACCAATGAAGTTTCTGGAGACAAATAAGGTTTTTTTTGTTGGTTTTCTTTATCCCACAAAAATGTTGTTAGTGGTAGCAGTCATATCTTTTTTATCATAGTCTGTTGTTCTAACTGCCTGCACGTTTAGTTTTTAAGAAGTTAAACTCAGCTTGGCCAGGAGGTTTTCACTAAATTTCTGATGCTGCTTGATAAGGCTTGACATAATAAAGCACACATCTTAGGTGGACAGTGCAGCATTTAGTGGCTATTCATGTGCAAAAGGCAGGTAAGCTTAGCCATTTCTTTTTGTTCATCAAACAGTGTCTGTTCAGGTCCTACATATGTGTGGAATGAACATCTTGCATCTAAAAGATAGTAGTAAGGAAGCAGGACCTGCTGTCTTTTGGAGCTTCTGATTACAGTCTAGGACAGGTAAATGGAAAGACTTAGCTTGATTTCTGCAGGTCTTGGATCATGGCCTGAATGTCAAAATCCACTGTATGTACGTATTTGTTTCCCTTTGGCACGTAAATGTGAGAGCAGTGCTTTCAGAACGTGAACACTTTATCACTAAGCTTTTGAATGCAAGTTTCAATTTTTTGGTGTCCAGTTTATAATAATTTGTTTCTGTACCATTAAACTATAGTTACCTCATTCCTTTCCCTGGTGTGGCCATAGTGGTCATATTCCCTCCTAGCTGTCATTTTACTAGTTTTTTCGTACCGTTGTTTCAAAGCCATTTTTATAGAAGTTAAGTACTGCAACCTGATCGTGTTGTAATCCAGTATAGGTCTGACCAATATGTATTGAATCAAATTATGCTCTTATGCGGTGGACAGTTATTGTAGCAATTTTGAAGACCAGGGTTTGATTCTTCAAGGGAAAAAGACTTTTTTCCTGACCCATGTGCATCAGATTTTCCCAGAGCTTGGAGGTCTGCGCATACTGCACCGAAATAAGGACAATGGTCTTCATAAACAGTATCCTTCATACAGCAACTTCTTAATGTGCATGGTTGCTTATGTGTCATTGCTCTCATCTTAGATTACATGAGGAGAAGCTTCCTAACGGCTCTTTGTGTCCCCCAACACGCAGCTGGTATCCACAGCACAACGCATGGTCCCTACCCCAAAGAGCAAGGATAGTTGAGGTGGGCAGGGAACCAAAGGCGAGAAGTTTTGTCTCTGCCAGGTGCCAGAGCCTTCAGCAGAGCAGTGCTCTCCTGGCTGCTCTCTGTGCCCTGTTGACCAGACCACACCACCTCGCCAAGGTGTGTGGTCCCTGATCATGGAGGATCATGTTGCACTCGTTTAATTTACTGTAAGAGCTGTTTAATTGCTCTGAACAATCACACTAGTATGCTAATAGATGAAATAGCTTGCTTGGGAATATTTTGAAGGTGTAAGTTTTTTTGGCAAGGTGCAGATGTCATTTGGGAAGAGTTAGCATTGAGGTTTTAATGCACTTCAGCTTTTTTGGAATATAGGATACTAGGGCCTCTTTCACTTGCACTCGTCTTTCACATTTTTGGGCTGCTTTTGATTTTATTATATTCCACCTGCAGTTGGCCTCATTTAACCGACATGGTCTAGGTGGCTATTAAGAATTTGAAAAGAATGCCAAAATGCTGCAGCAGTTAGCTCAAGTCCTTTGGAATGTCCTACCAAAAAATCCCCCAAACCTGGGTCTGTCTCTTTTGAAATGTAACATTAATTAATTCCCACGTTCTGTCTGCTGCTCTTAGTCCCTCCAGATGTGCTACTAGGAATAGACTGGCTCCCTGGTTACAAGCCATCTGGGCTCTGTAAACTGATTTGCACTTATATTAAACAATAAGTGAACAGAACGCGGAAGAGTTATTAAAGCAAATGTACATTGCTTATAAATCTCAAAGTAAAATATTAAAACGTAGTAAATGGGAATGGAATGTGCAAATGAAGACCTGCCTGTTTTTAATGAGTTTAGCTGTGACCTTCTCGATTTCAACCAAAAGAAAAGAATTTTATTTTTCTCTTTAAAATGAAAAAAAAAAGAAAAAAACTATAAAACTGCTTACAGAAGTATCTGAGACAAAAACAAGGAAATATAATGTTCTAAACTTGACTGGTCCAAACCACTCAAGCTGCTGTGACAGCTCATAAAACTGAGAGTAGTTTTTAACTGGACTCTGTTTTACATTGCCAGAGTGAATTTTCCTTGCAGGAAGTAGCCAGAAGGTTTATTTAGTTTCCAGACTGCTGCTTTGATCTTTCCATTCTGTCACTTCTCAGGTTACATAGCCCTTTTTCACTGCAGTAAATCTGCAACAGTTAATGAGAATAAAATTTCCTCCTTCTCACTGATCGCATGCTGTTAAATGCCAAACCACAGCCAGCAGCATATTTGCAGAATTCAGCTGCACTGTACAAAAACAGCACAATCAGTTTAATCTTGTTGTTTTTGTAATTCATTTTATTGAGCTTTCCTTTTTCAAGTGACCTATTTTATCAAGGCAAGTGGTTGCAAGGCCAGACCTGGAAGAAAGATTTAAAACTGTAATAAAGTGAAGGGTATTTTGTATGCTACGTATAAGCATGCTCACAGGATTCAAAATTAAACATACAATGAGTAGTTCTCAAGTCCCATATATCAGTGGGATATTTCTGATCGTTATTATCTGAAATGAACATGTGCTGCAAGCAAGTCTCTAGTATTAAAAAACAATTGAACATATCAGATTAATTTCTTTTGCCAAATAGTTGAAATTGCGTTGATTATAAAATTTGACACGGAATCTGTCTTTATCAGCCTCAGTCATGCATGTATGATGACAACTACCCCTCTCTCCCTCTGGAAAACTAAAAAAAATTATTTTTAACCATGAGACTTAAGGAAAAAAAAAAGTATACAAGTTTAGAGAGTTTATTTGCCTTCTGGGTTTTGAGCTTTTTAAGTTTTGTTGTTTTTTCCAAGACTCCCTGCCCAACTTTTAGCCTAGAAACATTTTATTTTCCTTCCATTTAATTAAAGTTGAAATTTTTGCATAATAATGTTACTGAAAGATGTAGATCTCCAAGAAAATATTCAACATCTGTATTTGTATCTGGCATGTTCCCTAGTGTATCTAATGGTAGAGCAAAGAAAAGTGGTAAGAGGCGCTTAGATTTACTTCCTTCTTGATTTACACTAAAACGATCACTGGTCTGGGATGGATTTTGACAAGACTTCACTAGGGCCCTGCGTTGATAAATAAACGGGTTGAAATCTGGATAATCCTCTATGGTGGCAAAAATATTTAATGTTTGTTTATCGGTAATAATGCTCCCATTGCGTTTGCTGTGTGCGCTCTAGTGAACACTGCAAATCCCCTAGTAATGTTAACTTTCAGAAGAGACTTTGAAAGCTTTTATTGGCTGCAGCTGTAAACCAAGGCAGAGCAGAGTTTTTTGACTCTTCCCTCCTTCCCTGCAGCATCTGGATTATCCTCCCTGTCGAGTTGCCTGGTTCTTGGTGCTGAGCCTGGAGGCAGCACGACTATCAGCCAGTAACCTGTTGGCACGGCTCTGGGTATTTGTGCACAAGGGGAAACTTTTTTCCCCATTTGTACTGAAGCACAGAGCTGAGTGGCAGTGCTTGGACTTGAGGAGCTTGTATAAATATTTAAAGGAACAATTGTTCAGCTAGGAGTGCTTCAGTCCAAGGCACTGAAAACTTGCATTTCTGCTTCGACTGCTTATCTGGGAGTGCATTTTCATAGTGACCCTGATCTGTAACCTAGCACAAGAAGCAAGAAACACTTCCCGTCTGGAAACAGGAAGGCTGGGCAGAAGCCTGTGGAAGATGTGGATCAGATCCTGAGCTGATACAGTCAGTGACAAGTCACCTCTGCGGGGTTGCCTCTTCAGGATCTTATACTGCTCTGGCTGTTGGCTGAAGCTGCTGTACAAAGCATAATACTGACATCACCAGAGCTCAGTAAAAGAGATGTTTGAAACAGCCCCAAGCCAAACTTATTACTAGGTTAAGGTGAAGGCAATGTGCTCTTCAATTTATGGTGTTGACACAAATACTTTAGTCTGCCCAAGAAGAGGGGGAGGAAAAGACATCTTCCTTGATTATTTTTTTTTATTGCCTGCCTTTCAGGGCCTTTTTTTATGTTGCAGTTTTTAATTAATTTTTTAGAAATGGATGTATCTAATCAGCAGGTTTGGCCAGTTGTTGAGCCAAGAGCATAGGGGATGTTTCTGTCAGGCTTATAATGGAAAGTCAGAACTCTTGGTTTCCATTCCAGCTCTGACTGTGCACTTGACCTTTTAACAAATCCTGTGCAGAATGGCTGAGAAATTCCCCTACCGTGTGGTGGAGCTGTGAGTCGGGCGAGGGAATGCTAGTGAAGTTATTCTGATGCCTTTCAAAGAAACAGGAGAGTTGCATGAAACAACCGAGTTGCTAGTTTGCCTGCTGGCTGTAATCTGGATTGGTTGCTTTCCTAGCAGTTGAGAAAGTCTTTTTTTTCTTTTTGAGGGGTGTTGTAGATGAAGGCTTCTGATTCTTTTCTGTTGGTCTAATCTGAGTCTTCTAATTACTGTAATTGATCATTTGGTGTCTTCAGTGTTTGGTTTTGTTTTCTGTGAATACTGTATCTGGGAAACTGAGGTCATGGAGAAAAAGAGCAACTTGCCTGGGATCACACAGCAGGTAACTGACAGAGCAAGAAACTGAGCCCGAGTCCCGGGCTGCTTTCACAGAGCTGAGATGGCAAGCTCCGTGGCTTTCAAGCAAGGTTCTGACTGAATTTGGCTGAGCAAGGTCATTTGTTTTCAACTCAGTGCTTTCTTACCCTTCAGTTGGGAAATATGTTTTTTAAATGCTGCCTTCCCACCAGTGAGTTTTGGCATGCTTGTTGCTTGATGCGTAGCTGGAGCCTGACACAGAAGATGCAGTGCTCTCATATCCACAATTGTCAGATCTGCATTTGTTTATAATTAAATGGCAGAAACAGCGGTATTGTGCTGAGATACAACTGGGCACCCAGTCCAGAAACAACTGGAAACTTTAAGTCATTAAGTGCACTGAAGAAAGCTGGATCACATGGAAGGGGAGACATGATCATATCCATAAAAGCTGTATCATCGTGCATAAGGGAGCTAAAATAACATCGCCTGGGTTCGTTCTGACATTTCTTATCTTTTGAGCAAATACAGTATTACTCTTAAAAGTAGATTAATATTAAATGCTAACGTAGAGGCAGGCTTGGTGCAGTATGCACCATGCAGTATGCAAAGGCAGAGTCCCTGACCCAAAGCTCCCCTCCCACTTGAGCCTGAGGGATAGAAAGTATGGGGAAAAAAGCTTCCCAGATAGGGGAGAAAGTGGGGCTGTAAGAGACAGAATTTAAGAGGCCTGTGGTTTATAGTTTAACGTCATTACCAGTAGTGGGAGAATCTATGGTTACAGAACATTTATATAAAGAAATGTGTTGAGTTTTTTAAGGCTTCTCAGTTGTATGCTGTTTCTCTCTAACCAATGGTTTGCCTTCTTACTCTGAAGGACAGGAAAAATTATGGCTAGCAATGCAAAACTAAAGTAGCAGCTGGCACAGAGAAGTAAACAGGATCATCTTCTCAATTGCTAGACTCTAAGCAAAGGCAAAAGCTGTATGCCATTTTCTGATGACTTCCACTGTTTCATGATGTTTATTATGAAAATAATTTATGAAGAGTTAGTTGGTGGCAGGTATCAGTAGAAAGGCCAGAGAGCCCTTGGTTTCCCAGACTTTGAGCCTTTGTTAAAGTTGGGTTAGCTGTACCTGCAGAGGATTAGCTTCCACCACCTTAAATATTTGTTACCTGAAATAACTTAAGAAATTAGAGGTTTCTGTTTTGCTGTAGAATTCAAAAATGTTTCCTACCTCCTTTGGCTGGGTGCACGCCACCCTGAATCCTAACGGTGCGATGGGACAAGGCCTGGATGTCCTCCTGCCTTTCCCTGACCCGGTCTGTGCACACAGGAAAGCGGTGGAGAGAGGGAGCTGCAGCGTTTGCAACAGGTCTCCTGATCTGCCTGGGAGGACTGCAGCCTCTGCTGCATCCCGTACGTGATTATACTGCCCTGCACCACAAATGTCTCAGGCCTACAGTCTGGCACCTTTCATCAACTCTTGAGGGGGAAAAAAGCCTCAGAGAGGAAAGGAAAACCTACAGACTTTGCTCTTGTTGGCGAGCGTTACAATCTATAACCTGCATCTCAGCTGTGCCGGTTATAATGCTGTGCTTGTCTTGAGACTAGAGACTGATGTGCCATTCCTGTGGCTTTGGTACCTCCTGAGGGGGAAAATACAGCCTGGAGTGTTCCTGTCTGTTATATATAGGAACTTGATACAGCATTAGAGCTGATGGGTTTATGGCATGAGCGTTTATATGCGAATACAGGATGGTAACTGTGCCATAAGTTACCAACAGTGCTGTCGCACGCTAGTAGGCTCACAAAGGGAAATGTGAGGACTTCAGGGATGCACTGCACCTTTCTCTTACTCAGCAGGGGTTGTGTGAAGCCAGAAGTGTGATCAGTGGGAGCAAGAAAAGGTGCCGTGTGTGTAAACGCGGGCTGCATATTTAGGCCTGCAAATAAACCCCCCTCAGCTCTTCATTTAAACACATGGAGAACGGTGTGATTCCTTCCTGAGGAGTTGGTAGGGCTGCTGAGAGCTGTGTAAGTTGTGTTTGCTTGGTCTTATCAAGGTCAGAGTACCCAGTGAATTATAAACTTATGTATTTTACAGTAAAATATGCTTTTATTGTAAAATAAAACTATAAAACTTGTATCCTTATTGAGTGGTGGATAGCCTGTCAGACGTGAGCCTTGCTGATGCAGAATAAGGAGAGAGGTCTGCTTCAGAGCAGGTTTAGGATGAGAAAAGATGCAGCTGAAAATGTAGCTCTGGGGGAAGCTGTATGTGCTTCACGTAAGGTTTGTCTTGGATTTCATTTTCAGTGGCTGTTGATTTCAGGGTGTAACCTAACCATGAAACTAACCATGAAACTGAAAAGGATGAGATGTAGGACCTAAAGTGTAAGTTCCTAAACTGTTATTGCACCCTTGAACATCAAGGCTCTGTTTCTGAGCCAACTTTACCTGCTGAGGCAGCCACCACCTTTTCTTTATGGTATGATTTTTTTGCTGTACTGCTCCCTGCCTCCTTCCCAAGCAGTTTTTCTTTCTGGGATTGCTCCAAGATCTGTGCATCCTACCTGTGGGTTTCCAGTTGGACTCCAAGGGCTTGGCTTCAAGCAAGAATTTCCCGAGTGACCCGGGATTTGCCTTTCTGAGGCCGTGCTTCTGCCAGAGGAATTAGTCCCCATTTCAGAGCAGCTTGTCAACGCTAGCACTGCTAACAGTGTGAATGCTAGCGTGGACAGGCTTAGGTGTCGATCGCATCACAAAAACTCACAGAAAACAGCTTTGCTCTGTGGTCAGCCTGCACCCAGGTGCTGTCACAGTGCAGACCAGCCTCAGGAGCCCCCCTGCCTGCACCATGAGCTCACGAGCAGCACAGAAACCTGCGTGGGGACCCCAGCAGTGGGCTGCTGGCAGAGCGTGCCCCGTCTGAGGCAGCCAAGTCTTCCAGACGTGCCACAAAGCCTGTCTGAGGCTCTGCGTTCAGGAGGGAGTTAAGGAAAGTATTTTGTGGACACAGTGGGATGCTGGCTGGCATTTCCTGTGATCGGTTGGACTTTGTTTTAAATGATGTCAGGGCACCTAGGATCTGAGACGGGCACATTAATTTGGATGTTATGAATCCGAGTGAAGTATCAATAAGCAGAGCTGTTAAGAAATCTCTCCGTACTCATGCCCATCAGGAACGCTTTCCTCTTCAGCATGTGTTCTTCAGCTCCCCAGCAGTACAAGCAAATTGGAAAGTTCAGCTGTCATTTGGGGAAGGTCATAGATCACACTAGCAGCCCGAGTAATCCAAGAGGTTTTAAGTATCATAGCATTTAGTTTAAAGTGAAATTTGCTCTGACAGGGGCTGGCAGACCAATAGGAAAAAGAAATATTTGTGCTTGGAGAAGTGCATGTGTAGAGACCGCGAGTATAACTGATGGCTGGAAGTGATTTCAGTCTAAAAAAAACAAATCATTAAGAGAGTGCATAGGGGTAAAATACACAGTTCATATTTTAAAGGGTCTCAAAATGAACCAGCAACTGAGGTTAGCATTACATAGTAATTAGCTGCGCTGTTCACTGTTTAACTCCATGAGCTCCAGGCGTGGTGGTAAACGTGCACAAGAAAGCAGTTGTGCTTTGACTGCATGGTTAGCAAGCTCCGATCTGTGCACACGCGTGCGATTTTGTGAGGCAAAGCTGCCTTAAATAACTTGCAGGGTAGGGCAGCTGTGCAGTTCGTTTATCTGAGAGGTGGTTGTGATACTACATGATCTGTACCCATTATACAACAAGGATTGCATGCGTTTCTGTTAGGTGTCCAGCTGAACCAGGCTGCCTAAAGGTAGGAAAATAACTATTTGGGGATGCATACAGTTGCCTTGATGGCCTAACTGTGCCCCTCACTTTCTGGGAGGACAGGCTGATGCTCTGTTGAGCACAGTTTCCGTGTAGATGCTGTATAAATAAAACCGACAACATGCTTTACCTAGGAGCAAATTTTGAAGTTGATTGCTGGTATAAATCTAAGAGCACATGGCACAGATCACCATCTTAGGCCAATCATTAGCCCAGGAGTGTTTACAGCTGAAATCTACCATCTTTCCTGGCTGTACCCTTTTTGCTGTTCTTGGCAGGAGTGGCAAGGATTCAGCAGGACTCAGTTTTTAAACCCGTCTCCACCTCTGTAGGTTAGGCTTGCAGAGTCATTGCACTTGGCTTGCCAGCCTCATGAGTAAGCCAGACTTCAGTCTGCAGATGCGTGTTTGCTGTTTTGTTGCCCTACCCCTGTTACCTCTTGAGGTTCAATAGCCTTTCCTTCCACCGAGAGGACAAGCTTTGTGCTGTTTGCCAGCCCAAACAATCAAACAAGCAAATCTGGGTAAGTTTCAAGATCAGTAACATGTAAAAATGAAGCCAACTTTTTTTTTGAAGCAGGGGCAAGCCTTCATTTACTGATGAGAAATATGTAGATAGGGAAGAGCGGTGATTTGATCAAGGTGTTTTAATGTGATTTTCTATTCCTTTCTTTTTTTCTTTTTAAACTGTCCAAAGCAGTTATCAGCTGATCCATCTCCTCCAGTTTTCTTCAGGACACTAACATATGTCTAAACCATTTGGAAATAACTGATACTCCTCAAAGTTTAAACTCTAGGGATCTTTACCTAATTACTTACACATTTATAAAAAAAATATAAAAATGATTTGCTGAGAATGTAATTGAAACCATATTTTCCCTGCTCACTTTATCAATTTAAATATATTTAAAAGTGTTTGAATAAGTATTTCTGAACTGGAAATAGCTGGGAGAGCTCTGCCTGCAGCGATAGAGACCCATTGCCACCTCGTGGCTCAGCATCGTTATTACGCCTCACCCGAAGGAAAAAAGGGTTTGGGTTTGGTAGCAGAGTGAACAAGAGCTAGGAGAGGCCAAAAGGAGTTCTTGAAGCTCTGCAGTTCAGGAAGCTGTGTCTGACAGCGGTCCGTCTGCATGCTGCAGAGCAGTGGTAGAAGCAGGGACCGTCCTCTGACCGAAGTGCGTGCAGGCAGAGGTAGAGCTGGAGTGCAGGGTTTGGTGTTTCTGGAGACAAGAGTTAAATGCAGAGAAAGTAACAAGACTTCTCAAAATGCCATTTCTTAGGAGTCTTTGCAAGCTTCAAGCCTGCTAAGAAAAAGCTGTTGTTTGCCAGGAACAAACAAGGGACCTGGAGAATTCGCCTCAGGTGTTACCAGCTCATTTCGTAATGGGCTTGGAAAAGAGTAATAGGACTTTGGAGTAGGTACAGGAAGGAATTGGTGGCCAGAGGCAGGTGTGGAGCCAGAGGCACGTGCTCACTTAGCTTTGCATCACTACAGGGGGCAGTACTCCTGCTCTGCTTCCTTTGCCGTGCTGAAGGGACTGATCAGATTTTAGGGTCAGACTGATGGCTCTGTGTACAAGTTGTGAGACAGAGGCATTGCCAACCCAAATACAGACAGGCAGACGTGGAAGTAGCACTTTCAGGGCACTGCATTCCTCCAGAAACATTCAGGTGGATGTTCAAGTTCAGGCTTGTGGGTTGTGTTCCCTCCCTCTCAGGGGACAAACCTCAGCCTCAGACCTTCCACCTTCATGTGATTATCAGAATATCCCACAAGTCAACCGGTTTCCGGAGAAACCAGGCACAGAGTCCTTTCCTAGGCCCTTGTGGCAGCACAAACCGAGGAAAATATCTTTGTGAGGACAAAGTGCTGGACATGGTCCCCCAGCGCTTCAGCTGAGCCCTTTCAATCCAACCGATTCAGTAGTGCCAGCTTTTTGGTGAGCCAGGGCCTGGGGCCCACCCATTGTACGTCTTCTGGATGGGTCATTCTTTCCCAGGCCTTGACTGTTGCATAACCCATGTTCCATATGTCTAATTGGCAGTAATGAGGTTCAGCTTTTCCCCACTCCAAAAGCACTTTGGTTCTTTGTGTTTTGACAGTCTTCAGAAGGGAAGTTCAACTCCTTTCAATGCATCTTCAGGCAGACAATAAATCAGAATCCTTTTCTATTTGTCCTGCTGATGTGGAAGTTAAAAAGTGACATAGCTAAGAATAGGCAGTCATCCAGTATCTTAGGCAATGCTCATTTTTCCTCTACCTCCTGCATGAGAGTTATTGTTGAGCGTGAAATATGTGCCACTTTTCCCTGCACAGTTCTTGTGCTGTGGGACTTTTTAGGTGTAAAAGATGCTCTTCTGTGTGAAAAATGACTTATTGTGTCTCATCAGAACATAGCCATTTACTATATGATGAATTCTTTCTGCCATTTGCTTGTCAGTCTTGCAGCCCATCAGAAACATTGTCCTTTGCTGAACTATGTCGCTATGCCAGATATTCTCACTTTCTCATTTCTAGCTGGTGTTTGCCCAGGGGCTTCAGAAATTGGCTGTCTCTTTGCAAGAAAAATAGGTTATTTGGATGTGCTGTGCAGGCACGGGGTTACCAGTGGGCTTTGCAAGAGGCATACTCAAAGCCTTCCCACAAATACATGTAACCTTCAATGTACAGACAGAGAAACTGAGTCACGGAAGCAAAGTGCTTTGCCAGTAAATCCATAGAAGGATAGAAGAGTTGTGTGTCTCCTGGGATTTTCATTTGAGCTGAAAGTCAAAAGCAGTTCACAAGAGGCTGGTTAATTCCACAATGCCAGCTCGCCATTTCTCTGCTTTCAGAAAATAAAAATAATAAAAAGCTTAAAGCGTTAGTGCAATGACTTGCTAGGCCTGCCTTTCCTGGACAGGAGTAGTGTTGATTTTTCTGCAGCATATCATTTTTCTGCCAAGGGAAGAGAAGATGGAGCAGTACTGGCTAGAATGGGGAAGATGGCTTGCTAAACTGCCTCCTAAAACCTACCTCCATGGCGAGCAGAGTTGGAGCAACCAGCACTAGTACGCCTTCTCTACTGTACAAAAACCTGTAATTTCTTTCCCTTCTTTTTATAGCATCGGAGTTGATGGATTTGGTCAGACACCAGGGGTTCCTGGCCGCCCAGCGACTGCGTATGGATACCGCCCGGACGAACCGTACTACTACAGCTACGGGGCACGATAAAACGGCCCCCGCGCGCTCCAGGACGCTGCTCCCTGCCCTGGCCGGCGGTAGATCTGTCGGCGGTAATGCATGACTGTACCACGACGGGTCCATCCCTATGTATCCTTTGGCGTCTGTAGCTCCGGATAAACCTAGCCTTTCTGGGTCCAGTGTCGTAGTGACTGTTTTACTCCTCAGTTGCTCTTTATCATTTTTGTACAGTATTTGCTCTGTGACTTGAAAGCAAGCATTGAAAGCTACTGGACTGGAAAGTGTCACGTTATGTATATTAAGCTACTAATTTAATTTCTATTAAATATAAAAACCTGTGTGGTCAGTGTTGAATGTGGTGAATGCGTTTCTAACCAACGTTTCATTTGTTTTACAAGGCATTTAAGAAGAATGCTTCATGTGAAGCGTGTTTAATGTGGACTGTTTCCCTCTAACACTTCAGTAACAGGAACACTGTTAAGCCCCAGCATCTCCTGGCACTGTCTTCACAAGTAGTTACTGAAGTCCAGTCTTGGGCCTGACACCTTTTAATAATGGAAAGATGGCACAGATTCACTCCCCTTGGGCTTCAAGCATTTACAGCCTAGCTGAAAACACTTAAAATAAGAAACTGTAACACAAGAATACCTTTACCATGAGTGTTCCTGTAGGCTGAGAGAAGACAGCCACCAACATACTGGGGACTAGAGAGAGGAATAAAACCACTGTGGCTTGGTTCAGAATCAAGGTGCAAAGTCCTTCCCCCAACTTTCCCATCCTAAAATACGAATGTAGCCATCCTGTCCTGGTTGTTCACAGGGGTTTAAGTGGGGTCTAAACCCAGGTGATGGACTGAGCAGCAGAGACATTTTGAGACACCTTCATGTTGGCTTAATGCAATCACAGCATTGCAAGTGTAAGTCCATGTTTGAAACGTGCTATGTGAAAGCAGAGTTGAGGCTAAGGTCTTGCACCCCTACCTGTAACAACACACAAAAGCATATGGCCCTCTCTGGCCACTACTATCAAGACAGCAGTTCAAATAGTTTACTTCGAAAGTGAAAAGCTACCTCTAACTTGTGATTATTTTTAAATTGATGTGCAGAATTGTTCCTCTCTTCTCTCTCATGGCTGGCTTAAATTGAAAATATACTTGGATGATGGGCTGATGCTACTAAAACAATAGGCAGTGATCCCTTTCGAGTGGTGGCGATGAAGGAAGGATTGGGGGTGTTTAGGAAGTTTGTATTTGCCTTATACATTTAAAGTATCTGAAATCAAAATGTTTTTTAAACCTTGCTTTATCTTTTAAAGGTGTGCAGGTACATTTATATGCACTGTTGCTTGCTAGGTCTTATACTGCGTGACTGGAAATGATTCTAAAATTAGCCATGGTATTTCTTACTAGTTTTCAGTGTCCTCCCTGTGCTGGCTTCACATTAATGGCTTCACTTACTGGAGATAGGTGGAAGAACAGCCTTGCCAAGATTAACTAACATTTTTTAATAATTTTTCTATACTTTTTTTTAACTAATTCATGTGCAATTGCTTAGAAAATTTAAGTCCTCACTAGAAATGCTGCAGAAAACATGAATTAAACTGGTGGGTTTCCAGTGTCATACCCGTCTAGATTTTTTCCGTTGGTCTGAACCCACTTGTTATCTGCCCAGCAGTTGTGCCGCATTTAGTGAGAACCTCTCAGATATTTTATAGCTATAGCTGTGAGAGGAATCACCCAAACTGCATATTCAAATGCAAGCATTTTTTTCTTTTCCAGAAAATTAGCATGAAGTTATTTAAAGAAATTGCCCTTTTCATGGAATGTGTTTTGGGGAGGAGAACAAAAAAGTGGGTCCTTAGAGCATACTCAAACTATCAATGAAACTGAAGGAGCCTTTAATTGGAAGCTTCAGGTTAACAAGGAGCTACAGTTGAGCTTCAGCAAATGGGTGGATATCTGTAATTGTAATACAGCTGTGACCATGCTGAGAATAAATGGCAGTGGAAAAATCTCTGGCTGCATTTTTAGTATTCAGTGCTAGGAGTTTATGAGAAAAGAATAAAAGATCAAGTACTTGTAGCTTTGCCTGGCAGCAGCTAAGAGAAGAACATCATTTATCTGCAAGCAGAGCTTGGTAAAAATTACTCAGCACTTAGTAGCCTGAGGACAGAGCCTGCTAGCCAAGATGAAAACCAGCTGTGCCACTATACTCTCTAAGGCAGGAGAGAGGCTGATTTTCTCTTTAATTACAGTTCCTGAGCCAGAAAGGGGGAAAAAAAGATATGAGCACATACACTTTTCAATCTATATCACATTTCCTGTGGGTGTCAGAGGGAGACTGGAGAGTCTGACCTGTAGAGTAACTTTTTAATTATCTGTATTTATGGATTCAGTCCCTGAGTACTGTATCCTGCATAAAATGGGACACGGAGGGATCTGTTTTCTTTTAGCAACTTCTACTTTTGCACTTTCCTCCTTTTCCTTCTTTCCCCAATTTTACATTGCTCCTCTTTTCTTCCTCCTACAGCAGCAATCCCTAACCATCACAGGAATATCCTTCCCTGTCTGCTGTTAATTAATTAATGAGTTTGGTTATGCAGGAGCCTTAGATATAATTAGGCTGTAAAGTTAATAGTACAGTGAAATAAGCATAGGCTGAGAAGTTCATATATTTGTTAGCTATCACTCAAGCTTTCTACAGCTGTACGCTACACTTTCAGTGAGTTTTTTTTACTTAATGCAGCATCCTAAGATCTTGCTTTAAATTCTTGTTTATGCCACACTAGCACGTAGAAGGTTACTAGAACATAAGGTGGCGAAAGGCAGAAGTGAGCAAATATCCTTGGCCTAGACAGCTTAGGAAGGACCTGATTCAAAGTCTTCTAAACACTGGTGTGTGCATAGAGTTGTCTGCTAACAGTTTAGCATGTATTTCATTCTGAAATAAGACTGCCGTGATTCTGTTGAATTTAATCCATTTTGGATTAAACTAAACAGGAACGAGATGTATCTTCTGGAATAAGCGGGACAAGCTCTGTTTAGATACAACAGATTTCAAGCCCCTCTGGCAGGTTCTTTAATGGAAATCCTGTAATGCACTGCTGGTAAAACTGAGCTCTCCACTCTTCATGGGAAAAAGCAGCATGCTCAGAACAGCCCCAACCTTTGTTTCTTCCATGACTGTCCTCAAAAAAAAATTAAAATAACAATGAAGCTGACTTATTAGTGCAGCTTCTTTTGCAGCTGACAGCCCTTAAAGTTGTCATGACCTGCTCATTTTTCCTTTGAGATTCAGGAGAGAACACTGAGGCAACGAGGGGCACTGGAGCTGCCTGCCTGCACAGGCTGGGGAGGACAGCGCTGCTCTGCATGTAGCTCACAGCTAGAAGCTGACGTTCTCAACCAGTCAGTCTAGAAATGTGCTTGAATGAGAACACGGACTTTTCTCGCGTTGGTATGTAGCCTGTTGCTTTGGGCTGTTTTTTGTTTTTTGGGGTCTCCATCCCCCAGAAAGAAAAGCCCACTTCTGTCTATTAAGCAGTTGAGTACTTTAGAAATGCTCTTAGTAGCAGAAAGGTGCTGTAACATAGCTGCAACTAATGTGACTATGCAGCAGGAGGACATCCTTGGAAAAGGTATCAGCTGTGGTTCAGGCAGGTGCAGGGAATGCCACCCACCCCAGCCCCGTTTCTTCCCTCTGCCTTTTCCAAAGGCTTTGTGGCCTGGAAGAGGAAGAGCTGTGGAGTATTTCTGCAGTGCAGATAGCAACTGAAGCAGAGTCTGCTGGACAACGCTCCCCAACTGTTCTTTAACATCTTAGTTGCTCTCTTCCATAGATGTGTTTTCCTTTGTCCTTTTTTCCTTTCCTTTGTCCTTTTCTACAGTAAGTAGCTCTGTCTCTACACTGTGCCGATCTTTTCTCACCAAAATTAGTTAAGTAACTAGTTAGAAACCTAATCAGGTACTTGCTGATAGCTCTGTGATCCCTCTAGTTCCCTGTCTGCTCTTGAGAGTCCTGAATTACTCTGGAGGAGCCTACGCGGGCTGCTCTTATGAAAGGCAAATTGCAAATTTTGAAGGTCAGAAACCCAGCTCTGGTGTTTGTGTAGTACCTAGAGTACCTCTGTAGGACCCTGGTGAGGGGTGAGCTCCTCCACAGCACTTCAGTTTGAATGAAACAGTGGAGCCGTATGGGAACAGCAGATAAAGGGAAGAAAGTGCTTCTCCAGAGGATCACAGGCAGTCGAGCAAAGTAAATATGCTATAAATGATAGAGCAGTCAGCATGCTTTTTCCTGAGAGCCTCCTGAGTCACCTCACTGCCTGAAGCCTGCAGCCAGAACTGTGAGTGGAAGTCATTGCTTATTAAGTATATTTGGTCTTTACCTGCAGTTGCTCAGGTTTTCTACCTTTCCCCCATCATGTGTGCATGCACAGGGGATATCTAAATCTGTGCATAAGTCCTTGTGTGGCTTCTCTGGGGTGAGGAGTGTCCACCCTTTTGCACTTGAGGCCAGGGTCTTTTAGCGTAAGTATTTGGGACAAAGACTTCTGATCTGTCCAAGTAGGGAGGCTGCATTTCTGAGCTTCATTTTAATTTCTGTTCCTGTCTGCTTTATTGTCACCCCGTGGTGTGTTACGTACTGTGCCTCACATACTACTACACAGGGTAAGGACCTATTGTACTCTCCTGCACCCCTCTCCTGCACCCTCCTCCTTCCTCCATCTGCTTTATTTAAAAAGACCCAGTTCTTCCAGCTACCCCTAAAGCCATCTGCCCCAGAGGGGACTCTGAGCACTCTGCCCCACTGCTAGACCTCCCCATGCACCGCAGTGCAAGGCGGCCTTCCTCTCTGCTCACCGAACAGCTCAACCGGAGTTTGGGTGTAGATCTGAGGGAATCCCTTTTTCTGTCCAGATGTCAAAGGGGCCCTGGCATTGAGTTACCGGCCAGCAGACCAGTATCTCTAGGAGTACTGTCCATGTTCTGGGCAGTTTCTGGCTCTGCCAGAAAGGGATTGGGGGGAGCTCATTGCTAAAGAATAGGCTCTACAAAGTTCATGGCAGCTTTGACAGCACAAAATTTAATGCATGCTAAATTGGTGGAGTTCAGTTATAAAGAAAGCCAAGGAGTTAGCACAGCTTAGACCACCTTTGTTAAGCACCCTGCAATAGCCATTAAATCTTTGTCTAGACAAGGCCACAGGTATGGGGTGTGCTGCTGGGCTCTGCTCGCTCGAAACATTAGGTTCAAAATGACTGAGCAAACCACATCCTAATGCCCTGGCGCTGCATGAAACTGGAATAACATTGGCAATATGAAAATAGTGTGTGAAAAGCTCAGACCTCCCACTGCACTATAGTAATTCCTTTCAACGTTTATTCGGCTGTCCAAAATACTCACATGAAATCTCTCCCCGGAGTCACTTTATTCTGCAGCACAGAGAGCAATTAGTTTTAATGGCATTAAATAGATCTCCTTATGATGCACGAGTTACACCACCAAAGCAAGGGTGGGGGGGAGAGCTGTCAGAGAGAGACCACCTGCCTCGCCTCTGCCGCTCTCACCCTGTCACCCACCCGCTATTTGGGCTGCTCCAGGAGCTGTTGCTGGGCTCCCCAGGGTGCTGGTGTGGGGCTGAGCACGGCGACCCCGCAAGGGGAGCTGGAAGGAAACTAGCTCACGGGCTGCAGCTGGGTCCGTGCACTAGGATGGAGACACCTATTCCCCGAGCACCTGGGGCCTGTAAATCACACGCACGGCTCATTTCTGCACAGCGCGGTGTCTGTCCTGGTCGGGAGGCACAGGGCAAAGGAAAGCCAGGGGAGGACAGGCCCGGAGCCCTCGGGGCTGATCACAGCGCACCTTGCATGCGGAGTTTGTGTTGTGTTGGCTGCCGGTCAAACCTCAACCCTGCCGTTTTCTGGCTTCCCCAGGTTAAAGCGAGCTGAACCAAGCCAAAAGCCCCGGCGGTGGCTGTGGTGTACCGGTGAGTGCCTCTCCTAAAGGGACGTTCAGTGTGAGGGACTGCTGCGTCCTGCAGGCAGAACCACCCCAGCTGTGGGACTTGGTGGGCGCACGGCTGGGTTGGAACCCCCTGTGGTGGCTGCAGGGCTGGGATGAAGCACGGGGACGGGACGAGCCCCCGGTGCTGAGGGAAGGACGGGCTCGCAGCGAAGGAGCCGAGGCCGCCCAGCCGCCGGGCGCGGAGACGGCTCCGCCCGCAACCAAAATGGCGGCCGCGCCCTCGCTGAAGATGGCGGCCGCTCCTCCTCCTCCCGCTGCCCGCCCCCGTGCTGCCGGAAGCGGGCTCGGCGGCGGCGCCGTGAGGGCGGCAGCGGGCGGCGGGGCGCGGCGGCACCTCCCGGCCCGGCCGCTGCCTGCAGGTGCGGGGGGACGGGGGGGGCCCGGGGCTCGGAGCCCGGGGCGGGCTGGGATGGAGGCGGCGCGGGGGTCCCGCGGGAGCTGTGGAGGGGGCGCGGGGTGCGGTGGGGGTGAGCTGGGGAGGCCGGGCTGCCCCGCAGGGCTCGGTTGCGGGGGGCGATGCTCGCCCCGAGCCCGTGGTGGTTGGGGCGGGGGCAGCCGGGCTGCGAGCAAAGCCTGCCGTGGTAGCGCTTCCGAGCCCGAGTTTGGGAGCGGGTGTGTGAGTGCGGGGTGAAGGCGAGGCACGGGGTCACCCCCTGCTTTGGGCTGTCCTGCACGAACCCGAGCGGTAACGGGGGCAGAGGTGGCACAGAGCTGTGTGAACGCGCCGTGCCCAGCAGCGGCAGGTCTCGCACCGCACAGGTGAGCGGCACTAGGCCTCGGGCAGCCACAGCAAAGCTCTGCCTGGAGAGGAGGCCTCTGAGCTGAGAGCACATCCCACCGACTTCAGGGCACTGTGAACCCTTCCCGTGCCGGGGAGCTACAGGACGGTCCTTTTAGACACATCTGTAAATGCCGTGCCGTGTTTCCTTTTCACCTGCTGGCTCGGAGGCTGCAGTTCAGAGTTGTGTTGTGGCTTTCCCAAAGGTTACGCGAAAGGAACAGCAGTGACAAGGGGCACGTCCATCCCTGACGCTAGCGGGGGCAGAACGATAGGGAGCTGTGTGTTCTGTAGATAACTCAGTGTTAGATTTTAGGTGGCTCAGAACACACAAGCTCAATTTACAAATAAAAGTCAGGCTGTAGCAGCCATTGTACGCCCACCTGGTACAATCTGGAGGGTTAAGTTGTGTTCCATCAGTTAAAGCTGTAATACTTTCTGGTTCCCGTATGTAACGCGTTCACACGGCTCGTTCCTCCCAGCGAGAAGCACGCCTGAAGCTGCAGCTGCCTGCTTGTTACAGGACATTAGCTGTCAGACAAAGATGGTTAAATGATGTGTGAGCAGGGACTTGTGTAAAATCAGTCTCCCGCCTAGAGAGCACTCTCTTGTCACTGTGGGAGGAAGTAACACCCTCGGTCTATCAAGAAAGTCCTGTTCTATTTCTTGCTAGTGCTCTTTTTGACTAGTGCCTTGTAGAGTTGGTGTATTTTATATTTAATGAAACAGTAGATCCTGTCATGTTTAAATATAGGACACTTCTTTTTTCTTTGGTTGTGGGAATTATTAAGATAACCAATTCTTGACCAAAACAGTGAAAATAAACTGGGAAACCATAACAGAAAAACTTTTCAAAATACACCCAGCCCTGGTAAGGTTGGAGCTCCTGGGAAGGCTGAACACGAGGCTGGGGCAGAAGCTCTGCTGGAACGGCTCTGATAGCGAGCTGACAGACTCCTGCGTTGTTGCCCTCCTGGAGCCCCGGGTCATGGCTGGAAACAACCACCACAAAGCGATTCCGTAGTTGCAAAAAATATGTTCGGGGCGAGCGATGTTTTTCCCACTTCTCCTGAAATCGGGGTTTGCGCTCATTATTGAAGATCGTTTGCCAGCTTGTGTGCGCAGAGCGGTTGTCAGGATCTCAGCTGTAGCCTTTGATCACCAGCCTGGTTGCGGAGCATGTGCTCTGTCAGTGTTTTCTAAAAGAGCCTCTGCAATCAGCGTGTTTGTTTTACCAGCTCTGCATGCAAGGAAGCAGCACAGAAATCTGTCGGCCTCTTCCTCACAGAGGCAGCGGGACGGAGGAAGGGCTGGTGGGCAGACGGAGCATTGCAGATGGAAGGAAGGTAGTCAGGGGAAAGCTTGCTGCAGGTTAGGGCCTGGCAGGAGAGCTCCGAGGGCTGAGCCCCGTCCTTTTCGGGTTGTGTTTCTGCAGCCACTGGGCCACCGCGTTGCTGCCTGCAGCGGGGTGTAGTACCTCTTCCACGGGTAGAGCGCTTCCTGCCTGTTGATCTGAACCTGCTTGTGGACACTTTGATGATGGGGATTGTATTTTTGTCCTTAACCCGAAGGAGGGGATGCTGATGAGATGAGGTTCTTCATGGCTGTCTCATGCTTTGCAGAAAATGCTCTGAAAGTGAACTGGATAGTGCCTGCCAGAGCTCAGTCCGCCTGAAAAAACCTGCCTTCACCCACGGAACTGTTTGTCATCAAGAGGGAAACTCTCCAACAGCCTAACGCTGCGAGTGATGGGCTCGGAGAGCAGCGCTTTAAAGAGCTACGCACTGGAAGAGCCGCCGTTCACGCTGCCAACTGGACACACGATTTATCCAGCTGTGCTACAAGATGGCAAACTGGCTTCCGTCTTCGTGTACAAGCAGGAGAATGAAGATACAGTTCATAAAGCTGCCAAGGTACTGGAGCAAGCGTGCTGGCACAGACTTGAGGGAGTCGTTCCTCCATGTTCTGGGAGGGGTGGGATCGGTCACTGAGGGTCAGAGCCTTGCGGGTAAGGGAAGGAGAAGCGCTCAGATCTGCCCCTGGCTGAGCTGTCTAAGTCAGAGTCTTTCTAAGCCAGACCCTACTTAAAGTACCACGTTTATTCTTTTGTGTAAGACTTTGTTTCTAGATGTATTATAAAATATCCTGCAATGAGCGTGCTGGGGGCTTGGTGAGGAGCAGCGGTGGGCTGTCTCAACACAAGCAGAAAATGTGGCTAAAGCTGTATGGCCGATCTCTGCAGCTTGGATGAGGTCTAACGGATGTCTTTGTTTCTGGAAGCACCTGAAAACCTTGCGCCACCCTTGCCTTCTGCGCTTCCTTTCTTGTACTGTGGAAGCCAATGGGATCCACTTGGTTACTGAACGCGTGAAGCCTTTGGAGATGGTCCTGGAGACGCTCTCTTCTGCAGAAATCTGTGCAGGGATCTACGACGTGTTGCTGGCGCTCATTTTCCTCCATGACAGGGTAAGTACCAGCAGCAGCAGCCGTCAGGCTTTGGTGGGAGCCAGGTGGCATGTGCCAGGGGAATGTCATCACTGGGCTTGCCTGGGTGACTGGCTCATTCCTGGTTCCTCGCAAAAAGACAGACCCACACCATGTGGTTTTTTTAGGCTGAAACTGCTGAAGTCGTTGCCTGTTTTTTAGAAAGAAGGGTAATTGAAAATGGTGTGGTTCTAGGAAGTAAAGCTCATGAGTTGAGACCTGCCTGCAGTGCTTCATACTTAACAAATTGGATTGCTCGTTTTTTGCATTTACTTAGATCTGTTGCCACAGGTCAGCAATTGGTGTCATTGCTCCTCCTGGACAAACACTGTGTGTTTGTCCAGGGCTGAATCTTAATTCCAGCTCCGAGTGTAGCTTTTGAGCTTTGTGTTCACAGTTGGAGGTTTTCTCTGGACTTACAATTGCATTGCAGGGGCTGTGACAAGTAGAGTTTTGTCTGCTCTGAAACCCCAGACGTTCTGTATGATATCTGCTAGTCACCTGCAAAATCCCAAAGGGTTTGTAGAATCGTGTGCTTTTCGGCAGCTTTTCCTCAGTTCCTCGTGGCTCCTAATTAGCACTGATTAAGATTTTATGTCTCCTGTTATCCTCTTTTTATGTTTCAGGGAAACCTAACGCATAACAATGTCTGTTTATCATCTGTGTTTGTAAGCGAGGATGGGCACTGGAAACTGGGAGGAATGGAAACAGTCTGCAACTTCAACGAAGCCACCCCAGAGGTAAGAGCCCCGCAAGGTGCAACCCTCCAGTGCCGGGGAGAGGGCTCCCGGCCTGCCGACGCTGGCCTCCTAGTGATGAGAAGGCTCACTTCCAACTCTCACCTGAGCATTTGCTCTAGGGACGCTTACTATAAACAACAGTATCTACAGAAACTGAAACTAATTCCCCATTAGGCAGAAAACAGCTACTTTTCTAAGGGAGGCAGCTGGCTGGAGGGTAGATTAAGACTGGAGAGAGGGAGAAATCTTTGCTCCTCTGGACTGATTAAAAACCAAAAACCAAAACTTTAGTGTGTAGCAGGAAGATCCTATGTTGAAATAAATCGATACAAAAATAATTTAAACGACCCTAGCTTTTGCTGCTGGCATCTTCATTGCTTGCTGCTGGTCTTGGCAGAAAAAGCAGTTTGATTTCTGCTGCGTGCTGTGCAGAGTCATTGCTGCAGCCTGGCTCCGTACGGCAAGACTAGATTGCCTTTTCTCCCAGAGGGTCCACGGATCCTTCACAAACCGTGTTGAGTGTCCCAGGCATGTATCACCTTTCAGAAGGGATTGTGCATGCTGGTGCACAGCAATGCAGAGCGCAGCAGTAAAATCCACCTGGCAAAGGACATTAAATCCTTTCCCTGCCCAGATGGATCATGCAGGGATGACAGGACTAAGACCTAATGGGACGAGTTGGCTGTGATGCCCTGGAGTTGCTTTCTGCCAGCTTGGTGCTTCACACCTGCTGCTTCGTGCTTCCCTCCGTCAGAGCGAAGTGTGGTCTGCCCTGGGCGCCAGCTGAAGGGCAGGGGATGGCCTCTGGCCACGGGTTCAGTCCTGGCCCGCAGTGGGGGCTCGCTCCTGCTGCGTGGCCCAGCCGAGCCATGGAGGCAGCTCACGTCTCCCTTTTCCCCTTGCAGTTCCTCTGTCGCGTCAAGTCGGTCCGAGACCAGTCGTGCATCCCATGCGAGGAGATGGTAGGTACCGCGACTTCCCGGCGGAGCTTGGAGCTGGTGCCACATGGCAGCGCCATGTTCAGAAAATCGTTTTCATTCACACATTTTGTTTCCTTGCGTCTGAATGGGAGGAAGTGGCTGTTGGATAATATCTGGGGTTTATTCTGTTCCTTTTTTCCTTCCCCTTCCCTCCTGTCCTTGTTCTGGGTATGGTGTTGGGTACAGAGAACTGAAATTGTGAATGAGGAGTGGTGAAATAACAGGCTCTTGTAATATTTTTTTTCAGTCAGTTTGTGTTGCAGCTTTAATGCTTTTAAATTGCTAATGCTTTGCGAAAATAAGAGTAGTTGCTGAGATTGCCAAGTTCGCTGTGGTCTCACAATTGTGAAGCTCTCACACAGCTTCTTTTTCCACTTGAAGTCATCGTATATCTATTAAACATCCTACAAGTTGCTTATCCTAAAGGAGCTCTCTCTGATTAACACCTGTTTCCATAGAAATGCTGAAAGTTGTTGACTTGTAATTGCCGTGTGTATTCATGGGGGAATTGTTGCATCGTGATGTGGTTGTTCCTTTGGGTTGTAAATTCCCTGATGTGTGCTTTTTGTTGTTGTTTGTTTTTTTGTGTGGTTTTTTTCACTTTTTTTTATTATTTTGTCATAATGCTCTACTTGTAGGGTACTTAGTGGAGCTTTGTTGGTATAAAAAGAACTGGAGAGTATATATGGGGGAGGGCATAGAGATCTGTGGCAACTACCAAATATTTCATAAACTCCTGCTTTGCTCATCTTGGTTTTTGTTTTTTTTTCAGTCTGCAGATTTCAAAATTCTGCCCAGCAGCTACGGGCATGCAAGGGACGCCTATGCTTTTGGAACAATGGTTGAAAGTCTCCTGACGGTCCTAAACGATCAGGGTGAGAATGACACGTTTGTTTGCTACGTACAGACCCGTGTGGCTTTTTCCTTGCACGTGTCACCAAAGACATTTGCTTGTTGCAGCTGACATGCACCACAGGTTTAGTGTCCTTCCACTGTTCTTCCTGTTCACTAGGTTAAAATCCAGACCTCAGCCTCTCCTGTTTTCCCATCTCGCTACATTTGAATGTGGTCAGGTGTGGCTGGAGCACATGCAAAAGCCCCTGCAACATGAGCACTCCCAAGTCTGCTCTGCAGCAGATTTGCATGGTTCTGCCCCAGCAGCCACTGGATCAAGGGTTAGGGATGCAGACACACAGCCCATGGATGTTGTGTGCCACAGCTGAGTGGGGGCTGCTGCCTACTAGCAGAGAAAGAGCGGAAAGCTTCTCAGGGGACAGTAACACTCCTTGATGCCCTGATAGCCACACAACTTAGGGAGAGGTGGAAATGCTGTTTTCTCTTCCTTTGGGAGCAAATATGAGCAGTTTTGCTATCAAATAGAGCTTCTAAAACTAAGTTTTCAGGAGGGTCGGAGGACTCCTGAACATAGTTTGCCCAGTGGTGAGAGAGAAATCTAATTGTAGGTGCTCTGGCTTTCAGTTTCAGCAGATATTCTCTCCAGCTTTCAGCAAACCTTGCACTGTACACTGCTGAATCCAGATCCAAAGTGTCGTCCGCCACTGTCCAGCCTGTTGTCTCACGAGTTCTTCAGGTAAGGAAAGAAATACCTCGCCTCTCTTGGTACGTCTTGATAGTGCTTATTGCTGTGTTGCAAGTGCGCAACACCTGCATTTTGTGACGGTGTGTTATGTATCTGATGGGAAGCGTAGATTGGATTGCTGCCTCTTACAGGGCTCTTTGACAGAGACTCCTTAAATTACGAAGGCGTTATCAGCCTTCCAGATGAGGCACTGAGTCAGCACCGGTGACAGAAGTGTGTCCCCTTGCCACATGCAGCCAGTTGGATTGCCTCAAGCTCAGGGGAGGTAGTGGGAAGATAAAATCATTAGAGGTACAACTTGAGCAAAGCACGCTCTGAGATAATCCACGCAGCTGTCTGCTGTCACCTAAGTGCTGTCTCGGTGGTGGCGTTAGCGTGAGGTGGCACTTCCTTCTGCTTCTTGCCCTGGGAGGGTGCTCAGAGGCAGCTGGTGCCCTGTGAATTTGCTGACTTCAAAGCGTGGCGCTGTGCAGGTGCAACTGTTGGGTAACTGGTCAGACTGCCACGCCGACATTCTTGGTCCGCCAGCTTTTGAGTTGTATTCCCCTTTCTGCTTCTGTCTGCTAAAAGGACAGGGATCTGCAAGCTCTTAGTGGTGAGTGGTTTAAGCATCAGTGAGGATCATGCCTGACAGCCTACTTTTTTTGTTCTTAGGAATGATTTTCTGGAAGTTGTGAACTTTCTGAAGACCTTAACAGTAAAATCTGAGGAGGAAAAAACTGAATTTTTCAAGTAAGTGAAGGAACTGTAAACTGGAAGTTTCTTATCTGAGAAATGCTTCTGTCAGATTAGGGTGTCAGGGGGAACTGGGAAGGCCAGGGAGGTACTTCCTTGGGTGCCGGATTTTGATTGCTTTGGCAGAATATTGTTTGCTCTGTAATATGATTTGTGTTTTCTTCCACCCCCTTTAGCAGCACTATCTGTGGTGCTGCGCTGTGTCTAAGCAGGAATCATTTGAGAAGCACGTTCATCTGCTGTAGTGTTGTGGTAGGGGAGGCAGCATGGTATAACAATTTTTTCTGCACAATCTGGAGATCAGCCTGTCCTCTGTCTCCTCGCTGGAGCTGTCCCAGGGTCCTGCTGCGTTACACAAAGGCTATCTGCTTACCCAGTTTCAGAGTATAAAATATCAGAGAACTTCTTTCAATGTTGTAGAAGAAAAGAATTTTTCCCTCACACCATTCTTGGAAGTAGCTTTATTTTGGATGTGACTTTGTAAAAAAGTGAAATCTAGCACCAGATGCCTTGAGGCTGAAAATTGCTTTCAGTTAGGCAGATCTTGTAAACTGTTAATGACAGTTTTCAAGACACGTTGGGGGAATTAATCTTTGGTCCCAGCCTTGTCTGGGTAAAGCTGTTGTCTGTAATGGATGTTTAAGCTGCAGAAGTGCAGCATCTGCAGAAAAAAACCTATCGTCACAGTCCCCAAGAGTTCTTCTCTAGGAGAAGTTTCCATGTAGTCATGGCATTATCTAGGCCTGAAAAGGGGAGAGGTTGAGGTTTTTTTCTTCTTCTATTTTGCATTGTTCTATACTTCTACTTATAATACCAGTTTGATTTTACTAGTTTGAGACTGACTGAGAAAAGAAGAGAAAGGAGATCTTAGCAGGAGCATGCAGAACCGTTGCCACCATCTCTGTAGCAGCAGTGTTTGCTGAAGGAGGGAACAAATACTTTGTTAAAAGATACGGCAGTATTGCCCCCTAACAGGTGTAGGTGCTTTCACAGCAGGGGGAATATTGTTCTTGGTCTCTCCAAACCTAGAGAAAAACGGCTACTGATATTTTAAAATGAAAATTCTACAAGGAAGAGCACTTGCACAATATCACTCATGTGACTTAAACCCAAACCGTGCTCTGCTGGCCACCCCTAGGATGCAGTAGATGGATGTGGTTTTAAAGTGGGGTTCCCTTTTTGCAAGGGAAACTTCCCTTATGTGGTAGGCAAGATTGCCTGTACTCAAGCAGTAGAAAAATTATTGTGACGCACCGAGTTGTGGGGTGAGAGAACAACTCTCTTCTGCAGTTTTAACACTGTAGTGCCTCACGTGAGCTGCCAGCACTGAGATTTGGGCGCTGTGACACAGCAGAGGGGACAGCTGCTCGGTGTGGAGAAGCCTTCATGTGCCAGCTGCATTTGCAGCTGTGCTCCTGGATGCGTTTTTGACAGGCTATGTGATCTGGGCATGGAGTTTTACAGGATGTGTCTCTGGATTTTTCCTCACTTGCTCATGGTTTATCTTATTGCCTGAAAGCCTCATTCAGGAGCAGAGCCGTGTCCTCCTAGGTTAGTGTACGCACACGGTGAGAAGCTGTGATGGGACTTCGTCTCTAAGGAGACATGGGAGACCCAAAAAAGAAGGGTAGACGATACTAAGAGAAACAGTTGTAAATGCATGGGAGGCTGCCTTGATACTAATTGTTCTCTCCTGGAACACAGATTCCTGCTGGACAGGGTGGCTGGCTTGTCAGAGGAGCTGATAGCATCACGACTGGTGCCTCTTCTACTCAACCAGCTTGTGTTTGCAGAACCTGTAGCTGTCAAGAGTTTTCTTCCTCATCTGCTGGGTCCAAAGAAAGGTGACCTTTAAATATTTTCTTCAGAAATATCACCAACAAGTTTGGAATGAATTCAGAGTGGTCACTCCATTGAATCAAGGAAATAGCATTGTTTGTTTAAGCAGAACAAATACTGTAAAGTAAAGAACTGGAGAGGAGAAGAGAGTTATGTGGGCTTCCCCATTTCAAGTACTTTCTGTTGCTCTGCTGATGGTGGGAGAGACTTAGAAATTGCCTGGGCTCTTTCCTGTGTTTAAATCTCACACCACATGCCCACCCCAGGCTCTCTCAGTGTCTCACTGAACATCCCTCTTCTCCCTTTCCCCCTACCCCTCCTTGCCCTTTTTATTTCTGTCACTGCAGTCGTTCTCCTTTGAGGGTGCTCAGGCCCTTCTGCCCTCTCTAAGGGGGAGCGTTCAGGATGCCTTGCTAGATCCCCAGCTGCCTCCGTCCCTGCTGCTTGCTTCCCCTCTCTTAGAGTTTTTCCTAGATAACTACGGGTCTGTGAGCCAAGCAGTGCATCTCGTGACTGCCTGACATGACGTATTTGGAGCCGTTGCTGTAAGGCAGTGGATAATGGCATGGCTGCCTCTCCTCCCTCCCATCTCCTCTGACATCCTCGGCAGCAGGCAGAGTCAGACCTGGCAGTGGGGTGACACCGTAGGTCTCAGCTGTGACAGTCTCTCACTGAATAGCTTTTGGGAAGCTGCCTCTGGTTTGCAAAGCAGCCTTTTCCCATCTCCACCTCTCTTCCCCAGAGCAAACTGGAGAAAGCCAGACCAGCTGCCTCCTGTCGCCAGCCTTGTTCCAGACTCACGTGATTCCTGTGCTGCTGAAGCTATTTGAGGTTCACGAGGAGCACGTTCGAATGGTGTTGCTGTCTCACATTCATGCCTATGCAGAACTATTCTCTCGGGAAGAGTTGAAAAACATCATATTGCCACAGGTTAAAGACAGTAAAATAATACATGGCATATATCCAAGAATATGTTTTTTTTACTGTTAGGGTTGACTCTTAGCTCACATCTAAGCACTCACAGTGCTGGCAAAAAACAGTTTTCAACCTCCCTTTTATGCAAGCCCTGGCCCTTACACCCCACCCTGATCTGGAATACCGTCTTTGTTAAACCTGGTGCCCTCTGTCACATACCCCTTGTGCTGCTACCTGTCGGCCTTGACTGGCAGCCTCACAACAAGAGACTGCATTCCTGTTTCACACTGTTCCACAACTGTCAAGAGTGGAGGAGTGATGAGACTAAGCTCACCAAGGACTAGGATGGGCTACCCTCTTTAGCTTGTAACAAAGTGGAAGGCTAATTTTCTGGTACGGAGTAATGTCTAGAATCTACTAAGAGCTGTGGGAGATTTTAGCAATGAGATGTGCTGCAAATGTAATGTATAGAGAAAAAAGTGAAAAAGCAGAATTTTCTGTTCTTGGTGTAGGTATTGCTGGGCCTTCGAGACACTAGTGACTCTATCGTGGCAATAACACTGCACAGCTTAGCAGTTCTCGTCTCCCTCCTTGGACCTGAAGTAGTTGTAGGTGGTGAAAGAACGAAGATTTTCAAAAGCTCTGCACCGAGTTTCATGAAAACTGCTGATATCTCCCCAGAAGGTAAATGATACGGTCTCGAGTGCTCTCATGATTCTTGCACATTGTGTCCAAGCAGCTTAAGCAGAATTTTTTTATCGATTACTCTTTCATTTGAAGAAAAGTTAATTTGCAGCTAAACTTTAATTCTAAATTAGGTGCTGAATGTTTGCAGATGCAGAATTGGTAACATAAAACGTTATCTGAAAGTAGTTTAAATACAGGAAATACATGGAAAAAAATCTTCATTTAAGAAGCTCTGTGTGCAAAAGAGATTATATTAAGTTGTGTTTATCTTTGGTAGAAGAACTACACTGCCCTTCTGTAGGACTTATGTACTTACAGCCAGGTAGTTATTTAATATTCCCTCATGTCCTTCATGTTTTTTAAAAAGAGTAAATCTCATCCTCTTCCCCCCGATTTCTATTTGTAGATTGGAAAAGGAATACGAACTTCCCTATTTTCTCAGCTCTCTGGAGGCTTTTCAGCTAATCCAAATGAAGAAAGTAGTCCCTACGCCTGCTAGATAACTTGGAGCCAAGTGTACTAAGGGAAAGCTTTTCTGGATATAGGAATGCTTGTAACTGGAGGGAACGATCAGCAATTGCTCGACTTTAGACACAAAGTATAGATACCAAGCGAAATGCATGATAGTGATCAGTCTAAGCGTGTTTTCGTCCTGATTATGTGTGTACTGACAACTACCACCCTTCATTAAAATCTGTGGATGGTTCATTGCATTAGTTTTCTTTATTTTAGTAGAATGTAGTAAATGAAAACCTTCAGCTTGCATGTTAAGAACTGCTTTATCTTTCAGAGTATATTTAAAATTAAACCTGATTTAACTACTGATGGAGGAGGGAAAAGCAAAACAAAACAAAAAAATAACTCTGTCCTCAACAGGGAGTGAAAACCTACAAAAAGCAGTACTAGATGCTGAATACATGAGGCTTAATGAGATGTTTGCTCAAGCCCCTAAAAGGCTGCACCCTCTGTCGAGGGGTCGTGTTGTGTGTACCAGGCACAGCCCTTGCAGTGCCGCAGGCCCCGTGTCCCTGGCTGTGCTGGTGACCCCTCGCCTGGGCAGACACAGCTGGCTGGGACCGCAGGCTGTCACGGGGAGGCAGAGGCAGCAGCAGCAGCAGCCCAAGCCACGTCATTTCAACCCTGACTGGGCTGCAGGGGTGGGAGCAGGGACGCAGCTGAGCCAGTGCTGGTGAATCACTGCTGTCGGTGACAATATGCTGCAGCTCCCCAGAATGAGCTGGAAGAAGACGCTTGCCAAGCTGTCATGCCCAGGGGAACAAACCTGCCTTGTGCAGCTTCCAAGTGCACTTCAGAGTACCTAGGGTATGATACAAGAGAGGCCATCATAAAGCCTTTGGGGTAGAGGGTAAGCTGCTTTGCTCGTGTCCAAGCATAAATCAGACTTTGTGTGGTGGCAGGGCTTTGCCTATGCTTCAGCTTGTTGTGACTGTCACTGCTGTGCTTTTGTAAGAGAGGCAGATCATGAGATCCGCGTTGCCATGTGTCCATGGATCCAGCCAGGTGGCAGACAGCATTTTCAAGCATCTGTGCAGATCATAATGTTTGTTCACTGTGTGTTTCTTGAAACAACATACCAGCAAACACTGACCGCTTACAGTTGCCTAAAGTTTGTTCTGGCAAGAGCTGCAGGCGGTAGGAACAGAGGAGTATTATATACAGATCAGGGGTGCAGCTGTTGCATTGCAATGCCAGTCTTCATTTGGCATTGCTTGTCTCTAGTAAATAAGATTCTAATGCTGCAGGCAGTTTCAACCAAGGCAGAACACATCTTACAGACTTGGTGGCCTTTCTTTTCTTCTATCTCTGCAGACTCGCCCAGTCATGTCGGAAGCAATCGGAGAAATCAAACCACTCGGCCCTTGAAGAACAATTCTAGCTTGCTCCCCATCTCTGGAAATGCACCTGTCAAGAAGCATTCTGTGCAACAAGACAATCCACTGGCTTTAAAGACAGGTAGAACTTTGTCCTAGCACTTCCTGCTTAGAAATCAAATGCCCTACAAATGAGGGTTGCTTGAAAAATGTTAATTTTCCCCACGTGCTGATCTGAAAGAGATTCAGTGAACCATGGGAGGTAACAGCGAAGAAATGCAAGCATGACCACCGATTCCTAGGGAATAGTATTTGGGAGTCTTTGTGTGTTTACTTATCAACACCTTGCTAGCTGGCCAGCCTTGAATGTGTTTCTTTACCATGAGTTCCCTGCTGTGCTTTTTCACCCCTCCACAGCTTGGCAGATACCCTGCTGCAGACTGTTGCCTCTGTGATCATTTGTAGGCCAGCTCATTCTGTGACCTCAGAAGCTGGCTCAGTTTACTTTCACGACCTTTTTTCAGGCTTCTAATGGCCTTTTCTCAATCACCTAATGCCTCTCAGCTGTCAGCTTTTATTGCCCCGGTGCTCTGAGATTGATACCTCTCCTTTGCAAACAGGAAGATGGCTGTACTTTCTAAATTGAGAAGAGCTTAGTTCTGAAACATCTTTCCAATCACCACCACTTTCTGAGCTGTCAGCTGGCTTATCTCCACGCCAGGTGCTACTGGTGATGTCAGCTTGGTCTCCACCTTTGCTCTTCTGAAATGAGTATGTAACACCTTTATCTTCCACAGGTGAGCAAGGCCCTCAGCTGCCCTTGAATGGGGTTCCTGGAGGAATTAATGTGCTAGGGAGCAGCAGGAGCTCTTTGACTACCTCCCAAAAGCCGCCAGAGGAGTGGCCAGACTGGAGTGAGCCAGAGGAGATGGACACTGAGAAAACTGTGAACATCCAAATTCAGCCCCGAGAGCCGCAGGGCAGGGCTGGACCTTATTTTGCTGAACGTGATGTGGATGAGAAGCCTTGGGATGACTTTGAGCCCAGCAGCCCTCGTACTGAACTGTCCTCAGGGAACTGCCTCACTGTGACACGAGCTGATGCAGCTGAAATGCAGAGGCCTCCACCAGGTACCCATCAGCTGAGCAAAGAATTCAAAAGCCTCAAAGTGAGCCCCCCCACGAAGTCCTGCCCTGGGAATAGCTGGAATAGCGACCACCAGGAACAACTGGGAAAAACTGTACTGCCAAAAACGACCTTTCAGGAAAGGTTGAAGTCTTCACTGGAGCCTGGCCTAGGAGAAGAATTCACCATTAAAGTGAAGAGGAAACCAGTGCAGGACCCTGAGCTGGACTGGTTTGCTGACATGACACCAGACATTAAACCTTCTTCAGCGGTCTTGATTTTACCTGAAGCGAGGACAGAAGCAGTTGTTCCCAGTCACTCTGGTGCAGTATCCAGCAGAGAAGGTGCCTCCCAGAATGTGCTGTTTTCCTCCAAATTTGCAGCAGCTGACATTATTGAGGTAAGAGGCTATAGGCAATGGGGTTAAATGAATGCATGTTTGAGAGGATCCTAGAGCACATACACAGTACAACATACTGTTGTAACAGCAGCGGGCTCCGTAATCAGAGGGCGGATAGCCTGAGAAGTGCCATGGCTGTGCAGTTGAGTTTTTACCTGTGAATACAAGATGCTGAGCTCTGAATGATGCATCTTATCGGGCACCAGGTCATTCCATGAGCTACTACTACAGCAGCAAAGCAGCTATGTTGAATTCTACCTCCTGTTTTTAGTTTGTGCTGCTGTATCCTGCACGCTAGGACCCTGAAGTACTTTAGGGAGAGTCTTGTTGGTCAGATGGGAGGCAAAACAAGGCTGGATAATGTCTGCTGAACAGACATGCCCCTAAGCCCAAAGAGAAAAGGGCTTTCAATCACAGAGGATGCTCAGGACTTTGTTGTTCCTGGCTCTTCTAGCAAAACCTACTACTGGGGGTGTAAGCAAAGGACCAGGAAACAAGAACCTCTGGATTACGCAATGAAGCATTTTGGATGCCTTGTTCTCAGGAAGGAATAGCTGAGACATTTTTCCGTTTCAGAGAACCATGAGGGTTATAAGTAACTCCATCTGCCCCCATCTCTGAGACTCCAGAGGCTGCTTCTGTTTGCTGGGGGGAGGGGGAGCACTCCCACCTGAACATCTAAGTCCATTAGGGACCAGGTGTTGATTGCAAGTTGTTTTGCTAATTCAGCCTCAGGAGAACTACCACAGGGGTAGCAGGTAGCATGGGGAGAGGAGCCTTGAATCTAAACTAAGGTTGTTTACAACATTTGAATATGGCACACTTGATTTTTAAATGCACTGGTGTGATATCAACCTCATTTTTCTGCTTAGCATAGTGCAGTTGGTGCTGCTGGAGTAGCAGAAGAGCTGTCAGGGGGCTGGTGAGACCAAGGAGCGTTAGGCAGGATGGCAGCAGTTTCCTAAGGGGAGGGGAAGGAAGTCTTCTCTATTAGTGCTTACTTTTGTAATGGAAAATGGATGTGATAGAAACAATTCTTGCTTTAATTTGGGGAAGGAATGGTAAGAAACTCCCTGATAGCTTGCTCTTTGTCTTTGGTTTTGGGTTTTATGAGGGGCTTTCTATTATTACAGCTTTCTGTGTAAGCCCAGGTGCTCGAGGAGGCTGCCTTTCTCTTTTGAGGCATTCTGGATGTCTTGCTCTGCCCCCACAAGCCACACAGGGTAGTGCCTGGCTCTCGTGGCTGCGTTATGTACAGCAGTACTGTACATGCACCTTAATGCTGGTAATTTTGCGTGATTCTAGGCTGAAGCTGCAGGCTGGGGTGAAGAAGAGGAGTTGAACTGGGAAGATGATTCTAACTGGTAATGGGACTGAAAGAGACAAAGGCAATTTATGGTGTGTTGGATTCTGTAAGAGAAGTCGCTGCTTCCACACTCTAATGGATAAGTACCTCAGCGCTGCTTTTGGGAGAAGGCAGGCACTTGCTGCAGCAGCCAGCAGGATCCCAGGGGGCCTGACCCCTTGCACTGGATGCTCCTTTCCAGTCTGTGCCAAAAACTGCAGGGGTGAGGCCTGCACTCAAGCAATATGCCCAGCTGTGGTGCGTGCCACTGCTACTGGAAGGAGGGACAGCACAACAGGTGTGTTGGTGCTGGTGGACTACTGGAGGCCGAGTGACGTAAGTGATTGTTCCAGAATTCATCCCTGCTCTGAAAAACTGATGACAATAAACAAAAGTTACCCTGAGTTACTTGGTTAACGTGCCTTTTTTTTTTTCCAGAAAGGAAGCCCTTAGAACTGGCTTCTAACATTTTAGCTGTAAGATGATTTTAAGATGAATGTACAATTTATTCAGTATATTTATTTGTTTATACAGTTCTGTCAGTGGATTGCACGAAAGGTGCTAGGAACTGTGCAGTGAAGGACTTAAGCACCATAATCATTCTGCTCTGAACTGTAACCAATAAAGACTATTTTTAAAAGATGACCCTAGTCTGGAGTGGAACCAGTGGTGAGGTATGTTCAGAGAACAGTATAGAGCCTTAAATTGTTATTCTTAAGTGTATTTTAAAAAATAATATAAAAACACCTATTGCCTTATCACCTGTACGTGACAGGAACAACTGCACCTGTTACTTTTACAACACATTCAAACACCTCAGCATTCAAAATACAATTTCATTTCAATGTTTATCATCATACAGGAATTTGAAAGAGTAAGCTATACAGTGGCAATATACAAAGTGACACCTCAGCTGCACAATCGTGTCCATTAAAACATACCACTCCTCCAACCAGTTATTATAAATAAAAGATGGGCCTCAGTTCCTTTGGGCATACTAACCGAGACTCAGCAGTACAGCAGAGCATCCATCGCCCTGTGTTGTAGTTTGTTCCTCTCCAGCAGTCATGGTACAAAGGCAGTTTTCCTCAGAACAGGGAGTGGAGCTATGGCAGCACCCCTGAAGCCCGCTGAGCACCTTACCGTATACTGTCTCTGAGGCCGGCCATAGCTGTGTGTAGAGCCTCCAGTTTCAATGCAAGCCACGCCGGGGGTGACCCTTTCTGGAGCAGCAGCTTCACAGCCTCTACCGCCCCCTCTATGGTGCCTATGGCTGACTTATACTGCTCCTCAGAGGGGGGGTGACATGCTCTTTTTGCCAGGGGCTGTGGAGTTAAGTAAACAGACATCATTTATAATCCCCTATATGAGCGATCAGTCTCCATCCAAATGGAAGTACTCTTAAACAGGGAAAAGCTGTAAGAGACACCCTTGTCTTGTGCGAGTTCTTCCTGGCTGACAGTAGAACAGAGCATTCAGCTGTAACATTAACGGCCAGGCGTGCACACAGACTTTTTTCCAAGAAAATGGAGGGCAACAAAGGCTGTCTTGAACCTCTTCAGATACTTCCCAGAAATGGCACAAATTTACAATAGAGCCCAGATAATTTGAAGTACACATACCTCTCCTGTTGACTCCAGTTCTTTAGCCATTTTCATAAAATGTGCACTGCAGGTAATCCTTTCTTGTTTCAGGCGTTCTATTCGTGCTTCTGTTGTCTCTTCAGCTTGCCTTACCTAGGGAGAGAGCCACAGGGGAGGTAACTAAAGCAAGAAGGCATTACCAGCCTTCAGAGGTTCTACGTATACCAGAGCAACAGGGGGGAAGAAATCTTAATGTGCAGCTGAAATTGAACCTAGTTTCTGTCATTCTTCTGTGCAAGTTATCTGCTGCAACATCAGTGTAGCATCACTCACTAGCTATTAATTCTTTCGCTAATTATCTACTTTTCAAGTAGTACTCATCCAGATAGTGCTCCCTTAGGTTTACAGGCAGAGAACATCCACTTCTTTCTAGTTGTCTGTGTTCTGCAGGAACAGCTGTCTGCTCTGCAAGACTGTTTTCTGATGTGCAAAAAGGACTAGGATGTTTCACATTCATACATGTTCACTGAGCTTACAGAAACAAATGCAAGAAGAGGGAGAGAAATCACACAAATGGAATGAAGAAATTGCTGCCTTTTTCATAGATACTTTCACTGCCCGCAACAATAACTGCAATTTAATCATTTTCTTTGTTCAAGGAGGGAAAAGCAAAGCATTTTAAATCAAAGTTGAAAAGTCCTGAAGAGCACTGTGCATAGAAGCAACATGTGTCAATACTGTTGACTTAAGAGAATAGAAAAATTCAACCAGATCCCAGTTAACAGATCAATTTAATAATTTATTTAAAATTTGGCTATTTAATCTGCATGTAGATGATGGTACAGACATAAGCCAAATCCTACATGAGTATGGCAGTGAAGACAAGCTCATAAATCCTGTTATGGATGTGTACAGCACCAACTAAGAAAGCAGTAAAATGGTTCAACAACATACCTTAGCCATAAAATTAACAACTTTGTTCTTAATTTCTTCTGAATTAAGGCACTGAGGAACAACATCTTCATGGATTGTCTCCTGTAAAAATGTTGGGTAACAGCAGTTGAGTATGTTCATGTTAACAAAGGAATATACAAAGAAAGAAATGTTTCTCTGGGAAGAATTCTGTGGTGACAGCATTTTAAACATCCTTCCTCACTGCAACCAATGCTTTATTTTCCTTTACTTCCAGCTCCTGAAATCACATGTAACTACATTAGCCCTCATTACTTTTATTCATGTGCAGTAACATCCAAATTGTTCAGTCGAGAGCAATGAACATTTAAGAGAGAAGAATTTCTGTATGATGAAAGGTAACTGAGCTGAATACACACACCCAAAGTTCTGCTGTGCTTACCTCTGCAAAGTGTCTGAATGCCTCCAGCGCATGCTGATGAATAAGCCACGTCTGGTCAGCCAGCAGAGAAGCAAACAGACAGGACAACTGGGGGATGACTTGCCTCTGGAAAAGAACAAATATCTGTCAATTACAAAGAGTTAGTTGTGCATATCTTACCATTGTGATTTATTACTAAAGAATTGCTCTAAGGTCAAGGGACAGGTTTGTGAAATTAAGAGTGCTACTGCCCTATCTGACAGAAAAGCACCGTAAGGGAGATGACATGTTCTGTTCTTTCTTCTTGGAGGTTCAAACATCTGTCTTTTCTAACTGGTGAGAAGCGATGAGCAAATGAGTAAACCTAGCCTCTTACGTGCACTCAGTGTGCGTCAAGGAAAGATAAGTCTCCTAGATGATTATGTCATGGTGCTTTTGTATGTATTTAACTCAGTCCTTTAAATAGTTAGAGCATCTCTTCATCAAAAGACTAAAGAAGGCCACAGTTACCATTACCTGTGCTTCTTGGGGTATGAACACCTTCCCCACAGAAGAGAGAAAATCCAACATTGCTAGACGAACATGATCTGGGGGATCCAACTGGAAAAGGGAAGACTGCAGCGCGAACACCTGCAGGAAACAAACCCCAGCAAAACTCCATCAAACAGTGCACACGAAAACTACTCTGATCATTAAATCTGAGGATGCTGATTTCAGAAAGCAGGACTGAAAACAAAAGGAAATGTGCTACAGCTTGAATAACTCTGGCTAGGATAAAGCTGCAGTGTGCATCTCAGAAAGAAATATGTTCTATGGCACATCCATACATCCCAGTTATATTACAGAGTAATTGGTTAATACCATTTTTGAGAATCCTAAGTGCCACATACTTGGTTTAAAGACCAGGAAAGCAATCAAGGAAGAAAAATAGTTAGGAATCTCCATGTTTTAAGGCCAGACAATGAAATCACTCATTTGAGATTTCAGTAAATCACAAAGAACTTGGCTTTTCATGAAGTAAGTTATTCGTAAGGTTGTGATGTTGGTTTTTGTTTTTACCTGAGTGATTAATTGAGCATCTAATGCCTGGATGAAAAATTCCAAAAGACGAAGTAATAAACACAGTGTTTGCTGGAGACACGGCTCATCTGAGACCTTGAACAGATCACAAGATATTAGTAATAGCTTAGTTACTAATTTAGTTAACGCATTTTAGTTTATGGAATAACTACTTAAGGAATTTGAAGTTGCAGTAGCATTCCAAAATTCTTAGCCTAATTTCACACACATAAAACAATACATCGTAAGCAGCAGAAGAAAAGATCAAAGCAGAGATACAACTATCTTTAGGTGGTTATATTTCACAAGGCCTTTTCCTTAGATTTTTATTAAGGATCTTTCTTATTCCATTTCTCCTTTTTCCACTCACCAGTATAAGCAAAAAGAGCCTGGCTTGGTCTTCTTTGCACTCTCCCTTCAGGTATTTGTGGACATTGATAAGGCCCTCACAAAACCTGCGTAGGCTGAGCAGTCCCAGCTCTCTCAGCCTCTCCTCAGAGGAGAGATGCTCCAGTCCCTTGATCACCTTTGTGGCACTTTGTTGGACTCTCTCTAGGAGCTCCACATCCCTCTTGTACTGGGGAGCCCAGAACTTGACACGGTGCTCCAGGTGTGGCCTCACCAGGGCTGAGTGGAGGGGGATTGCCTCCCTTGACCTGATGTGCAACTCTCCTTCTAACGCAGCCCAGGATATCATTAGGATTCACTGCCTCAAGGGCACACTTGGCTCTTCTTAATCCCTTCTCTCAAGCTTTCCTTTCTATCTGAGTAATAACCATGACAAATCCTTTTTTCTTTACTCCAGCTGCAGACATGAACGGTTAGGTATATAGTCACAAGCTGGAGGGGTCACCTTACCTCCTTGTTCTCAAATACGAGAGGAAGGTTACTAGCTCTGTGGGTTTCCATGTGCTAAGCAGTATCACCATGTTTGTTAATCACATTCTAACTAACATTTTAAATAGGCCAAATACGTAACCGGTATGAATCAGAATGAGGTATTTCAGACTTCTCGTTAAGCAAATCTGAATCTGACACTGCATAACAGATGGAGCAGGAAGGAGCCATATATGTACCATTCAGGAAAATTCAAAGTCCATTTCCCAGAGAACAAGCCTGTCCAATAAACCAGCTGACAGCACATGGGCAGCACAGTTATACTCTCCTTTACAGAAATGGCCTAATCCAAGTAAAACAAAACATGATGAAACAGCAGCACCAGCTTCCCAAAGACATGATGCTTTCACCATCACAACAGCAAATCCTCTCACCTGCTTAGCCTGAAGAAAAGTCCAGAACTGACCAAGCACTCCCAAGATAGATGCCTGAAGTTCTGCCTCCAGAGTGTCACCAGCAAAACTGCAGGCAGCCAGCAAGACAGAAATGGCAATATTCTAGAAGGAAAAAACATTGTGTAAGACCAAAAAGAACCTACATGTAAAACAAACCCAAACCCCAGGCTTGTAATTAAGCATCTAAAATGATACAAGATGGCAAGAAGCCTAATGTGCTGTGTCAGCTGTACAGTACAGCTAATCCACCAGGCCACTGGCCAATAAAGCTTCTAAAGTGAGGAAACCATCCGTTCCTTCTGTGGGAGTTCATATGGTGCTGTAGCTGTTAGCTGCATTGCCAGGCGAAAGCTGGCAGCTGGTACTTCGTGTGGAAATCTCTGGTTTCTCTCGCTCCTCTCCTTTGCCAGGGAGACCAGTGAGCATCTTTCAGATTTGATGCCACGTAAAAACAGCCAGGACTTTAAAACTTAAAAGTAATTGTATGGCATAGTATAAATTGGAAATTGTAAAGAAAAATACATCTGCCCACCCAGAGAGCAAACAGCAACTAGAGTAACCAGTAAATCACAAGACCTCCGCTATCACCCTCAGAGCAGAGGGTCCTGAGGTGCTGCGTACTATAAGAAAACATTAAAATAAGAGCTCTTGATTATGCATTTGCCGATTAGTAATGGAAGAAAGTGGTGCAACAGACAGAGAAACAAAACTGAGGACAGCCACAGCATCCTCACAGTTTGGAAATCCAGAGGTCATGCATTTTCACAAAGAGAAGCCAATCTCCTTTACCACAGGTTGGAGCTCTCCCACAGCACGCCTGCTATTCAGCCATTGCCTGCATTGTGCGAGTCCTGCCACACACAGCTGATGGGCCACTCGTTTCCCAAGGTCAGGATTCAGGGCCTTGAGGGATACATGCTGCCACACAGCCAAGTTTTCCACTTCTTCTGGAAGAAACTTATGAGCAAATTCCACCTGCAGATAAGAGTATAAAATAAATTCGTTCATAAAATAATAAGAAGTAAAGAGACTAGAAGAGAATTTGATAGCTCGTCAAAAAGCTGAGAAACCAACAAACAAAAATGCACTACTTACTTGCTTTAGAATACCACCAGCTCCCTGTCACATATAGGACATAGAGCAGTTAAGCAATTTATTCTTTCAGCTACTTGAAGCGATAGCCTTAGACAGTAGAAGAAAGCTTAAGGATCATAAATATGTATCACTTTGCTAAAGCAAACCCATATTTACAGACTAACTTAGAGAACTTGACAATTAAACCCTTTCTTATTCCTGAAGAGCGATATACCAGTGGATTTTCCTGCAGCAGTCAAGTCTCCTTATTAATAATGAATCAGTTCTGCCAACATCTATGTATCAGAAATAGGCTGATCATCTGTGATGATGAATCTTAAGAGTTTGCAGAAGCAGGCTGTTTTTCTTCCTACCCTGAGACAACCTGGCAACAAAATTTGAGCCTACTTGTCTTTTTCAGAGATGCTGCAGGGAAAGAACATATAAACAGCCACTATTGTCTCCCTGTGCAGCAGATGCTCTCTGTCCACACATGAGTGTATAACAAAGAAGTTAGAAGCGTATTATCAAATAATGAAATTACTTTGTCTAGAACTGTTTTTACCCTGATGATTTCCTTGGTATTAGTTATGTATTCCAGCATGATTCTTTGTTGTAATCTCTATTAAACAAACACAAGGGACAAGTAAGAGTTTATGCCCTCATAAACACCAGGCGCAGGTTCAATACAGGGCATACAGTTTAAGTAACTCTGGGAGATACACTCTTTTCATACTTAGTCAAAAAAGGACATCACTGCCACCCAATAAGACCACTATTAGAGAAGTGCTCTTCAAAACAACAAAGGCACATACACATCTGCACAAATCAGGATCCACTATGACAAAGTAATAGCAAGTGCAATATCAAGTAAAGCAAGTGAGCACTCAACATCCTGCCATTTCTGAAGGGCAGAAGATATTTTAAACACAGGCCACTGATTCAAAGCTCTTCTGTTAAAGTTAGAATATGCTGGCACTGTACTTGCCTGATGATCTGGAGCCATCAAGAACAGCATACGCCTCAACAGAACACCCAGAGCAGAGACCTGATAACACTCGTTGGGCCAAGACTTTATCTGAATTAGGATAACAGGAAATGCATCTAATTAAATTAAGAAAAAAAAATCACCACTCAGCAAATGAATTCTTTACACAATGTTCTGAGAGTTCCTATGTGAGATCAGAGCAGTAGCACTAAATAAAACAGTGAAGGACATGTCAGAAATACTGGGTATAAAGATTTCTATTTGCACAGTACTGCTTTTGCTCATTGTTAGCCCAATATAAGGAATTAATGAAATCTCAATTATGGATTTGGAAAAAAAACATTAAACTCTTGTCTTTGGTCCCTTAGAAAGTTTGCAGTAGAATTAGGGTTAAAACTGTTGCTGAATTCCAAACATCACTTTAGTTCTTACCAATTGAGCGATCACAACACAGTGGTGAGTGCACAGCTCAGCTGTTCCATACCTAGAACGTGAAAAAGAGAGAGAAGTTAGTGAGTCTGTGTTTCCTAGTCTTCTACAGATTAAACAGTATAATTCTTGTCTCAGAGATAGCCATTTCCCCTAAAACATTTAAACTTGATGGACACCGATACAATTTACTTGAGAGAACTGCTCCAAAAAAACCCAATACGCAATAGAAAAATTATGTTCCCCTTGTATGAATGTAAAAATGGCTACGCCATTTCTGCTCCTAATTTGCAAAATACGCTCTACATTTGAAAATAATCCAATTCTAGGACAATTTTGTCTTAAAAAGGGAATTACATGCAACAACAGAACTAACTGGATCTGTGGAAATCCTGCTTGACTTCAAATGAAGACATCTTACCGGGCAAGGAAGCACCACGAGTCTATTGCTAGCAGAGATGTGATCATACTAGAACCCAGCACAGCATCCAGCAGAGCATACTCCTGAGGAAAACATATTATTTAAGTTCAAGCAGAAACAGACTGGAGGCCTACTATTGCTTTTACTCCATTAATTGGCATGAAACGTAATAAGATTTTCAGCTTTCCCAATTTGAAGTGTTCTAATAACTGATTTTCATCCTCTATATTCAGCTACAGTACTAACCAAACAGCTACATCCTTAGTTTTGCATACTTTGAACATACACGTACATTCATTACAATGAGCTGAAGATCCCTCACTTCTCAAAATATTTCTCCATGCACATCTCTTCATTGCGAGGCAACTCTTAATGAATATATATAAAGCAACGGATCACCAATTTTTTTGCCAACTTTATTGGCACCTTACTAAAAAAATAAATCAAACCTTTCCTCTTTTAGGAACACAAATTTTATCTGAAAGCAGCATGCAGGAAAAAGAAACTAAATTAGGGCTATAACGTTTATGACAGCTCTTAACTTTTTAAAGCTTTACATTTATGCATAGACAAAAGAACCTCTAGATAATAAAATGTGAAAAACTTTTAAAATACTACATAACAGTAATCAAATCCCAGAATACTCCTCCGAAGTAGAAAATTTTTCTTACTACCATTTTATGGTGTGTTCTTAGCGGAAATCATAACAAGATAGTCTACTCGAATATTAAATACCACTTTCTTATTACTTCACAGTATAGATCAACAAAACCAGGTATACTTAATACAAGTTAAATACTGCGTAAAAGAAAGCACTGAACTTTTAATAACAACTTCATGCCCCCCTGCAAAGAGAACAAAAGTTTCTAACACAATTAAATTTCCCAAAAACTTGTAAGAAGCTTGATTTTCCTCATTGCCTCACAAATGATGTTTTCTGGATACCTGAACTCCTGCATCATGGCTGCTGTCTGAAGAATAACTCAAAGCACTTTGTAACTAATCATCTCTTCAGAGCTAGATCATTAGCAAGAGCTCATTCTTTTTCAAGTATTATCTATGCATCAGAACAGCTGAAGAAATGATAAGCAAAAATCAATCTTACCAGCTGAGGAAAGTGTGATGGGAGTGTGGAAGCAATGTAGGAGCACAGGTGAATGCAGACATAGTGATACAGGGTGATGGGAACTGCTGGCTGTCCTGTGCCAATCACCTCTGGCAAACAAACAGGGAGAGAAAGCTCGGCAGAACATTGCTGGAAACTGAGGAAAAGAGCTGAGAAAAAAGACAGGCTGGGGATAGGGTTGAGGGGTAAGAAAGGAAGGAGAAAAAAAAAAAAAAGAAAACAGTTGGGTTACAGATAGGCAAGTCCAAAATCCTGCAAACATCATCTCTACTACAGAATCTGTGTTTCTGACTAGAAGCTGCGGCAGTAACTTCAATGCTTTATTTGTATGTAGATGTATATTTCTGACTACCTTCCTCGCTTACAAATTCAAGTCACTATTAGAGAGTTCAGGCATAAAAATGCAAGTATCGACAAATTACATGTTTACCTCTTTCTTTGACCTGGACTTAGCCTAATACTATCCCTTTCCCAAAATAACAAAGGCATCTCTGGCTCTGTGTCCTTCACCCCTGAGGCAGAACATCAGATGATGTTTTTCCCAGCATAAGGATGTAAATTGATAGTCTGTCAAACTTTGCTGTTGGGTTGTGAGGGAAATCTGAGCAAGTAAGCCCCTTTGTTCACCCACACTGACTGATCGCTCTGGTGAAGAATTACAGTGAGAACTTTTTTAGTACCGTTTTCCTGTGTTCCAGAGGGTTTGCACTTCTTCAGGCTGAGAAGACAGCTTGTCCATGATGGCAATCAGGAGGAGACACTGGGGCAGCTGCTGCTCAGGAGGAAGACCTATAGAGTTTTATTTTGAAGTGTGATGCTAGTCACCCTTGGAAATACATATGCTGTGTAAACTAGCTTTTAAGCAATTGACAAATGATGAAGAACTGATGATGCAAAAAAGTTCCCAGTAAAACAATCCAAAATCTCTTACATACTCAGCTGGAAAAAAAGGGAACATTTCAACATGAACATTATGTTTGAAATGAAAAATGAATGCAATATCCTGCATCTGGTAGAAGCTACAATATTGCAGTTCTGAAGTGTTGCTGCAACATGCTGCAAAGGAGTTATAGTCCAGATGCCTCATCCTTCCAGTCTGCCTGAAAGCACTGGGTGCCTCAGACACCGAATACACAAAGTTTTCCTCCAAGTGTTGCGATAATCACAAGGCCAGAGTGCACATATGAGAGAGAAGTAAGCCCAGACTGCACTGACAAAAGGAGCAACTGCTGCTCACATCGTAAATCCCACACGGTAGCACAGCTGTCTCAGAATTATGACATGTTGGGCAGGGCACAATTTTTAATGGTGGTTATGATCATCTTCCATTTTGAAGACATATTATTTTCCACTGAAAATACATAATTTAGGAAAAATAACTGTCTTCCTCCATCAACAGCACAGCAGAACGCGTTTACCTTACTTTAAAAGGTTGTGATACAGATATAGATTGAAATTATGCAAAGCAGCAAAATTAATAGGATTTCTGTTAACCAAGTTAATATTGCAGTTATTGTGAGTGCTTTGTAAAACACGCATTCAACAGCAACATCAACTGCTACACAAATTCACCTGAACGAGCATGCAGCTGCCTATACCATAGTACTTACAAAAGAAAAAGAGGCAAGCAACCCAGTACAGAATGTGGTCCAGAAAGACAAAATATCAAGCCAGATCCCTCAGAGATGGTTGCATAGTATTGAAACAGTGGTAATTGTATTTTAAACCCACCTAAATTGTCACTTAACACTTGCTCCATAAAAGGGCTAAAGGGAAGAAGCTGGTTGATGAGAGGGTCTAGAGCCACAAGAAAAACACGGGATATTTCATCTCGATGAACCTCTGAGATCACTGGAGCATAGAGACTGGGAGGAAATTTGCTGAGGGAGATGGAAAGAAACATATTCTCAGTACAATTACTTTTCAAAACAGCTACAAAAAGGCAAACTCATGATCTCCCTGTTATTGTTAAACAAAAGACAGAAAAGACTCCTCATTTTTTATTATCTACTATAGCCTGAAAGTTACAACTTTGTATTCAGCCTTTAAAGTAAGCTTGAAAACCCTACATTGTATTAAACATTGAAAGAAAAACCTACAAGCTCACAGAACAGGCATGTAAGATATGTAATATTAAGAAGAAATATACTGAATCACCAAAAAAGACAAGCAATGACAAGCCAAGAAGACACTTGTAGAAAAATTGATAGTCATAAATATGACAGTACTAATTTAAACAGACAACACTAATAAAAGGGTACCACTTAATTTCTTTGAAAAGAAAAAAAGAGAAAGCTGAGCAGTAAAAGAAAGTGATATAAGAATAAAGTAAAAGAGATCATGAAATGAAAACCTACTTTTGTAGCTTATAAAGAGACTGTAAAAATGGTAACTTCCTACTTCAAAAGTTTGAATGAAAAGAGTGAATGAAAGTTTACAGCCTTCCACTTGAGAATGTGATCCACAAGGTAAGTAAAGTCAGAAGAGGGAACTCTTTTTTTTTTAAAAAAACCAACCAAACAAACAAAAAAACCCACAACCACCCACCACCTGATCTTGGATCTTGCAGCAAAACATTCAGTAAACTCACACACACATCTCACTACAGAATCTGGTTTCAATTCCAAAGGAATAACTGAAATCAGACCTCTCTTTCACTTTGCCCTGTTCTTCCCCACTACTGCAGCACACAGAACAAGTCCTTTGCAAGAAAAATGATAAGCCGTTTGCAGATTATAGAAGGGAATACTTATGAGCATCATATTACTAAAGCTTTTGTTTCCAGGAGAACCAGAGTCCTGTTAGGAGATTTCATGAGACTGCAAGCACAGCAGCAAAGCTGTGACAAAAAAAAATAATCTTAGATACTGTTTCAAATTCCCTTCAGGACGAATATTGCCATACTTTAACTTCAAGTAGAAAGGATCTGTCCAAGTGTTGCTACTGACACCTGCATTTACTCTATTTTTTTTTTTTCACTAGAATTTGAGACAAAAAAAAAGCGCAGGGCCATTTAGTTATACGTGAAAGAGAAATTAATTAGGATTGCTAGGAAATGGTAATTCTCTATTGTCTTGACTTTGCATGAGTTGACTAACATCACACTACTGTTTTAAAGTACACTGCTAGGCCACTGTTTTAACTCTGCCTAACTGCTTCATGGCAGGGTGACTGAAGAACAACTCCTACCTTCAGGAATTCTGACTTTAGGAACAGTTTTCAAATAATCTTTCCTAAGCAGACCCAGTGTCCAAGCCAATCAATGCGCACATTCTAACAAAACTTAATGAGAAATGCTGACATAAGTAATTGCAACCAAGTTAGTGGTTTGGCGGTATTTGAAACTCACAGCATTGATGAAAAACGAATTTAAGGTAACTTAGTACCATACAAAAAAGCACAATTTATACAAAAATCTTTTTAGATTTCTGTGCGTGAAAAAGAAAGCAACAGTTCTAGAACAAGAACTCACCTCAAAATACTCTAACTTTAAAAATGATAATTCATCTCCATACCTGGAAATGTTATTAAGATGCTATCAGTAGTTAGTTATTGGTACTTCACTTACCTGTATATCTGAATAAACAGCTGATGCAACTGAGAGCATAAATCCGAGAAGAAAGAAAGAAATTCCTGCAAAAGACATTAATTTTGAAAGGTACTTTTAATGTAAAATGCATGATTATGTTTTTTTCCGGTTCTACTATTTTCATGTGTGAAATACTACACATGAAAAAACTGGTTAAGTTGCAACAATCCACAGCACAAAGCAAGTGCAAAACAAACAATAAACAAAGTATTCCTAGGATTAATTACCACACATATATATTTTTTTTTCTGAAACGTTATGTTTCTAGACTTAGTTAAAAAATAATAAGAACAGTTGTAGTAGCCACAGAGAGCTGTAAAAATCTGAAATGCTCTACATGCTATAAAGCTCTTATCCTGTCATTATGCTGTTCATTTTGTGACAAAATGAACATCAAAGCCTTGCTTTGACACCATGGGTCAAAGCAGATGCAGAGCACACCACCACTGCTATTCATAGAGAGCAAAATTCTTCCACGTGCATTCTAAAAATGGGTAGATTTATGGCATCCCTTCTAATAACCAGGAGATTAAATCACAGCAATGAAGTGGTTTGGCCAGGGAGAGAGCAGGAAGTTAGTGTCAGAGCCAGTACCAGTACAGTTTCATTTCTTACTACGAATGCCACATCCAAACTATTTGACTGTGCTGCCTGTTAAAGTATGTTGTCCCATGGCAAAAGGCTATAAGTGCTACTCAGGAAAACATTTAGGTGAAAATACAAATGAAAAGGGAGCTACTCATGTCTTTAAGTCTATTTGAGAATTCTATTAGTCTCAGGATAACAAAACTTCAGAAAGTTAGAGCCACGACTGTGATCATTAGGGAAAAATGAGCAACAATTCTGAAACCTTAGCAACGAGATTCACCTGCTTAATTCTTCCAGCTAAAGTTGCTACTGCATTGACTCAAGGCTGCAAGTAAAGACCGGGCGTTTCCTACCAACTCCTCAGTGACACTGCTTGTAACAGATTTTTTTTTTTCTTTCTGTTAAATCACATCAATAATCCTGCTTAGGCTTGTGAGTGTATTCAGGTGGAAACTACAAGAAGGTTACGTATGAATGTTGGTTATACCACTCGTATAGTATAGTTGTAAATTGGTAAGATATTATGGAGTACATAATTATTCTGTTTGCAGACCAGAGGCTTATAATCGATATTAATGTAGAATTCAAGGAATAAAACCTACCTTGGTGTAGTGTACAAGGGAATTAGCAAAGAATCTGCAGAGTTTGACAGTCTTCTGAAACAGCCTGAGGTCAGTGCCCTCCTGTCCAAAAAAGCAGTTCTAAAATTTAATATACAGAGTAACATGCTACAGATGAAACTTAAACTGCTAACAGTGCTCAAAAACTATTTCAAACTCGATTCTCTACAAATTCTGCAGCAATGGGGGAAAAACTTTAGAAATCTTCAGTGTGCCTCAATATTTTTATACCAATATTGAACTGAAATGTTATCCTTTGATTGACCTTGGGATATCATCAGTTTAGAAAACAAACAAAATTCCCAGAGTATGGTGTAAACTTGTTTTCAGTGCCTCACTAAAACATCTCCAATGTAAACAAAGTCAATGGGCCTGATTTTCTGGTGGTTTCAAAAGAACAAGGGATTCTGCCTAGCACATTAAAAAACATCAAAAAAAATCCAAGCAAAGTGAATTTATCTTCCTCAAGTTCAACAGCAGCTTTGGAACCTTTCTAATTTACCTGTATGTCTGACATCTTCATTTCCTCAGCCAGTTGCAGGCAGGATTGAAAAGAAAGAAGAGTATCCTTGCACAGGCCACTGAGGATGTCACTGTGTTTCAGGTGGCACTGCAGCAGAGAATGATGCTTCAGGCTTTGCCTACAAGGCAGGAATATAATCAGATACTTAATTGTCAGATGTGATCATGCATTAAGTTAATATAAATCCAAATATCTCATTTTTCTATTTAGGCTTTTATACCTCACTAATCAGTGCAATACCCATGTACAAGGAAACCAGAAATGTAGAGGGAACAGCCCTCTTTGTAGCCATGACAGAAGCGCAAAGGGGAGGTAGGATGAAAGCACAAGACAGCACAACTCAAGCCAAAAACATGTACAAAACTGCAGGTCAGACCTCTAAAGATTATTTATTCAAACAGTGCTGTTTCAAATGCTCTTCTGTATTGCAGTGTAAAAAGTCATTACGTTTATTACTTTACTATTACTTTTTCATGCACAACTCCTAACTGTTTTCACTGGCAGCGCATTTAATTCCACTTACTAGCTAAATTTCCAAAGGTATTGAATTCTCTAATTTCAATTTCAGCTGAAACTCTGAACATGAAACTAGTGTAACTCTGGTTATATAAAACCACAGTCCAGTCATATTACAATAAAATGCAAAGAGTTTAAAGACATACTTGATTATGAACTTCCACGCATTGGCATGAAGTGCATGGTCCATATTGGAGATGACAGAGCAGATCTCTAGCACGGTGTGGATTACTGTGAAGGAAATAATAATAGCAACAACTGAGTTAAAGCAGATTCCTAAGTTCACAGCTATGTTTCTCTCCTGGCAAAACAACAGCAATCACAAACACTAGAGAATACCACCACGCTGACACTGAATCAGGAATAGCTCAGTGCTTAGATGCCTCCCCTTTCCTACAAATCTATGCAACATCCCCCATCTCACAGAGTTTCAGGAGAAAAAATGAATATGCTTCAAGCTGCAAAATGCTGCCTTCTGAAGTGCTGCTGGTCAGAACAGCAGGAACTGAGCATGATCAGTTTTAAAGATTTAAACATACTTCCTACAGAAAAGAAAAAAAAAAAAGCTGTTTTTTGAACAAAAGTCAAAAAGCTTTAGAACCACATATACCTGACACCATATCTGTGATGTTATCTTCAGCAGAAGCAGAGCCCACAGAAATCTGATCAAATAGTTCCATCAGCTGTTTCTGAAGAGAGTAAGTTTCCTTGAACATCGCTTGTAGGAGATCAGAAATCAAGTGTAGATGCTCACAGTACACTGATTCGCTGTCCTGTAGGAAACGGGGAAGAAGAGGTTAAAAAAAACACACACGGGAATCACAATCTGAGCAAGGCATATATGTACCTACTTTAACTCAATATTGAACCTGATCTATAGTTTCTGATACGGACTCTTATTTGCTAAATATAAAATGCTAATCACCTGCAGTCTAATCAACAGCTAACGAAGTCTGTCTGGCTCTGGTGAGTATCGTTGGCTTTGGATTAGGCTTTGATGCATGAACCTATGATCATATTTCTGAACAAAGCAGTACAACATTAGCAACAAAGGAAGTAGACTATTTCAAATATTTCTCAATACTTTCAAATTAGCATTGTTATATAAAAGGTATGGCAAATGAGTTCAAGCCCTGACATGGAAAACCGCTGTAAATCTTTCATTAAGAAAGAAAAGTTGAAAAGTGAAAATGAAGGCTGACCAAAAGCTATTGTCCTCACGATAACCTTCTTTTATTTTCACTGTTTAAGGGGAACTTACTTGTTGTATCTGAAACCAATATACATTGCTCATTGTACCTAACATAAGGGTCCTAATCTCAACATTCAATCCACTTTGGAACTTGCATAGAAATAAGTAGCCGTTTTGGTCACCATTTGTAGCTCCGAAACCTACTGCAGTTATCAGAAGCGCACAGATGTCACAGCCTAAATTCAAAAGCAAAATGTTCAACTGACACTGATGCGAAATTTGAAAATAGCATAGCCCATGTCTAGCACTGCCAGGTCAGAAATTCTGGGCAGACAGCTGAAAAACCATCTTTGTACTTGTACACTAAGTACATTCTGTAAATGATTAGATAGCAATAAAAAAAATCTACAACAATATTATTTTGAATTAGGAACATTTCCTAAAAACTAACCAGAAGGGGAATTTTTCTAACAGAGACCTACCTTGCAGTGTGTAAACGTGTTCTTTATTACATAAAGAACAGAGGATGGAAGGGTGCGGATATTCTCCAGAGGCACACACTCTTGCAGCGTGCAGACATACCGTACGCAACTGGTCAGAGTTTCCAACAGTTGCACTATAGTCTTAGATCAAGAACAAACAACAGCAATCAATGTTTTTCAATCCAACAGTAATTTCAGAAGCACCTTTTTTTTTTTTGTGGAATTGCTCCTAGGTTCTTACAACATTTAAAGTTCACAGCTATTTGCATAAATAAGTTGTTTATTAAAGATGAATTCTATAGCTTTTTTCTGATATTATACCCTCTTTGAAAGCCTCGTATTTCTTTTCACTACTGTTCTCAACTTACAAAAAATTTTAAACTCCAAATTAAGTGACTGCATAAACAGTTGCCAGATTTACTGTTTAAATACGGAGAATTAAATTCCATTTACATTAGATACTAAGCAGAATTTGAGATTTTCTTTAAATTCTGATTAGATCACATGCTAAATGTAGTCAAATAATTCACAAAATTTTAACTGAACTTCAACTGCAAAGGAAGTTCAGATTACATTTTTACGAGTTGGCTAGTAGTATAAGTATTCTAAAATATGTTAATTTCTTAGGTAAAATCAAAGCATAATAGACTTGCCTGTAACAGATTCCTTACAGTACTGCATAACTCTGTATTCTGGCTGGTTAATCCTTTGGCCTCACTGGATAATTCATACATCAAGTTATCATACAGCTGTAGAGTCTGTCAGAAAAAAAAGCAAAGCTGGAAATTTATATATAGAAAGGTATAACTATTTGTGTGCATATGTTTATATCTGCTTGCTTGCTTAGACTGCAGTCATAGTCTACTGAGATAACTCACAGGAGTAAATAATGCTTTCTAGCATTTAAATCATAAAACTTGATATACCAAGATGTGAAAACCATCTATTCTTCTCAAATTACAGCCAGAAGTTAAGTTAGCTGCTATTTTCTAAAAATCTGTTACCAAAATAAACTTTCTAGCTAATTAACTTAACAGATACCTCATCCTAACAGAGATTTTTTTCTTAATTAAAACCACACCATTTTGAGATAAAAGGTTATTTTCTTTTTGTCTCAGAAAGTGTTTTTTGTTGAGAACAATCATTAACATTTTGAATAAAGAAATAACGTTTTAAGACCTACAAATAACAATTTCTGCTTTGGTCTAGGTCCATGTATATTTTACGAGAGATCCTGCTGAGACTGCAAAGACAGAACAGCTTCTAGGCACGTGCAGGGTACTACATAAACTGGTATGGCACAGTAATCCCTGTTCAGGATATGCATGTTATGAGCCATTTTTCTTGTAATCTCTAAAATCTGCTAGAAGACATGCAAGAAAGGAAATGGAAATCAACTGGGCATTTTTACAGGCTTGTTAAAGTATACAAGCTGAGGCCTGAAACTCAGCAATTCACTACTGCTTTAAGTCCACTAAGATGTATGCACTGGAGAGTTTAATATTACAGCCCAAAATTCTCTATTATTTAATCAAAAAAGAGACCTTCTGTTAGTCATTGCCTAAAAGTTTATTCACCATATTACTCACAAATATCACAAAAATTATTCATGATATATGGGTGTTGGGTTCTTCAACTTATTTGTCCCGAGAGCCTGCCCCAAGTGAAAACAACCTTAGTCATTTATAAAAAGCCTACCTTCTCAAAAATAAATAAAAAACAATTCTGTCACTAAATATAGAAAGCAGAACATCATACGTTTGATCCTCTCCCTACTGTAAAGAATAGTAAAAATCATATAAATAATCCAACAACGTAAAACTGTTAAATTTTTAAGGGGTAAAATGTTTATTTCAAGCTGTGCTTGCAAAGCAATGATTCTATAATGAGACCTCAAAAGAATCAAGGCACTCTAAGCAGGTTTTTAGCACTGCACTGACTGAAATTTTCGTATTTCATTGAAGGTGTCATACCTTAGGCAATACTTTTGAGAAAAAAGTTTGTTCCAAATCTGCAAGGCTGATATGAGGCAAAAACATTTCAGTCATGATCCTCAGAACACCTGCAAAGCAAAATATTTCTAAAATGTTACTGAAAACCATTTGATTATCAGAAGTATGTAGCTACCAAGCACATGGAAGAAAGAACTGAGTGAAGTGGAAACTGGTCAGATACTTGATTTTGAAACAAGTAACATCGCATTTGCAACATATGCATTTTCTGAATCATCAAGTAACAATAAAAGCTCCAACGTGCATAAACCCATTAATAACTGCATCACACCTGACTACACTTAGTTGAAGGTGGGGCACAACTGTTTGCCCAAAGTCTGGGCAATTTTCCATGTTCTAAAGTGCAAACAGTTACACATCTGAAGTGCTGGCTGGCACTAACACACAGCTGAGCAGTGAATGTTAGCGAGAGTCCTAACCAGGTGTATATCAGCATTTTCTTGATCACTCTCAGGTATTACAAGAGTTCAACCACCTGTCAGATAATGGCCAAAAATACAATAAAATACAAGACAAAAAGCACTCCTTCTTTCAGCAGTCTACAAATCAGAAGCAGCAGAAAGGAAAAAGCAGCCTTACGTGCATAGCTTATGGGTTTTTCTAAAACATGCAATTCCTGTAACATACAATGTCCAGCAGGATTGCTAAAGGCAGTGAAAGTAGGACACCAGTGATAGCGTAAATATTTTTAACTACTGCAGACCTTATATTTGCAATACAATAAGCCTTAGGAAGAAGCAGCACCTCTTGGCCACTACTTACGAACGTGCTCAGTCCAGTCTTCAGACTCTTGATACATACAGTAAAAACGTTAAAGAAAGTCAAGTTCATTCTGCCATAAAGATGTAATTTCTCACACTATGTGCTGTGTGGGCTTTAACCACCTCATGAAATTAACGGGGATGCTCCACAGCTGCTACGGGTGGGTGCTCAGTACCCACATTCCAGCAGCACTGTGCCAGAGAGTAAGATTTGGGGGTTGTGATTTGTGGGCTATGTTTTTTGTTTGTTTGACTTTTTTTTATGGGGGCAACAGGGGTGTTATTGAAAGGGCTAGAAGAACCACACGGTATTTTCTACTGCAGTTTTTTATTTTACTTTATTATTTCGGTGAAGGGCAGCGCTTGCGTTCAGTGAAACCCAGCACACCCGGCTTTTCTCTCCTGTTTCACCCCTTGTAAAGCTTGCAGCGCTTTTCCCTCTCACAAGTCGCTTTGCTCGACCCGTGCAGGCTGCCCATCCCGCCCCCCCGCCATTTTAGGGTCACTCCCCCGACGGCGGAGACCCCCGCACACCCACTCCCCACAACAACCCAGCAGCCGAACCGCCTCCCGGGGGAAGGATATGAGGAGCCGGGGCAGGACGGCGGGCAGCTCCCGGCGGCAGAGCTCCCAATCCCAGCCGCCCAGCTCCTGCAGGAGCAGCTCGGGGTCGGTTCGCGACATGGCGGCCGCTCCCCTCACCTCAGCGCCGGCGGCTGGAAGCGGCGCGAGCCGCGGCTTTTCCCGCCGCTATCCCAGCAGCCCCCGCGCGGGACCGGGGCGGCTGCGTGCGCGTAGCCCTTTTGTGCCCCGGCCCCGCGCATGCGCATTGCGACGCGGAAGGAGGCAGCGCAGCCATGTGGGGCAGGGGGAGAGCGGGCAGCGGGGTACGGGCACCCCCTGCCAGTAACGGCTGCTGAGCTTTATCTTCTTATTTATTTTTTATCATTTTATTTTTATTATTTATTTTTATTACTTCATTTATTTTTAATTTTTATTATTTCTTTTTTTATTCTTCAGTATTTTATTTTTTATTAGTTTATTCTTTACTATTTTATTTTTTACTCTTTTATTCTTTATTATTTTATTTTTCATTATTTTATTCTTTATTATTTTGGATTTTTAAACAGGACCCCGCTCTCATTTTTCAATAGGATGCTATCAGCATTTTCTTCTAACACGCTATTAAACCCTTACTGTTACCATCTCGCCATTTAACGATGCCTAAAACTGTTTTTCACTCCTTTTGCAGAAATAATTAAGCCGATTCCTTGGCAAAGCAGCCAGTGTTCAGCCTACAGAGCGCGCTTTCCCACCGCGGTGACTGCATGGAAGCGTACAAAAGAAAAATCGTCCCGTCTCTCCTGGGGGAGTGTTCCTGCCTGTGACTTTTTGGGCTGTTCTTGCTGAAAATGGCATTTCGGTTTAATTTTGCTATTGAGGAAAATGAAAGCACTGAGCCAGGCGCTCACGGTGAGGCGGACTCGCAGCTGGACCCTCCAAAACACGAGCAAATGGCCCATGCAGCAGCAGCCTGCAGCCCGCAGCCAGGCACCGCAAAGCACGCAGGTAAGGGACAGTCAGAGAACAAGTTGTGCTCCCCAGCAGCCAGGGAGCACCACGTTCCCGAAGATGTCAGCAAAGTACTGGAAAATAAAGTCTTGGAAACCGTGTCAGACCTGCGTTATGTAAACGTGGCCGTGGTGGAAATGACGTGTCGGGATGGCACGCACGGGGAAGACGTCGTGTCGAAAAGCGTCTCTGCTCACTCTGATCTCATCCCAGGGGTCTATGAGGGGGGGCTGAAAATCTGGGAGTGCACCTTCGATCTCCTGGAGTACCTGTCTGAGGCTGACCTGCAGTTTGCCAACAAGGCAGTGCTGGATCTTGGGTGTGGGGCTGGACTGCTGGGAATAGCTGCGTTACGGGGAAAAGCTGGAAAAGTCCACTTCCAGGATTACAACAGCACGGTGATCAACGAAATAACCTTGCCTAATGTGGTGGCTAACTGTGTAAATGATGGCAATGGGACTGGTGGGGGAGATGATAGAAAACTTGTTAAGCCTCCTTCAAAGAGGCCCAGGAAAGCAGAGTGCTTACCTGACGCGCTCAGCAAATGCAGATTTTTTTCTGGAGAGTGGTCAGAAGTCAGCCGGCTCCTGCTCAGCAGCTGCGAACCCTGTTCAAAATACGATGTCATTCTCACATCCGAGACCATCTATAACCCTGACTACTACGGTGCTTTGCACGATACACTGTCTCAGCTGTTGGACAGAAACGGCCGTGTGTACTTGGCAAGCAAAGCGCATTACTTTGGGGTTGGTGGCGGCATCTACCTCTTTGAGAAATTCATTGAGGAGAGGAAGGTGTTCAGAATCAGCACGGTTAAAGTCATTGATAAAGGGCTGAAGCGGTTTATCATGGAAATGGCCTTTAAAGATTCCAGTTAAAATTAATTCAACCACTGGTGATTCAAAAATTTCTTAGTAAAGAACTACTTTAATCCTCCTATCTTTGCTTTTTTTCTGCTATTGAGTTACTCTGAATTGACAGGGTGATGCTGCTCTTTTCTAGCTTTTGAACTGTTTGACAAATTTTAGTGTTTGCCTGGAAGCGAAGACTCCTCTGATTGTGGTTTTGCAGAGAAAAATGTAGTATCTTCAAGTAGCATCTGTTTATACCACTTTTGCTATTTATATTTATTTTAAAATTAAGCAAGTCACTGTCCTCAGTCTCCCATTCTTTGGCAGTGCCAACACTAAGTTACAGGGACAGCCACTGAGCACAGCCTGAAGGTGACCATTTAGCATCCTAACACAGTGCAAAAAGTGGTTCTTAAGGGTCAAGCTCCCGACTCAGACATGATTTAACTGCAGTGACAAATTTCAGATTGAACTGCATAACTGTACTCTGCTGTTTTGCCACCAGAGGGGGATGTGATTGTATTTATCACCTGTATTCCATTCTGGTAACAATCTCGCAAATCTTTATAGTTTTTCCATATATAATGCACACATTACTTTTATTCAAACCTTTGAAAAAGCATACCAGAGGATATTTTCTACTGTGGTTTGCGAATTTTCGTATTCATATTTTGACGCATTCCTCAGAAATTTCAGCAAGGAATTGGAAAAAGGCATCCTCTTTGCAGAAATGAAAAATAATTTGTTTTAGAAATTGAGTTGGAAGAAGACTCTACATAAGATGTTCTTTAAAATGAACAACTAATAAACCTACAAACAGTCTAGGATACTGGAGGATGACAGAACTGAATTTTAGGTTGCAATTAGGAAAGGAGACTAACTAGAGTGCTATACTGGTTTTGGTAAGATCTTTCCAGATACTGACCATACAACATGACCCATTTTCCAAACCTGCTAAACACTTTAATACCTCTTCAGTCTTTTAGGCAGTTTGGCAGGGCAGCAGGCTTTTAGAAAAGCCTGTATGCAAGTCACTCCCCTGTGTCCTAGGCTGATGATACTGATGGTGAGACAAGACTGCACGTTGCTGAAGAAATTACCTAGTCAAAAAAATGCAAACAAACCCAAAGAAATACAAAATCTGGTCCCAAGTGTTTGGTGTCACCAACAACTCACACACAAAAAAGCAACCATGGTATGTTTTGCTTCAACTAAACCAGACAGCAGGCTGTTAGAGAACTCTACCAGGTACAGCAGTGGTACTGCTTGTCAGCGTACGCTGCTTTACTGCAGCAAAAACGCATGGGCGCCCTTGCAGAAATATAAACTCCGAGACAAGCCAACCACTGCAGTAAACTGGATAGAAGGATACTCAATAAATGCAGGGGAGAAAAGGCAATAAATAATCCGAGAAGGTGGAGAAAGACTTACTACAGCAGTGACTTAAATCACTTGGTATTGCGTAAAGTAAGTTCCCGTCACTGCAGCCCGTGAAAGCCAATGGCAAGATTCCTATTTTGACCGTGTTGCTATTAAGATAACCATAGAGGATTTCCTATACTTTACAGAAGAGCCTTAACAACTACTGTTGTTTCAAAAACAATTGTTAGCAGACTACTTTAAAGGGATACTTAGGAAATTACTGAAGTGCTCTTTCACAGGAGAGAGGAAAAAAGCAGTCAGTTGTGCTCTGCAAGCAGTCAGCTGTGATTGCGCTTTGGAATTTTTCTGCATCAGGTCTGAAACCGACCGATGACAGACAAGTACCGACTACAGACTGAGAAACAAAAGGAAGTTTTAGCTTTGGCAGATCAATGAAGTACTGTTAACAGTTCTTTGTCAAAACTGGGAAGTTGGAAACATCGCTACCACTTGCTATTTTCCATACCTCAGCCTTAAAACAAATCACTGCTTACACAGCGACTTTATAGCTTGTTCTACACCTGCTAGGTCTAGAGCTGTTTCCAAGAAGGGTACCTGAAGCCATAAGAAATCTTGACCCCTGTAACAATGAATATGATAAAGAACAAGAATCTCATGTATTTTTTGAATAAAGAAGGCACTTTGAATTGCCTGCTATAATGCTTCATCTGGAAAATATTACATGATCAATCTCACCCTCAGTTTTAATAATATTCCTTTGCTCAGCATCCTTATTTTATTTTTGGCTTGCTCAAGCAGCTCAGTTTTCATACAAATACAGAATCAGATTTTTTAGGACTTTCAAGTGAAGACTGCTAGAGCCACAATCACAACGACTGCACACCTGCAAACCAGGAATCCCAACAGTGGAATTAAGTTCCCATTTCTAAAATTACAGAAGAGAATCAATATAGGATATTTTTCTCAGGTGAAATCAGCAAAATTAGCATTGGGATTTCCATAAGTTCAGGTGAGTTCTATTCTGTTCTTAGAAGTCCGCAGATATACTCAGAGAGGAAGCAGAATTAAACAGTTTTGTGGGCTCAGTGTTCTGTTGATGTTTTAACATCAATAATAAAGCTGTTCTTAGATTAGGGAAGCCAGTAAGGCTTTCTCCCCTTGCCAAATCATCACCACCCTTGTGACCAGTTTCCTGCTTTTTTCATGATCTGGAATAAAAAAATCTTTAACTTACTTGTAATACTTGTACATCTACTTAATCACTAGGGTAATTAGCATTTCCCCAAGTTAAATTACAGTAGAAGATAACAGAATTTAGAAGACCCTCAAAAGTCTCTTTCTGATAACACAAACCATTACATCAGGCTCAGTTTCTTGGATGAGGAAACAAAGCGTTCAACTGGCAACTCAATTTTCAGCTCTTCCCAAGTCACCCCTTTTCTCCCCCGGCTCCATCCCCTCACTTTTTGAGAGAGTCATTACAATAAGAAATCCGGTCTAAATTATGTCCTTCTCGTAAGTATTGTGGAGAGAAGCATTAAAATCTGTCATAAAATGTTTCAGGAAACTAAATGAAAAAGCGTGTTTACTTTAACAGGCGCTGTCCTTAACTGATGACTTCCTCTTGAAGACTATTTGCTAATTTTGGGAAATGACAGGATTAAAAAAATAAATCAGTTTTGTATGCTGGCAAAAGTTAAATGGCATCCGTTCCAGTTACTTTGCTAAATGTTAGGGGAAAAAAAGCCCTGAGGAAAATACAAGTGGGAAGTGCTCAATTTGCAAATTATTGACTTGCATGCTATTCTTGGTAACTAGGTACAGGGGCGTGTAATCATTTTCTGAAATCAAAATCTTGGTATGAAACACCCAATGCTATCATAGCAATTGAAGTGGCGCAGACAGAAGAGCAATGCACAAAAGCATAAAGACAAGCGCAAAGAGCAGATAAATACAGTGGCATACAGAGGCACAGGAGGAGAAAGTCCAGTCTGTGCATAGGGAAAGCAGAGACCACCCAAGAGACCTGAAGCACCAGGTTCATCTCTTGCGTCTGGGTGATTATTGGGATGGAAATACCTGGATTTTTTCTAATGAGGAGTGGGACAAAAGGTTTGACGATGAGAACAGGAGATTCCCCTCTGCCCAGCCTCTGGTGATCAGTAAGTCGAAAAGGCCATCAGGTGCCCTTCAGCATACATTGGATGCTGTACTAGCTAACTTAACTCCTCATGTGCCCAGGTGAAAGAAATGTTAAGCAAGGAATCAGTTGCTGCTGTCGATCCAGCTATTCAAAATTCCGTGATCCAACCAGAGGCAGTTGCAAATACGCTGAACTCATGGTGAGTTATATTCCTAGAAGAGGCAGCCACCCCTGATGTATATATACATGACTCACAGTGTACAAGGACCTGAGATTAACTCTGAGACCTTAAAAGGAACCACACTTCAGAGCATAACAGCACCAGTGATTAAAAATCAAAACAGATGTACAGGAGAGTGATGGAGGGATAAGTAAAATAATTCTGTTACTGCTTTATTACCGTGATAGAAACTAGACTAACACCTCTCCCATTTCATTCTGGTTTGAGTTCTGCACATTGAAAAGAAAAAGCCACTGAAGACTACAGATACTGTCAGATAAGTGTAAGAAGGGTCACAGCAAAGGGGAGAACCAGGATTTGTATACAGAGATCTCCTGATGACTGCAAGTCAACAGTGTGAGCAAGAGTAAAGGTACTGCTTTGAAAACCCACAAGAGCATTCAACATAAGATCGACAGGAAACAAAGTGAAAATTGCAGCAAGGATCTTCACAAATGAAGGGCAAAAGCTTGCTACAACAGGAGAAAAAAGGTGCCTGTAAATTAATCCTGACCCTGCCTAGGTATACTGGTTCTGGCTGGGTTGGTAATTATGGTCCTAGAAAAGGAAAAAGTCATTATGCTCATGAGGAGTAAAAGAAGTACAGAAGAATCAGAATGAGAAGTACTGTCAAAATTTGACATTGCTTGCCACCAGCCACAGGATCATTACTTGTGTGGAACAAATACCAACTTTTCAAATCCATGGATTAAACGGAAGATTTACATTATTGCCCCCCCTTCAATTTTTATAAGTGTGGATAAGAAAGTTGAACAGCCAGAAGAAAAATTGAAAAAAAAAAAAATGAAAACACCGCAGACAAAAGGATCAGAGAACAGGTTTGGTCCTGGGGCATTAAAGGTGATGGCAAAATCCTGATATACCCTGCAATGCATCAGTGAGATAAAACTAGATGAAAAATTGGAGGTAAGATGATGTGGGAGTGTTTAATTAGGTGGCAAGTCAAAAGCAGCATGAAAAAAAAGCTCAGAACTGCAAAATTTGCACAAAAGAACGACTGAAAAGTAAGAGATACCTGGGGATTACTAACAGTACTATAAATTACAGCAGAGACCAGTTACTCCAGATTTATAACATGCATACAGACATAGTTTTATTGAAGTACAACTCAAAAAGTTACCAGTTTTGAACTGCATGTCACATTCGTAAGTAGTCAATTTATTTCTTGTCATCTGACCATGTAATTTCATAATCTGTATACACTTTTTTCAGTATCTCTACAGTCACTGAATGATCTGCTTTTCCATAGCCCTGCAAGAAAGAACAAGAGTTTATTAGACAAGTACAGAAAGCAACTCCACAGGACCATTGAGTTCTTGTCAACACAAATTATCCAGTTACGTGGTTTGACACTGCAAGTAGCTCAAATACAAATTAGACATAAACACAGGTTCTAAAAGTTGCTCTTGCACTATCAGATTTTATTTTTCTATTGTCATCTCCAATTCCCCCCACCCCAATTTGTAGAAAACAAACGAGTCAATCTCCAGTAACAGAAGCTGCATTTTTTTTTTTACGCCATGATTTCTCCAGCAGAAAGATTGCTTTAAAATGCTCCCAACCCCTCAACCATAATATTTACTGAATGTTCTTTTTAAATCAGAGTATATTGACCTGTTTCAATGTATGAGCATACAAGCATCTGATTTGGCTCAGCTGAAGGAAAACAGAACATGAAGCCATATGTGTGAACATCTGAGTACTATTTTAGCCACCAAAGAAATCACACTTTTCACGTTTTATGTATTTGTAATCTTTCCTTAGTTGGTAATAGCATAATTTTAATTGTGCTTTTTTTGCCACTGAAACTGCAAACTAAGGCAAAGTCAGATGACCCATCTCATTTTTAAGCCTCATTTAAATCACTGATCAGTTTTAGTCCTGCACTGAAATTTAAGAGATGTGGTAGAAAGTGCCTTTCCCTCATCTTGAATGACTGAAGTTATCTATAATTCTGAAATAAATCCAGATTAATAGTTTTTCCCCCTGTCAAAAAGACTTCACTGCGCAATAGTGTAGTCTGCTGATAAAAAGTGTTATTTACAAGTTACTGTCATTTTCCAGTAATATTTAGTAGGAAACATTTAACTCAGAAGACTGAAAATAGTTCATGATTGCATTATCATACAAAATATACTTATTCATCACTGACTCTGCCTCAGAAGAAACAACTTAAGTAAAACACTGTTTAAACTGCACAGGATGAAACTGATGCGTTATAAAACACAGACTGTTCAAAAATACCAGAAAATACAACTATATCAAAAATACTGCAGGTTTATACTTTCAGCTTTACATCACAGATCTACAGATCGCTCTTGCTTTGGTAACCACTTTGAAGACACCACTCAGCTTTGCAAATAACAGGACATCATCTACTTCAAAAGAAGTTTCTCTGATTTTCATAAAACACTAAGATAGTACTGTTTTTAGAGTCTGACAGCAAATCTCCAAGTGAAGAAAAGCATCAAAATAATTAATATACTAACCTATAGCCTACTATTGAGGTCTGCTGAATCTCCATGTCTCTACCACACAGAAGCCCTCATGGTAGTAAAATTATTTCACCTGGGGCTCATCTGTAAGCTTCAAGGTACCAAAAGCAGAGAAACAAGGTACTTTCCATAGACTTCAGGTTACAAAAGCAAGATTTGACTGCTGCTTCTAACACTAAATTGGCAGCTTATTTAGTAATGCAGGTGTTAAGTCTCATCCAAAATGCAATTATAAAGGGCATCCACAATCAAGAGACTTCAATAGAGTATTACCCATTGCCTTCCCGCAGCACAAAAAAAAAAACAACTCCTTACGATTTGTAACATATGATTCCAGGTGGCAGGAGTCATCTTGGAAAAAAGACAGCAGCAATATTTAAAAACACTTAACACATTCAAGGCCCAGCTTTGATTGCTCATCAGGTTAAGGTTAGCACATGTGAAGTAGCCATCACTTTCCATAAAAATTTCGACTAACTTAATAGAACCATTTTGTATTTGTCTACATTAAAAGCCTATAATCTTTACTTGCAGTTATTACCACTTAATAAGTCTTTTCACAAAGAAATTTAACTTGCACAGAACAGCAACAGAAATGTCCTGCTTTCCAGCCAGCCAACTCTACAGCTGGATCAGGACCCTACAGCTGCAAACATTCCCACTCTGGCTGTACGCCTAACACATTCTGAGTCAAGAAATGCTAACTTCCACTTTTAGCCTTGATTATAATCATCATTCAGTATTATCTCTTCTCTTTGTTTTGGTCTCCTGCCCTTAAAAATAGTGTTTTTCTAACCTACCCCACAACTAAGCCAAGCAAGTTTCCCAGTTAATGTTTACACTCCGATTCAAAGTGCTGAAAGCCACCATGCGATAAAACAAAAATCCCAGAACAAAAAGATTTGATGGAATACAGGAGAGGCACTTACTGTAGAGAGCCCAAATACCCTAATTTTCTTGTCTTTGCTATTATGATCAATTTTCCCTCCTCCAAGGCACTTGCATTCGTATCCCAGCTTCTCCATTTCAGGATTCACTTTTTCAAATATGTGATCTGCACAAGGAGAACAGTTAGAGCCATTACAAGGTGTGCTGTGCATCAAGCACTCTAGAACTCTTATTTTCAGCTATTTTCAACTATTTTTCCTCCCATTTCCTTCGTTCACCTGTGAGGCAAAGGGCAGTTTCTCTAGATAAGCACAGACTGCACTAATGTTTATATCACTTGGTGAGCTCGTCGTGCTCAGCTAACGGTTTACGGGGCTTGGAAATGGCAGCAGAGACCCGGGATCATCCCCCCACATTTCGCATTTGCCTCCTGAAGGGCTGAGGGAAGGGCTCTCCTTTGCCTGGAAGCCCGCGGCCGCGCTGAGGGAGGCGGCCGGGCGCTGAGGCGGGCGGCGCGGCCCCGCCATGAGTCGCGTCCCCCCCGCGGCCCGTCACCCACTGTGGAACTCGGCCGCCTTGGTGCCCCGCACGATGTGGCGCTGCCCCTCGCCGCCCGGCCGCTGCAGCCGCACCAAGATGTACTTGAAGGTGCCCTCCGGGTCGATCTCCACATCCTGCACCGCCGCCATGGCGGATCCCGCAGAACCGGAGCACCGAGCGCGCCCCACATAGGGTCGCCCCCAGGCGGCGGCTGCCGTGCGCCGTATGGCAGCGCGGCCGCCCTGCACCAGCAGTTTGTGAGGAAAAATTCTTTCAGTTCGCCCTCGGAAGGCCGAGGGCTGCACGTTTCAACGATTCCCTTTTTTAGCTGCCGTTTTTTGCCCCGTGAGGGGTAAGGAGTCTGTGCCGGGGCTGGCTTCTCTGAAGGAGGGCTCAGAGGTCCCCGCACAAGGAAGCGCTTCTTGTTGCCGGCAGTGCTATGTAGCATAACGCCCACGCGGACAGACAGTATTGCACTGTGGTTAAAAATAGCCTACTAAAAGCTGGCACCCTAAAGGGTTTTAAAGCTCTCCTTCCAGTCAGGCAGTGGGACGCTGCCATTTTCCTTGTACCTGCCAGAGCTTTGTTCACCCTCTGCAGAAAAACAGAGGTAAAAAGAAGAAAACTAAAAGCTTCTGTAGGCTGCTGTTCACACATTAGATAAAAGACAAGCCTACCTCCTGTACACCTCATTTTAACGTGTGCCACTTGAGTTAAGTAAGCACACAGATTCACTGTAAAGTCACAAGTATCTGGAATAAATTAGATCTATCTGATACCAAACCGAAAGGACATATGGTTCTTCCTACCCCCCCCAGCCCCCCATCAATGGAGCAAAATTTAAAATGTTTTATGAGCAGATAGGTCTAACCTTTGCTATGTTTAGTTAGATAGAAGGACGTTTAAAAACTTTGTATTACTTAGCCAGCTTAAACTGTAAGAAAATACAGACTTGTATCTCAAAGTGAGGGCGAGAGGACCGAGGCCTGGAGGATGTGTTAGAAGAAGACGAGGTGAAGAACTCACACTGTGCATGTGGCTTTGGAGATGTAACCAACTAAGCTCAATACGTGTGCTTAAGTTGAAGAAGCAACAAGATAAGAAAGCAAAATGGCCTGAGCTTGCACAAGAACTGGGTTCAACCAGCAAACACAGTGAGGAAGACCATCAATGAGCACAAGAAGACCCCAGAGGATCACCAGTAGAAACAAATGTGCATGTGTGAGGGACATTTGCATGTTTTAATGACTTTTGGGAAATAATATGAATACATTGTTTATTCCTTGGAAATCTAATGAATATGTATATTTTGTTTGCATATAATCCTTGTATTTGAGCGACTCAGCACATACACTAGGTGCAGTGATCCCCTGTGCACCTCACACTGCAATAGAAGAATGCCTGCTTTCTAAAACTCCATATTGAGTGTTTGAGAGTTTCTTCGACCAGCTTGTACGGTGTCAGTTTTGGCAACCCAGGTGGGACACAGCTCTTAAGCCTCAATGGTTCCTGGGATCGTGGAGCCTCAGCCAGCACTGAGGGATTCTTGGAGAGGACACTGATCCTCAGACCAAAGAGCCCCTGAGCGAAGACAGCTGTTTTGTAAGTACAAAGGCATTCTTTTGGAAAATTTGGGTATCTGCCCATAAGACACAGCGAAAGCTACACAGGTTTGGGTTTAGGACAGGGACTGGCGTTAGAGTCCCCATTTGGTTTGAGAAAAAGAGGTTAGAGTCCCCAACTTGGCTAACTGTTTTGATTTGGTCTCTGAATTTTGGCTGCAGGTGGCAGATGCTAGAGATTCGGGAAAATCATTTGACGCAGCTTGGGTAATTTAACAGAAAAAGGAAGGGAATGCTAGATTGATTGCTGTGCTAGAAGAAACTTATGATCCTTGAAGAGGACCTGGAGGTAGATTTAGAGGGGGTTATCAAGGAAGAGGATATGGTAAAGGACTGCTGAGGCCCCCGATAGGAGAAACTCAGTGTGTCTATTGTAGGAAGGAGGGACGCTGGAGATGAGTGTCCATTACTACATGGGCCCAAGGGATGAAATATTCCTATAGCAGCCGTAGAGGCTAGAGAGTGAAGGGGACCAGAGGAAACTTCCCCAGCAGAACCTCTGGTTTAAATTAAGCTGGAGGAAGATGAAACTGATACAGATTGTTTAGCTGATACAGGGGCCACTTAGTTGGTTTTAAATACAAACAAACATGAATTAGGATAATGATACTGTAAGAATTATTGGTGTGACAGGAAAGTTGGAAACAAAGCCCTTCTTCAAACCCTTAAAATTTTTAATTGGAAAACAATGGGTAACATCGGTTTTTGTATCTGTCAGGTGCATCAAAATCATTAATAGGTCAAGACTTATTGGAAACATTAGAGGCTGAAATAAAGTTTTAAAATGGTGAGGTAGAGGTATTAATGCCTGAATCTAAATTTGTCTAAGCTTCAATATTGTTATTACAGGAGACTGAACAAGGGGAAGGAGAAATCCCAGTTGAATTTGAGGACACAGTGATTCCCATTGCTTTGGCAGGAGAAATACCAGGAAGATCAAAGAGGGCTGAACCCATAAGGATAGATCTTAAGCCAGGATCAGCACCAGTAAGATTGCAGCAATATCACTTAAAATTAGAAGCTAAACTTGGGTTAGTACCTATTATATGGACATTTTTAGAATATGGTGCATTGAGAGAGTGTGAATTTAAGTATAATGCTCCAATTTTACCTGTTAAGAAAGTTGATGGGAAATCTTACAGGTTAGTCCAGGATCTGAGAGGAGTGAATCAAGTTGTTCAAGATATTCACCCTGGGGCAACAAATCCATATACGTTATTAACTGCTCTCACTGAAGAACAGGCATGGTTTATAGTTTTAGATTTAAAATATGCCTTTCTCTGCATCCCGCTTGATTCTGAGCACCAGGAGTTGCTTGCCTTCAAATGGGAGAACCCCAAGGTGGGAAGGAAAACTCAGTGTACTTGGCAGTATTACCACAAGGATTTAAAAATAGTCCGACAATCTTTGGAGATCAGCTAGCAAAAAAAAATATTAGAATTATGGAGACAACAAAAAGGGAATAAGACTACAATATGTTGATGATATACTGCTAGTTGGCAACTCTCGGGAAGAATGTCTGGAACTGACAATGAAATTTCCTTGGACTCAGTGGGTATCCAATGTGGAAGGAGAAGGCTAAAATTGCACAAGAATTGTACAATATTTAGGGTTTTGAAATCTTAAAGGGACAGTGAAATACTGAAAGGAAGGAAGCTATATGCCAACTCCCAGAGACTCAAAATGTTTATGAATTAAGAGCTTTCCTGGGAATGGTGGGATGGTGCCACATGTGGATTCCTGATTACAGACTGATGGTGAAACCTTCACATGAATTCTTGAAATTACCAAGGGGCTCCCTTCAGTGGGCCAATGAAAGGCAGAGTCAGCTTAAAAGAGCCTTGATGAAAGCCCCAGTTTTAGGGCTGTCTAGTTTAGAAAAGCCTTTTGAACTATTCACCCATGAAAGGCAGGCTGTAGCCCTCGGTGTCCTGCCCCAGCACTTGGGGGAATATAAGCAAGCAGCAGCATGCTTTTCCAAGAAATTGGATCCAGTAACTCAGCAATAGCCTGGATGCTTGAGAGCAGTGGCTGCTACAGTATTGTTAATACAAGAGGCCTGGAAGCTCACCATGGGGCAGAACATAAGTGTTTATAATCCAGACATAACTGCAGTAGTGGATCAGAAGGGTGGACACATCTGGACTGATTCAAAGTATTCCTTCAAAGTAATCCATGTACATGGAGCCATTTGGAAAGATAAAGGACTGTCTGCACAAGGAACAGAAATAAAGCATAAGGTGTTCCTAAGCTGTTAATTGGTGTTCCCCTTCCTTCTGGAATTAACTGGACAAGCCCATGCCTCTGGCAAAACACAACTTTACTAGAAGATTTGATCTCCAATAGAATTGGGTGTCACTACATTAAAAAAAATGCATTAGACAGAACATTCCCTCCATGTATACAGAGTGAAGGCAATACTTCAGTAGGAACATACCCAAACCGTAATGAAAGTATCAGTTTAAATTTCGCTCAAGGATTTCAAAAAAAGTGTTATATTGGCCTTCCAGCTCCAAATGGATTATGATTAATGCTATTGCTGATCACCCTATGTAAGAAATATAGACTTGTACCTCAAAGTGAGGGCAAGAGAACCCAGGCCTAGAGGATGTGTCAGAAGATGAGGTGAGGAACTCATGCTGTACATACGGCTTTGGAAGCATAACCAGCTAAGCTCAGTACACATGCCTAAACTGAAACAAGATAAGAATGAGATGGCCTGAGCATGCAGAAGAATTGGGTTCGACTTGCAAACACTATGAGGAAGATTATTGATGACCACCAGTAGAAACAAATGTGCATGTGTGAGGGACATTTGCATGTTTTAGTGACTTTTGGGAAATAATATGAATACATTGATCATTCCTTGGAAATCTAATGAATATGTATATTTTGTTTGCATATAACCTTTGTAGTTGAGCAATTCAGCCTGCACATGAGGTACAGTAATCCCTTGTGTGCCTGGCACCACAAGAGAAGAATACCTGGTTTCTAAAACCCTAAATTGAGTGTTTGAGAGTTTCTTTGACCAGCTTGTACATTATCATTGTCAACCTACTGGTAGTTAAGTTTATATTTGCTATAGGAAAAAGAATTGTTTCCTTACAGTACTGATATATGGGCATGGTCTCATATGAAGTTCTTACTCTGAACAGCAGTACTATGTACATTTTCAAGTCTACAAGTTTTTAAAAAGTTTCAGACTACTTCTATAAGCAAGTTTCAGCATAGATACATCTTTGAAGTAACATATGAATATATAAAGCTAATAAGTCATTATTAACATGAATTTCTGAATGTATAGTAGCTTAACAATGTGAAAGCAACATATTACAGAAGCCTGAAGCATAATATAAAAAAAGCAAAATAGAGGAAGAATACCACCTAAGCATAACACTACTTAATATGATAAACGCAATTTTTATACTTGAAGTTATCTTATAACTTGTTTGGTTCCTAATCAGGGAAGATTATTTACTTACCTATTTTGTTAGCTACATTAAGTCTTAATAAAAACTCTTAATATTTTGCTATTTCAAATACTACCTTTAGTTACCTTTTTTGGTACAGACTACCATCAATACTGTGCACAAAAACAAAGCCCTGATAAGATATGCTGCCAACTATACCTTACAGAGCATAGAGGTGAGGGAGAGCTATAAATAGGAACCCAGTCCTACCATCTCAGCTGTTCTGCAGGTGCCAAGTCAGGCAGGGAAAGTGATAAAAGCTGCGGCTGGGTGAGGTGCCCTTTAGCATCAGGAGATTGAGAGAGTGTTGTAGAGCTGATGTGGTGGCTGCGTAAACTTGTTTTGTTCTGATTAGTCCAATCCACTAGCAAGGCCTCTGTTAGGCTATGGTAGTAGCAGCTTTTTTAGGCTCGTTTCGGACAATCTGGAAGCTTTGTTCTTGTTTTGGTAGCTTCTGTACATATAAGTTGTTTTTTAATTATTTTGTCTACTATTCTAGCGTTGTATTTGATATTCCAATTTTTCTTTTTGTTGAAGTTAGCGCTTAGAAGGCTTTGCAGAGATTGCTTGTTTGAATGAACCTCACCTTTCTATTTTTAGATGGAATAGGATATTTAATTCCCTTGAGCATAGAAGCCTGTTGTACAGTCTTGGCTGTGGAAAGCTCGATTGCCCCATTTCAGCTGTGATACATGAAAGAAGCTAGCAACAAACAATGGTAAAGTTGATGAGCAAGGGCAAGGATGGCAATGGAAATACTTACACCATGCTTCTAACAGGCTAAGCTCTCTTAACGAAGAGAATGGGCATCTGGCCTTGACCTGACGTGAGTTTGAGTAGTAACAGGCAAAACTGAACTTTGTTATGTGCTTGTTAATGTTTTTATCTCTGAAAGCACCCTCCTTGTCCAAAAGTAGTTTCCTATGCCCTGCTGGGGTACACGAGCTTCCTGCTGGCTTCTAGGCCAATGACAAAAACCCCCTCTTGTTGGCAGTAATTTTTAGTGCGTCACTTTGTGGGCCTCAGGAGTAAACAGAGGATGGCATGGGGCAACAGGGGTCTCAAACCAGAGACAGCCTGACTCCTGCAGAGAGGGACTTTCCTTTCGTAGTGGGTGTGCTCATAACTAATTGTGGCAGAGAGTTCGGCACTGCTTTCTGAAAAGTGAAGACTTACTTTCTGAAAAGCAAAGACTTTGTTCTTTCTTATTTGGCCAAGTGACATGTGTCTTTACTCTCTTGTCCTAAAACCATTGTTCTGAGGGAAAAAAAAAATCTCAAACTAGATTACAGTAAACCAGTGTGGCAATAATTAAGGTAGCGTAATGGGTATTTTTTGTGCTTAGCTATAGCCAGACCATAAGGGCAAATGTTGCCAACGCTCTTTCTCTTCTGGGTAACATGCTGAGCTTGTTTTCCTTTATGGTTCGCAGGCCTTGGATTGGACCCAAATGACTGTAAAGTGAGGCTGTTCCTGTGTATGTCTTTCCTGTTGTCTCCAAACCCCAGTAAAATTCACCTCTTCACATGTTGGTTCGATTTGGGCCAATATTGCAGTGTATGTTGCGGTAGTTGATGGGGTCTTAGTGTGACAGCACATGTGGTTAGGCTGTCATCTGACTGAATCTGGGATATCCAAGCCAATTTACTGGTTCAGCTAGTACATCTGAACTTGGTTAAGGTTTGTTATATATTCCAGCACATGCAGAGACAGGGAAGAATAAAAAATACTGTGTTTCATGTGATACAGTGTAAAAGCTGAACAGGTAGAGAACAGGGACACTGGTAACGTTCCTGCTGAGGGACTGGGTTCCTGCATATTGAGTGAAATATTTCATGATGGAAACTAATGGCAGGGAACAAACACAGTCTTGTCACACTTAATGGCACTCCTACTGGGCTTTGTGGTGGCACAAAGGCTGTGATGTTTGTATCTTTCTGTACTAACTCTCTAGAATCATCTTTCTTCCCCAGCTGCCCCCAGGGAAAATTGCTTTGTTCAGGAAACATGGATGGTTACTGAGCACTCTTTCTGAATCTTTTGTCCAGAGCTTAACATTTTCTTCCACCGTTGGAGTGGACAAGCAGTCTTCAAGTAACCTCGGAGGAGTTTATCACTTGTGGGTGCAGTGCCCTCAACTTTCCTCTGGTGTGTTCACCAGCTTAACACATCCAATACAGCTACATTATCTCAAGTCTTTATATTCTTTAGCTAGATTGTTATGTGTGTGTTAAATGGTAGTTTGAAAAACAGATCTGAGTTCTCAATATTTTTTTAAGGAATCCATTTATGTGCTCGTATCAAACCTAACAGCAGAAGAATGTGCTAGAGACCTGCTCAAAAAAGCAAACAACACCAACAAAAAAAGTGTCTTAAATATGCTTTGAAGAAAGTGCAGGAAAAAATGTTGGGTTTAAATGAACGCAACTAGCGTACATACGGGCTTATGAGATTTTCTTATCTGTAGTCAAAGATGATTTGTCTTTGAGTTGAACTTTTGAGAAACTGTTATTAAAAATTGACAAGTGTTTCTCGCTTTATCAATGTGGATTGATGTGAGGGATGGGGAAGAGAAGATGTGGCTGTACTGCAGTTGTATGTGGAGATGTCTAAGCCATGGAACTAGTTCAGGTAGCAGAAGCCACCTGGCTGCAGAAACATGGAGTTCAGATGATGCTGGTTTATCCTGCCAAAAAAAAAAAAGGATCCATTTATTGTGTAGTTCTCAAACCTGTTATTTCTAGCTTACTTTCAGTAGCACCCGGACTATCCTAGTTAACTTGCACATCTTAAAAGGAAGACAGTGAATTACATTTTAATATCAAATGTAGCATTTCATTCAAATAGGCAAAAACAAAACAAAACAAAAAACTAAACAAACACAGCCCTGTTAACCAGGAGTATTTTAATGACAAAATAGTCTCATTTATTTTGCTCTTTAGCCTCTGAACAGCAACTGACTAGAAAAGAAGCGTTAGTGTTATACAAATGTGTTAAGCATACATTGTGTTGCAGTGAAACCAAGGAGCTTATCGTGGGATTCTCTCGAGCCATTAGGCAAATCCAGGTTACCAGAATCAGGAAAAGGGAAGCAATCAGTTTGAACTCCAGCTTTATAAATTTTTCCTTTTATTGAGGTCTTTGACAGTAGGGCACAAGATATAAGGATATGTTTGGCCTGTTGTTGTATTACAGGAAAATATTAAGAAAAGAATTTTGAAGTAGGTGATTTCCATTGCATGTAACTCTCACACAAGAGAGAAAATAAAACGAGGGTTAAGTTTCAGCAGTACTTGCAAATGCTTTATCGTGGAGTGAGAGCATGCACTTGCATGGAGCAGAAGAATGCCTAATAGTGATACAAATGAAATACTGTTGCACACTGTGTGCATTGTGGACATCTTAGGACCACAGGTCTGCTTTGCTGCTTGGCCCAATTGTTTTAAGAGGCTTTAAATGAAATTTTTTCTTCAACGTCTGTTAGTTAACAGCTCCCCAGATCGGCACCAAAAGCCAGAACAAATGGAGGATAATGACATTCTCTCTTTGTATTAACATCTTCTGGATCTGTGTATGTGTAGTCAGTTCAGGAGCCAGAGTATTGGTCTGTACACTGAAGAATCCAAAGCCACCTTCAGGATGCAGGAGTATATGGGCTGTCTGCTGGATCCTTCCTACTTTACTTTCATGGATAATGCTCTTGTTACAATCCCTTTCAGAAATGGAACAACATCTGTACCAAAACCTTTGTGTTCTTTGTTCTGCTCACAGGAGGCTGTTCTATAGCCTCATTGCTCTGCTGGCTAGAAATTCCCTCCTAAATTCCAGTCTACATTTACTTGCAGATGGTTTGTATCCACTTGGGTTTTGTACCAGCTTTATCTGTTTGTATCCAGAAGACTCCTGATCACCTTCTTTGCTTACCTGACAATTGTAAAGAGTCCCTCACATTCTTTCTGAGCTTTCCTAGCTGCTGTTTCCCTGGTCTTACACACAGTCTTCTGCTTGGCACCTGGGAAGATAATTCTTTAGAAGGGACCTGATGCAACATTTCTACTGTTTGGACAGTCTAGTGTCCTACCAGGAGGTGTTCACCTAGCTCTCCTTCCGAATGCCCTTAAGTATCACCTGCCTGTCATAGGGTTGTTAGTTTTCTCCGTTTTGAACAGTCATAAACAGTACCTGACAGTCATAAACAGCACATGACTGCCTGTAGAATTCACTTGCTCTGTGATAACAGTCTGCTGCATTTGTGTTTTGGGGTTTTCTGTTTTTCAGTTGTCCCTCCCTGCTCTTAGTGCCCATGCCCTGCAGCATGTGTTGGGGGCACGATGGAAGCACAGTGTGCAGATGATGGTCCTAGAATCCCAGCTGTTAATTTGTGGCCTGTAGAGATGAACAGTGTGAATGAGCTGTTTAATTGATCCAAGTTAATTTCTATGGGACGTATAACAACCTGACTATAAAAGCATTTCAGCTGCAGCTCATTTTCTTCAAGGTAAACTCATACTTGGATTTATGGAGCAGAGAGAAGAGAATATTTTGAATGGTGGATTTAGTGCTGGAGGTGCCCGAGAGGGAAACTATGGCCCTCCTTAGTCACGGTGTTACCTAGATCAGAGGTAAAAACTAGAATGAAGAAGAGAAGATGAATGGGAATGTAATTGCATGACGTCTTGCAGGATTCTGGGTATAGATTGATTGGAAAAAAAATAGGTTATTTCTTGTGGTGACTTACTAATGTTCATGTCTGTGGGCTGGTTTACCTATAGCAATAATTCTCCTTTGAGAGGAGGGCCATTGGCATACAGAGTAAGAAAGAATAGCTGTTTTCCCAAATCCTGGCATTCAATGAGTGCCAAGCTCAGGAAGTAGTTTTGTACACATGGGAGTGGATTCTGGTTACTTGTTCTAAGTGTAGGAAATGCCTTCAAAAGTGCATGTAAACTGTTTATTTCAGGGGAGGACAATTAAATCCTGTCTTAGAAGACAGATACAAGCCTATAGCATTGGCTTGAGTTTATTTAGTATAATTACTAGGTAATTCTGCAACCTGAATAAGAGATGAAATTATTAGAATACTGTAAATTTTGTTCTGGATTCCTTTCCCATTGCTTCAAGCATCTAAGCAAGTATATTTGCTCTCATTTTTGTTAATGGAGGCAGAATGGAGCTTCTTTGACTTTACTTTTAGATATACCTCAGTCTTTGAGTCTGTAGAGTATAGAGCAACTGCTCTCTTAACTTATTTTTAGGTAGGCATGAACCTGAACCGTTCAATCTGTTTTGATGGTAGAGTAACTTCTTTTCTGTAGTTTATGCAGTTGGTCTAACATGGATTTTGTCACTTAGAAGAAGCAAAAATAAACTGAACTCTTAACCACTTCAGGTAATGTTGCTTTCAGGTCCAGTATTGTTTCAGAGGTGATAAATAGTGATCCCTTCGCTTCCTGCTGATCCAACACGTATTATGAAAGCAATCTTTTCTGATTATAAAGAACCAGACTCTATCAATTGCAGTCATATGTGATTATAAAGGATGAGTAAATGCCTATTGATCAGGGAAAGAAAGAAAAAAAGAAATAATGTGCACCAAGGGTTGGGGAGTGGGGAGCTGTCCTTGTTTTATTTGAGAAAAATGTTTTTTTTTTTGTTGTTGTTTTTTTTTTTACTTCAGACTTGGATATTAAAGGCTCTGCTGAGAGTGTGGGAGTGTGAAATGGACCTGGGCAGTAAAATGAATATTTACGTGTGGATCATATAGTTATTCTTCCTTCCACATGCATGGAGGGTGGCGAGGCTCCGAGCCACTGCCATGGAATCCAGTAGTAGAGCTCTAGAAATAATCAGGTTTGGCGTGGTGTCAGCTCCATATACAACTGCAGGCAATCAAGCTCTAGAAGTTAAGCATAGCCCCACTTTGATCTTAATTCAAGGTGTGAGGAGGCGCTGCCACTCACCAAACTGTTTCCTCTGTTCCTTTGTGTGTTTTCATGTTCAATGCGCTGAATCACACCTTGCCAGTGCAAGTGATCTCTGGACTCAAGTTAGATTACTGAATGTGAATTTTGGCCTATTTAGAGGAAATTGAGCATATGAGTCACATCGGAGAGTTCCTGAAATGAGAAGTGGAGATAAGATTTTCCGTCTCCTGGGGTTTTGCTCCAGACAGAGTGGAGACTGTCTTAGGAAGCCTGAGAAATTCCAGCTTCTTTTGTAGCAGTTGTATTACCTGCCTTATTCACACTTAATGAGACAGAGGCTGAGGGATGAGTATGTCTTTGGAAATTATCTTTTCCCATCAAGACCTCAGGGAAAACTTGTGCATTATATCTTTTGTCTCTGAATTTTTAAAGAATTAGTGTTTCAAGCTCCTTTCTAAACAGGAAACACCTTCAGTACTGGCCCCAGAACTCCTTTTGCCTTCAAGGCTGGCTACAGCTCTTATTCTTCCTCTTCTACAGAATGTTGCTGTGGGTAAAATTGGAGTTTTTTCTGTGACTTCAAAATTTCAGGTTTTACAGCTCTTTACCACAGGAGAAATATCTGCTTTACAAATTATTTTGACATAAATACTTATCAGATTTTTTCATATTTGAATGACAAATATGCCTACTTTAGAGAGATGGAACTGGGTTACTCACAGAGGTATTTAATTGTTTTTGTCTGACATAAAAGCTTCACTAATTCTTTTAAAAAGAGATAGTGACTTAGAAATGTGTAAATGCAGGTGTAATCTTTTAATATAGGTGAAGAGCTGTTCTTTAAACAAAACATGGGAAACATCTGTCTCTTTCTATATGTATATACACACATGTATGCACTCAGGTTATCTAACAACTTACCATATCCCGTATTTGTCTTATTTTTGTTATTCTAGCAAGTTCAATTAAGGATTTTAATAATTTAAAATTTCTCGTTGCCTTCCATTTCCATAAGCTATTGATAAGGATACAAAATTTTCTCAAACCAAGACTTAAATCTCCAAAGGAAAGCTAGTCTCTACAAAGAACTGTTCTAGCACTGCGTGGCCTTAGCATTTAGAAAAATTTCCTTTAAAACTTTATCACCGCAAATCAATCCAACCACTACTTGTTATATACCAAGTGGACATAAAGAAACGTTCATTGCATTCCTCCTAAGCACTCTAAAACACCTTCTAGGTAGTAGATCATGTAGACGTTTCATCTATCGTTCTTTTTTTGTTTTTTTGGCTGGAGGTGTTATAATGGTTAACTCTCTTCAGTTTTTACAGGTAGGCCATATTTTCTGAACATGCATTCCTGAAACTGCAATGCATTCAGATTAGATCACTTGCAATATGCTCGCAATTCAAGCGAGCAAGCATGTGCATGTATTGTCAGGGAAGCAAGCAAAATAAGGATGTCTGTAAGAAATAAAATCAGTAAGTTAATTAAAAAACTTTTTTGTTTGAATATAGTGCAGGGTATCAGGAGTGTATGAGATGGTCATCAATTCTCTTCTAAAAAAGAATAAATAAAACTTTGCTCATGTCATCAATGTATCAGCTGTCTTGCTCAGGATTTGATTGTATATTAAGTGCCCGTACCTTCTTAAAACTGCAGTTTGTAAGGTCAGGTGCAATACAACAGTTAAGATTTGGCAATGGCAGATTGGATGGAGTAATTGCAATATTTGTCTTAAAACATTCTTGTTGTTACATACCAGAACAGCATTTCCTGTTTTTAAAAATGACAACAAATTGTTAAGTTTGTTTTATGTTGTTTGTGAGCTGTTGTAAGAGCTAGTTCTTTTTCTACAATGTTCCTGTCTAGCCAGTGATTTCCGAGTTTGCTGCTATTTTTTGTTTTTTGTTTTTTTGAAAATAGTGTTTTGTTTTTTTTCTATTGAGTTTCCTCATTTTATTCAGATCATGTTTCTAATTTATCAAATCATCCTGAATCTACATTGGTCCTTTGGAACCCTTGCAATTCCTCAGATCTTGGTGTCTGCAAAATTTGAGTATTTCAGAAGATATTTTGCAATCCAGTGCATGTTAGGTCAAGTTAAGTTCAGCATAAGCCCTTGCACAGCTCGTTTGTACAGCCCTGAGACTGACAGTGATCTTTGAAAAACTGCCCTTCAAGTAGTGGTTAAATGCCTTGCATGCTCATTTTATGATAATTTCAGCTAGCCCTATTTCACTTGCTTGTAGGAACGTCTCCTGGGACAGTATTAAGTGTTTTGATTACAGCAATATATAGCACACTGCTTGTTTTTGTTTTGTAGCCTTGAACTACAAACAAAACTAGATAGTTGTTGAGAAAATTGATATGATTCTTTTATTACTGGCAGATCTTAGTATACTTATTTTTCAGTTGTTTTCTTTAATATTTCTCCAGTGAAGTTCTAGTATCTTTCTGGGGGGTTGTGTGGAGAACCTGGCTTGTAATTAACTTCTAGGTGTAGAGAGGCAATATTTGCTTTTCACCAGCCATCTGACACCTTTCCACATGCGCTAAGGTAATTACTGAGGGTTTGGAGAAAACTTCGTTGGATCCTTGAACACTAATTTGATTGCACACAACAAATGTAGAGTCTTCACTCCAGTCTTGCCATACTCTGATCTGTTCTCTTTTCCCAGTGCACAACACTATTGTAGTGAGTATCTGTTAACCTTTCTCTGTACAGAAAGAAATGACATTTGACGTGTCCTCTGTCAGTGGCTCTCTCTTTAAATAGCAGACCTGAACGGCTTTAGTTACTCTTATTCCTAATATGTGTATATAGCCTTTCCTTGCATTTTTGTCCCATAGTGGGTTATCAGCTAAGCTTTCCTAGTAGAAAATCAGTTGTCATTAGATAATCCTTGATAGATGCTTCTATCTGTAACAGAAAAGAGATGATCTGGAGTATTCCCCTTCACTTTGAAGAAGCTAGGCTTTCACTTGTGGAAATGAAGGTCTGGTATGTATAAGAACAAGAAGTGTTGAGCATTTTTTAGGACAGGCTGGGAGCGAGCAGACAACTACAACCAGCCCCAGTGCAGTACAAGAAATGAAGTTCTTTGTTGTGTTCTCAGATTGATTGCCAAAGAAAGAAAAAATGCAAGTGTGAAATAATGATGAAAAGAAAATAAATCTGGAACATGGAAACCAGTTAAAAGGCAGGCTGGATGGCATTTCTAGCTTGAATACCTGCAGTTTAAACTAGACAACTGTGTCAGAGTTACATTTTTCCTGAAATATCTGTGTAACTTAGGATTCAGTATGATCTTTAGCTCACAGGAATCCCAGTCTTCCCGAACAACAATGGAGTTGAATTTTTTAAGTACCTTTAACTTTAATGAGACTTAAACCTCTGAGTTGTGTGTCTTTAAATACTTCTTATGCTTTTTATTTCTGAAAAATTTGTTTGTATTTGTCTTCCATTACATTAAAAGAAGATTAAAAATATAATCAGTGGATGGCAGAATTCCCTGGGAAAAACCAAAAAGAGCCCCAAGTCAGTGATGCACAGTGAAATGCTGCCAACAAAAAGAGGCAGTCTTTTTTTAGGTTGGAGTTTTTACAGACGTATTGCTTTTAGGCTTGCGTGGTTTTTTTTTTTTTTTTTGTCTTTATCTGCTGCAGACATGCAGTCCCAGACAGTCCTTGTGAAGGAAGACTATTGTAAACTGTGAAACCCTCTCTTCCTTCCCCCGGAGATTCCACTGGTAAAGCAATTCTGATACAGTTTCTTCAACTCAACTTCAGAGCCTCTGCCATGAGAAGGATGAGCATTTACCAGTAGGAAGCTTGTAACACAGTTTGAAAAAGTGAATCTCCAGGAAGAAGTGAATTATTTTTCCCTCTTCTGGCTCTGGAGGGGATAGGAACTTCTCTGGAATTGTCTATAATTCTTCCGTGTCTACATCTATAACACCTGATTAATATTTTAGGAGAAGAAAATAGCTGTTCTATCAAAACTTATCATTAGTATAATAGTATTAGGATAACACAAACCCCATGGAATTTTGCCCTGCTGTGTGATATACTGTACAGATGCATTAAAAGTACCAGTCTGTTAGAGTTTACAGTCTGAAGAACACTGACAGACAGGTTGGCAGACAAGAAGTGTTTTCATTCCCAATTTCCAGATGAGCAGCTGAGGCTAAAGAAATCAGTTCTGACCTGATGCTAACTGTAAGTCTCTGGAAGTCTGGTTGTTATAAGAAATTGGCCCAGGCCTGAGGTCACAGAATGTGGCTGTAGAATAGCCAGGAGTTAACCTCAACTTTTCAGAGTTTCTTGATGGCATGTCTGATTCTAGCTTTGCTAGTTCACATCTGCCTCTCCCTGCAAATATTCAGTATGCTCTTTTTAATTCTCACTCTGATAATCGGTAGCTGATTTTGACAGGCTTTCAAGGACTTCATTGCAATTTCTAGGAAACTCGTATTTTGATACGAAGTGGTGCTGTTTTAGAGTATACTGCTTACTCTGTTCTCTTTCCTTTGCCTTCTCTTAATAGGCAGAGATTTATGAAGCTATGGGTGTTTACAAATGTTTCACTTTTTCAACAAAAGGAAAAGCCAATTCTTGAAATTACTTTATGCCTTTACCTGATCTACCTGTTCTGCTGTAATATTTACCATCACCAACTCCAGGTGGAATAGAGTGCTGGTAGATGTCAGCTGGTATTGAAAGGCATATCTTCACATAACTCACTTAGAAATAGGTTGATATATTTCCATTCTTAGGGCACTTGTTATGCTGAATTTAAAGAGAATGTGCTATGCCTTGTCCTAGTTTTGAGGAAAAGATCTGCTGAAGTAGGTGTGCTTCTTATAGATACCCTACATGCCTACCCTAGAAGATAGCCTATAGATACCCTACATGCATCCAATCTAATAGATAATGGAGACCATTTTGTGTCCTATGGTCTGACAGTGTGATGTGCAGGGGATCTGTCATATCCCTCACCATCCCTAAGGGCATGGGTTAATAAAAGGGAATAATGCTTTTGGAAGACCAAATGACAGTCCTTCCCTCATACGTGCTGAGGAACTGATCTACAGTGTGAAGCTGAGCAGTTGTGAACCCGAATAACGAAGTGCACATTCAAGCCAATCAGTTGCTGCTAGGATGCTAGTGTGGTGAAGTGCAGTACGGTATGTGCCAGGGTGATGCTGATGGTGCACGTGTTGAGCTAGTGAAATAATACCTCCATAGTACTGGTTGGGAAATTGACATCACCTGACATCTTAAATTGGGGTCCAGTAGCCATTCACTTCATTCTGGAAATACAGGCTGAGCCTCCAAAATATGTATTTCAACCTGTACTTTATAAACTGTAACCATTTTACAGATAGGAAGTAGGTGATGCCCTGCGTCGTCCTATTGTTGATGGTGCTTGTTGAGACTTTTCAGCATTGAGCCTGGCTAAACCTTACCCCTATGGGTGAATCTTTGTGCCTGGAGCACTGATTTGGCAACTGGGCCATCTGCTGGAGTACAAGCGGACCTCCTGTAACAAAGAGGGGTCAGAAAGATTCTTAGGTGAGGACAGTCGAGAGTAGTGTTGTATGTAGTGTGGGAAGTCACTGACCTTGTCACCTTTGTGGCATACATGTGAAGGCGTGCAGGAGGATGGTGGAGTGGTGCAGCTGGAAGGCTACTGTATGAGGACTTAGTGATCCTTGTGCTTGCTGCCTTCTCAGGTGCACTCTGCGTCACCTGTGACTGCTTACCAACCAGCTATGGCAGTGTCTGTGACTACTCAGGCGTGTGCCTCATGCCATGGATGCTGTGTGACTGCATTACGCAGTGGTGTAATTCATCAGTGTATCCACAATCAATGTGCATGAATTCAGTATATGACTAGCGTATTGTCTTGTCCTCCTGAAATATGGCATGCTCCTGGTCAGGAATTGTAGCTCTGTTGAGATGAGGATATCGGAGCACGTTGTCCAAGGTCAAAGCGAAGCCTGCATTCTGAGCTTCACCGTTATCAGCAACTGAATTTATATTGCAAACAAGACCCTGTATGACCACTAGTAAATCTGGAGCTGGTGAACTTCACCACGGATGGGAACTTTGCACAGCGTGCTGTGATCCACAAGGAAGGGCTTGCCCAGTGCTGCAATTTTCATCTTTTACTCAAACTAGTTAACCAGCTTTTGATGTCAGTGCCTTTTTTACTGAGATGCCCAAAGAGCTGGTACCTCTTGGGTGCAAAACTTTCTAGGAGAAAAGTTGGAATCTGCTTACTCATGCAGCAAACTCTTCTTGTTCTTTCCTGATATCCTGGAATTGTGTGCTTCTGTCAGTAAAACTGTAATCCAGCACTTGGCAGCTTGTCAGCACGGCAAGTTTTTGTGGGAGGGTTGATTGGCAAGGGGAAACATCAAGCTTAATTTGTAAGGATGTGATCCTGGGGTTTTCCAAGAATTTTTTTTCTATGCGGGATTTCCCGTACCATGAAGGACAGGCTGGCTGAGAGAATAAAAGGCAGGAGTAAAGGCAAGGGGTACAGAGTCTGGACGCTTTGAGTTGAATCTTCAAGTCCATATTCAGGAGTTTAGCTAACTAATATTCAGCAGTCCCTGCTAAATATTAGAGGACTTCTATAGCACCTGACCAATACAACTACACCTGTGAGTATATATGGAGTGTTTTATTATATTTCATTGCTCAGCTAGAGGAAGACTGGATAGGTAGAATTCTGTTAGTTTTTAAAAAGCTATTTAAAAACTATCTTGATGTTAAGAACTGTTTTAGATGATTAATCTCCCAAGAACTGCTGTCTTATTTAATTCTTGAGAATGATTGTTTAAATGCAGAAAAGATTAAGTGGATGATATTTTATACTGAATTGTAAAAAAGCAGTGTATGTTCTGTACAAATGTGTTCCTTTGATCTTTCATAGCCATCTGCATAAAAGACAAAACTCAGAAACATGACTTGCTTGTGGTTCCTCTCTCTCCTTGCTTATGGTAAGTGTATATGTCTGCAGAAAACTAGATGGGTGGTAATGTCAGTGTGCTTGGGTTTAAGCTCAGAATTAAGCAGATTTTTTTTGAATGTGACCTAATTAGCTTGAGGCTAGATTCCCGTAGAAAGCAGTAGCTACAATGGCACGTTACCCTGCTTACCTGTCAGAGATGTAATTGGCTCCTATGATTTACTACGAAGTCTGCAGAGCTTTGTGTAAACAGACGTAGTTTCACAGGCTGAAGTAAGTTGCTATGCTTGATGGTGACATACCTGATTTGAAGCTTGCTGATTAATCATTTATAAAATAATTGCTGCTAACTTTGTGCAGTTTCAGATATTGACAAATGTGCAATATTTGTAGAGCTTTATGGATCCTATCCTAGAGAAGGAGGGGAAAAAGTCTGATAGCAACTTTTTGCCATCTTTTTGTTCCAGGGCTTACAATACTGGAGGGGGTGAATGGTTGGACATACAATTATTCAGATACAAACATGACCTATGATAAAGCAGAGCAGTGGTGCAAAACGTTTCACACTAACTTGGTTACCATTCAGAATAAGAGCGAAAACGACTATCTCAATGAAATCTTACCCTCCAATCCGGGTTACTACTGGATTGGAATCAGAAAAATTAATGGTAAATGGACCTGGGTAGGAACAAACGAACCACTGGGAGATGATGATGGAAACTGGGCTGCCGGTGAGCCAAATGACACAGGAAACAATGAGAACTGTGTTGAAATCTACATCAAAAGAGGGAAGGATGATGGCAAATGGAATGATCAGAATTGTGACAAAAAGAAGGTCGCCTTGTGCTATAGAGGTATGGTATCAGAAAGTCCTTTTCAGTGAGCTCCTGTGGAGATGAGATAGCGGGATGGGTTGTTTAACCTGGCCTTACATACTAACTACCTGACCCTGTAAACACCAGTACATTTATCATTACAGAGCTGAGGTTGACCTTATTCTAAGAGCTGGATTGATCTCACCTACCTTCTAGCTCCCAGAATATCATACATCTTTTCTAAGGGAGTTATTAGACCCTCTCCATAACCAGTGGAGAGAAACAGGCTCTTCCAGAAGATGACTGATCCTACTCTGAAGTAGGTGACTGAGCTAGATGAGAATTGTCCTTTTGGAGGCATCTGTTTCTCTCTGCTAACTACAGAACACTGGTTTAGATTTGTGTAGAGATGGCTATTTTTTTTGATAGGTCAAAAAATAAATCTAAGTGAAATATCTGCCAAATCAGAGCTGTGGTGAGTTAATGAAGAATGTCTCTGAGGATTTCTGCATACCCCATAGTATATTGTTCCTTTTGCATTTTAATTATTGCTAATAACTGAGAACAAGTGGTCATGGAGTTTCCAGCCAGTGGAATTCTTTCCCTGTGAGCTAGTTTGTCAAAGCTATTGATTTCTGAAATGATTCTGTGAAATGACGGGATAGCCTTATGTAGCAAAATTCCCTGACTTTCTTTTGCTGTACAAAGTGCTCGTTTAGTTCCAGAAAGATAAATGAAGCACCAACCAAGTTTCAGTAGTGGCCATTGCTGATTCTATTTGATTGAATTTTTTTTTGCAGCTTCTTGCAACGAGTCTACCTGCAGTGGCAATGGGAAATGCAACGAGACTATTAACAATTACACCTGCGATTGTAAAGATGGATTCTATGGGAGGAATTGTGAACTTGGTAAGATTACTTCATCCTCCTTTCCAGCTGGGGTGATGGTCATGCTAGCTAGTGCTCAGTTTGTCTGGCTTGATTTGCCTCATTAGCCAAAGAGACTGACTCTGTACCTTGTGCTTCTTTGAAGTTAAGACTTGTGATGAGGTACCGAAACTTGATCATGGGAATCTTGAGTGCAACCATTCATTGAAGAGCTCTGGCTATAACTTGTCATGCACAGTTCGGTGTGAAAAAGGCTATGAGCTGACTAAATTGAAACCAGTATACTGTAATTTTTATGGGGACTGGTCTGCCCCTCTTCTATCATGAAAAGGTGACCTTATAACACAATGATAGATGGGATTTCCACATTATACATAGCTCTGTGGATACATATACATAGCTCATAGTGGATACAAACTGAGATTCTGGTCCATTACTTTAATTCTCTGGTGAAGATGCTATTGTATTGCAGCACACAGGTCTCCCTCATCCTGAAGAGATAAAATGGCCAATGTCCCAGTCCTGGTTTAGACTATGATGTAGGGAAAACCTTTTCTGCCTTTAAGTGGAGAACAGGGAATGGAGATGATCTTGTCTGACTGTTCACATCAGGCCAAGTACTCCTGAATAGCTATTTTTGAGGTGTTCAGCATACAATAAGCTATTGTTAGAAGAAGTAAAAGCCTCGTACATCACAAAGCAGCAGTCAAACTGGGAAAACTTTTGATAGTAACTAGCTGCTGTCATGAGCTGCAGATGAATTTACAGCCTTGCCTATAAAACAGTCAGTCTTCCATTTTGAGATCTTTCCACTCCTATCTACTTTCTGAAATGGCAGGATAGTAAGTCTCCTTTCTAAAGCCGCTTCTATGCAGCGGATATGTTGCTAAGCTTCAGGAAAGTAAAAACACTTCACTTTGTTCCAGACTAATGTCTGCTGCCTTTTATGCTTTCAGCTGTGACCTGCCCTGCCTTAACACCCATTGCTCATGGCTCTGTGAACTGCTCCGATCCCTCTGTGAATGTCACCTGGGGTACCAACTGCACGTTCACTTGTGAGGAAGGATTTGTCCGGAAAGGACCAGCCACACTGCAGTGCGGATCTTCTGGGAAGTGGACTGAGGAGCAGCCATCCTGTGAAGGTACCTTTCCTTATCCCTGCCCACCCGAGCACTTGGGGCTATCAGCATGAGCATGTTGAATTCCTTAGACATCTGTGCTGTTAAGAATTAAAAGTTAAAGAATTTAAACTTTTAAAAAAGAATTTAACTTTTAAAAAAGTTAAAGAAAAGTTAAAGAATAAAGAAAAGTTAAGAATTACTGGGTTGGAAAATATTTCCTTGTCAATGTGAAACACACTGAAATCCTGTTCCCTGAGTGAGGGTCCAGGTTAAATTCAGTCACTCTCCAGCCCTGGTTGGGTGTGCAAGGTAGTATCGTGGCCTCAGTAGAGGTTAGAGGTAATAGAGTTCTTATGCTTTCAGCTGTGACCTGCCCTTCCTTAACACCCATTGCTCATGGCTCTGTGAACTGCTCCGATCCCTCTGTGAATGTCACCTGGGGTACCAACTGCACGTTCACTTGTGAGGAAGGATTTGTCCGGAAAGGACCAGCCACACTGCAGTGCGGATCTTCTGGGAAGTGGACTGAGGAGCAGCCATCCTGTGAAGGTACCTTTCCTTATCCCTGCCCACCCGAGCACTTGGGGCTATCAGCATGAGCATGCTGAATTCCTTAGATATCTGTGCTGACTGCTCTTGTGATCCGTATGTTACAGCTGTGAGGTGTGAGGCTGTAACCTGGCCAGGTTTCATGACCTGTGACCATGTCCCTTGAGATCTTGTCTGTCACTCCTGTTGTGATTTCCACTGCCAGGAGGGCTATATTCTGGAGGGCCCCTCCAGCACTGAGTGCCTGGCAGGAGGACAGTGGTCAGAGCCATTTCCAAAATGCAAAGTTAAGAATTACAAGGTTGGAAAATATTTCCTTGTCAATGTGAAACACACTGAAATCCTATCCCCTGAGTGAGGGCCCAGGTTAAATTCAGTCACTCTCCAGCCCTGGTTGGGTGTGCAAGGTAGTATCATGGCCTCAGTAGAGGTTAGAGGTAATAGAGTTCTTATGCTTTCAGTTGTGACCTGCCCTGCCTTAACACCCATTGCTCATGGCTCTGTGAACTGCTCCGATCCCTCTGTGAATGTCACCTGGGGTACCAACTGCACGTTCACTTGTGAGGAAGGATTTGTCCTGAAAGGACCAGCCAGACTGCAGTGCGGATCTTCTGGGAAGTGGACTGAGGAGCAGCCATCCTGTGAAGGTACCTTTCCTTATCCCTGCCCACCCGAGCACTTGGGGCTATCAGCATGAGCATGCTGAATTCCTTAGACATCTGTGCTGTTAAGAATTAAAAGTTAAAGAATTTAAACTTTTAAAAAAGAATTTAACTTTTAAAAAAAGTTAAAAAAAACTTTTTTTAAAAAAAAGTTTAAAAAAACTTTTTAAAAAAGAATTTAACTTTTAAAAAAGTTAAGAAAAGTTAAAGAATAAAGAAAAGTTAAGAATTACTGGGTTGGAAAATATTTCCTTGTCAATGTGCAACACACTGAAATCCTATTCCCTGAGGGCCCAGGTTAAATTCAGTCACTCTCCAGCCCTGGTTGGGTGTGCAAGGTAGTATCATGGCCTCAGTAGAGGTTAGAGGTAATAGAGTTCTTATGCTTTCAGCTGTGACCTGCCCTGCCTTAAAAATGTCTGGTTTTGCCTCTGTGAACTGCTTCCACCCTAAATTCAAATTACTTTGAAAGTAGCGTACTTTACTAGTGCAAAGAGTAGGGCCAAAGACAGGAAAGGCACTTTAGGACTCTTAACCATTTCTTCCTGTATTTCAGTTGTACAATGTGAAGCACTGACGCGTCCTGAGAAAGGCTCTATGGTTTGCTCGCCTGATACTAGGAACTTCACTTACAACACATCCTGCCTCTTCGCTTGTTCAGAAGGATGGAAGCTCCGTGGTTCTCATGTTCTTAAATGCAGTAGCTCAGGAAACTGGAGTGCCAGTCCACCCACATGTGAAGGTACTTTATCTATGAATAAGCACAGAAAAGTGTTACTAGGTTTCTAGTCAAGAGAAGGAGATATGTAAGGGTAGAGAAGATAACAGCAACCGGTGAGTTAGAACTTCTAGTGCACAAAGAAAAAAGCCTAATGAAATCTCAGAATATGTTCCTTGAAAATAAAGGAGAAAATTCCTTGAAGGTCTTGTTGGGAAATCTTGATTTCTTAAAAATAACAGAAGCCTTAACCTGACTTTGGGATTTTTTTTGTTCTTTAATAAAATATTTCTAATCTTGAGCTGTTTGCATATAAATAAGGAGCTTTTCTAGAAAAGTATAACTTTGTAGGGATTTTGCATTCTTCAGTCTGCTTCTCAGTGGAAGAAGTATAGATTTGTAAAGTTGGTATGATAAGTCTTCAGCCGAGCAGTTCACCCAAGAAACTCACAGAGCTTTTCTGTGAAAGGCTGTAATTTTACAGGGCAAAAGTCTCAGCCTTGCCTTCCCATCCAAGGCAGTAAGAGCTGTCTCTGTTCTCAGTTAGGCACATGCTTGGCCCACATGAAATGTCTTTGCTTAACATGCTAAGAGCTCAACTCCCCTTTATTTGGGCATAGTTTAGAGTCTTGAATAATTTCATTGGTTTCAGTGGAACTCTTCGAAGAGGAAGAAACCACAGCAGGAATCAATATAAACCAGAGTGTGGAAAAAAAAAATAAAAGCATAAATTTTAGCTTGTGGCTGGAGGTTAGACAGACCCTGGGATAGTTAGCCTATTGCCTTGCCATTGCTTTGGCAACAGGTGGGATAATTTTTGGTATGTAGCATTTCATCTTATGCACAGGATGTCCCCTATCTCAGCAAGAGATAGAACAAGCAAGTGACAAGCAGCAGTTTTGGTTTCTTCCGAAGAGCACAAGGAAAGGGAAGAAACAGGGTTTCAAAGACTTCACATGCATCCTGGTCTCACTGAAACTTTTTTTCTTTCAGCTTCTGGACAAGCCAAACAAGTCAACTATGTCTCTGCGGGTTTAATAGCCACAAGTGCCTCTGTGTTGACTGCAGCATCATTCTTCCTTTGGCTAGCAAGACGTTTAAGAAAAAAAGGTAAGAGATTGGACTGTTTTATTTACCTTCCTGATTTGTGTGTGTGTGGTACCTCCAGATTCAAAAAGCTTTTTGAAAAAGTAAAAGCTCATTTAAACAAATTACAAAATTATTTTCAGAAAGCCTGCATATGTGCTACATTTGGCTTTACGATGAGCATTTAAACATCCAAAAGTTTAAAAAAATAATAATTTAAGAAAATAATTAGAGGGGAGGGGAAAGCAACAGCTATTCATCAGTAATTACTGCCAGGGAAAGTGAGTGGGATTTTGAGACGGGGCTAATAACACAGTAATAACTGCCTATGAGATTTGTTGTTAGATCGATGTTTCTTTATCAAATATTCAGAAAAGTTTTTAATTAAAATAAAGTTTGCATGAGAGGGCTTTCATCTTGAAATGATAATATTTTTTTCTTCTTGCAGCAAAGAAATTCACTCCTTCCAGGTAAGTTGTGTCTCAAAAATCAGCATGAAAAGCATTGGAATCACTTTTCTAAAATCCATTTGATATATAACAGTTATCACTAAAGTACTTTTCATTTCTGTTTTATAGCAGCTGCCAGAGCCTTACTATTGAAGGCAGTTTCCAGCATGCTGGCAAGATGGTTTAACTCCAGGTGTTTCAGGTAAGCATGCAAGAGAGCTACACTTCCCAGTTCTCTTCCTTTTAATCACAGAAGTCATCAGAACTGTTAATTGCTATACATTTGCAGAAATAGCAATATGCATTTGGGGTACCTAATATGCATCTTGGTATTGCATAAAAGTTCCTAAGGAGGCTGGTCAATTTATTTGGAAATGGTTATTCAGCTCCTAAAGGATGATTGTGCTGAGTTGCCTGTCTAGCTGTATATAACATTAGGAACACTTTTGTGCATTTTTGCTGCCTGCTGCATACAAAATTCCTCTGACATGAGAGAGAATACAAATCTATGCCAATTTTCTAATTTATAGCGGAATTTTGTTCTCTCTGCAGGAATTGAAGCCATCTTTACTTATGTCTCAGGTTTTCAGGAAATGAAACTGCATGCAGATCAGCAGCTGTCCAGATGTTTTTACCTCTTGCTGACAAGATGATTCACCTTGTGTATTGCTCAAATTTTGAACTCAAGCTGTCTGGTATTTTCATTGAAGACAAACAAGCAGAGGGCAAAATTCTGGCCTTCTGGCAAAATACTGTCTGCATTCAGTCATGTAGTTATCATAACTGGGAGCTTGCCATCTCTTGTCCAGATGGTGAGCAAATAGTAAGCTGCTGCCTAAAGAGGAGGCTGGTTTCTCCTCTGTTCTACTCAAAGGTACCTTGGTGAGGTGAAGACATGCATTATTTCACATCACTTCCTACACTGCTGGAGATGCCTTCTCTGGAGACATATGGGTTATACTTGCAGAAACAAAATAATTGGGATTAAGAAACATTCATTGAATTGCTTTGAAGCCATTGATCTGGTTTATTGTTGAAATCAGTTTATTTTAAGATGATGTCCCAGACATAAATGGACAGTTATTTGGGTTTCTGCTGCATGTCCCAGAACAGAAAGCTTGTGGACTTTTTTGCTAATAGCACTAGGAATGTTGGTGCTTGTAATAGGTACTTCAGTTTCTGAATGCAGCAAGTAGATCTGAAATGATCTCATCCCCATGGGATTACTGTAATACAGGTGTGTATATATAAATATTTAATTTCTTGAGTGATTTTTACTGTGGGTATTTCTGTGCTGTTAACAGCAAATGTTTAAAGCACCTGTTCCTGAGTAGGTCTCTGATCACTGATCTGGGCACAGGCCATTTTAAAATGTCAGATATGTTTGTAAGATTACACGCCTGCATATAATTTGCAAATAAAATGGAAGTCTCAGATTTGTATGTGTATATATATATAGCAAGTATGATTTATAAAGCTCTTAAAGGACTTTAAATGAGTCTTAAGTTATGTTTAAGTTATCATAAATTAAACATCTGCTTGACTTGGAATTTGATATGTATTGTTCTATTTGTAACATTATTTAATAAAATGTTTTAAATGTAATGCTCCTTTTCTGAAAACATCCATCTTTTAAATGTGCACTGTGGCTATGTGGTTTCAGGAGCAGAATATGAGGGTATGGGGGAAGGACTGGTTAAAAAGGAAGTCTGGGGAGCTTGCTTATTCAGCTTTCCATGTTTTCATAGCAGTCAAGGAAAGAGTAGCCGGCAGATGGCACTGACTACCTGGGAGCCAGCACAGTCATAGCTAGACCCCAAACCAGCATTCCCGGTCCTGAAAGGAAGGAGGAAGGCTCAGTGATGCATCCCATAAAGCAGGTGCTTGGACCAGCAGTGAGCTTGGAGAGAAAGATGCTCAGGAGGGAGAGGAGAGCAGAAGGAAAAGCAAGTAGGTGACCTTGATGCATAGTTAACAGCACAAACCCATGCAGGACTTTCCCAGGCCTTTCTGCTGGGACGTTAGTGGGGGCTGGCAGAACATGGGCTAGCTGGTGAACATACAGCTCTGGGGATTTGGGGTGACTATCCAGGGGCCTCCACTCCCACCCTGGCTTGGGCTATAACCAGACTGCCCTAGGCTAGTGATGGCCAGGTGCTGCTGATGGCCAGGCACTGCTGTAGCTGCTCTTTCCTGGCCCTTGAGACAGCCAAGGGAGCTGTGCTGTAGCATTCTGTAGCAGCTGCCAAGAGCCAGCCCCTGAGGCAACATGAGGTGCGTTCCTGCCCTAGGCAAGACTCGAGAGAAGCCATCAGGCCAGTGAGCAAGGGAGATGGTCAGGAGTTGCTGCACCACAAGGGATAGTGCCTGTTGCTGTTTATCCCAAACCGATTAACACAGTGGCTGCCCGTGCTTCCCCCGGCCTTGGCGGCAAGGTGGGGCCCAACCGTGTGAGCAGATGTAGAGCAGTAATCCTTCAGGTTCCCTGAGGGGACGTAGAGATTAGCCCGAAACGCCCTGCTCTGAATCCCTGCAGGAGCTGTTTTGAGAGCTAAACCACCACATGGGTCCCCCAGCCTGTCCTTGTTGTTGTCCTCTACATGCACAGTCTTGTAGCGTCCTCTGGAGACAGCTGCCCAGGCCAGCACAGCTCCTACCCTGCTGCAGTCAGGACAGCCCCGCTTTTCTCTCAGGAGGTGACCAGAGCTGGTGCTTCTAGCAGGTTTTCTTTACCTCGCCTGGAATCTTATAGGACCTTTCCTACCAGAAAAGAGACTAGACAATTATCCCACTCCAAATGTTCATCCCATGTGACTTCTGGAGGCAGCAAGAGTGAGACCCTGTTTGGGCAGGATTAGTCCTGCATTTCTCCCCTTCTCACAGCAGGTATCACCAAGGACAGATCCCCTCCCCCCCCCCCCCAAGAAGGTCCCCTTCCTTCCAGTGGCATGCAGGCTACATCTATCCTCAAAATTAACATTATTCCAGGGTGTAGTTAAAACCCCCATCTGTACTTGTCCAGGTCCATTGGTTCTTGGTCCCCTTCTGGCATGGTTTATTCCTGCTTCAGGATATGAATTGCCAGCTCTGATGACATGGCGTGTCCAGGCCTCTAGGGTTTTCAGGAAGTCGTTTTTGTAATGAGCATGTCTCTATCGCTGTGACTGTCAACTCAGCTCTTCTATTGTTTGCTGTCTGTCTAGATCCTGCCCTGGCAAGAGTGGCCATGGGAATGTTTGCTGCCAGACGGTCACTTCGTAACTCTGTTGTATTGCTCCTATCAACAGCGTGCTGCCATGCGACCACCAAAAGTCCACAGTCTTTGCTGGAGGGACTTTCCTTACTTCCTGTTGTTCTATTTCCTGCAAATTCCTCAGTGCTTCCTGGGCCCATGGCATTATTCAGAACAGGATCCTTGCTTTGCCTGGCATCTTGTTTTGGAACAGATACCTGCTTGTGCTGTGAGTTATGGAAGCTGTGAAGGTGACATTAACTGGGAGGCGTGTGTGTGTGCTTTCACGGCTCTGCATGTTTGCTGCTTAGAGAGGGGATGGTTTTTGTGGTACCACTTAACACTTCCCTGATGAGCTGAGCTACCCAGGCCGCTTTAGATTTTTGCATCTGCAGCCCAACGGAAGGGGACTTAGAAACAAACTTTTACTTAAAGCGTCAAAGACAGGTAGTGTTTGGTTTGGGGTAGGTGTCTCTTTGGTGGCATGGACAGTCTAAACCCTGCCCACATTGGGGTTTGCCTTGTATTTTCACAAACGGTTAGCCATCAAACAAGCAGTCATTTACCAGGACCTGGCTGAAGTTGCCTTCCAGAGCTCTGGTTTTCAAAGGCTGGACTAGACCCAGCATTTGGCCACTGGTTCTTAGCTCTCAAAGGTAGGTCTCTTCTACAGGCTCTGGAGACTGCGAGTCTTTGCAGCTCCTTGCGTGTTTTGCAGAGGACTGGCAGCAGGGACTTTGAAGCAGTAGCTTCTGCAGGAGTTGGAGTCACGAACAAATCACTAACCTGTTCAGCTCCTGCTCTGGGAGCTGTCAGAGGATATTAGGGCCAGGAGGCCAGACTGCGACATTTAATGTCTGTGCAACGCAACATACTCAGGCCTTTGTGAGTCTGTTTTCTGTCTCGCTCCTGTTTGGATTCCTCTGGTTCTTGCAGGGGACTGGCTGCTGCTTCTTGGCTTGAGCACGCTGCTAATGTAGGGCTGGTGGTGGGTACATCGTGAGGGGTGTTCAACCCGTGGGTCTGGAGGAGTATGTTGCCACAGTGAGTGCTAGAGCTGTCAGAGACACACAAAAACATACGACATGCTCCCTGGGAGCCATATTTCCCATCAAAGGAGAAGTACAGCGTAGGTTTGCCGATATGGTTACCAACCTCCTGTTGGTATTGGGCAGAAAAAGCCCAGTAGAGGGCAGAACAGCAAGCGCTGCAGTCCAGCCTGCAACATTTGCAGTCATACCATGGGGCTCTGCAGCTTGGTTTACAGCCCCTCCCATGCAGGCATCTAGGGTGAAATGAGCACATTGCAGGTTAGCTTCAGCCAGTGGAGTCAAAATGGGTGGGTTGTTACTGCTACTCACCTGGTGCTATTAAATCTTGCCTAGGAGGGAGGCAGACTTGGCCAGCACAATTCAGCCATGGCTCCAGTGGTGAGAGAAATCCACAGCCCAGAAAGTGCTTCCACAGCTGATGATGGCCAATGTTTTTTTCCAGCTCAGGAAAACTGCTGCCAAGAACAGGTCGGTGTGCAAAAAAAGCACAGACACCTCCTCAGCAAGGCAACAGATGCCCCCGGGCAGCTGCCAGCAGGTTTTCTACCTGCCTTCCCACTTCAGGGAAGGACATTCCCTGAAAAGCCCAACAGTTGCTTTGACTTTCAGCCTGGGCCAAGTGGGACCTTCATCAACTTCTCGCCTCACCAGCTGCCATGAAAGCAGCGATGGCAGGTGTGAAATTGCAGGTGACTTGCTTGCTTCTGGCACTCTAGTGCTGTCATTTTGGGCTTTTGACAGCTTTTGAGTGGGCAGGAGGAGGGAGTTGTGCTAAATCCATGCCTTTTGGAGCAGGCCTGGGTCATGGAGCACTTGGGTAGAAGGAAAAGGGTTAAACAGAAGACAGGAAACACTTTGTTCAGGGCTTATTCTACAGAGCAATTTCTGGGAAAGGAGGGGCTGCAATCAGGCAGGATGTTTTTTCTTTGGGATCTTGGGAAATCAAGCCCAGCCTGGCCTAAACCAAGAGGGAAATACAGCGCAGCCAATGCTGCATGGAGCTGTGATGTCCCCACTTCATCTTATCGCGCGTCAGTGCAAACAATCCAGATAACATAAAAATCAGACGTGATGAAATGCTAGGTTCACATGAATAACAAAATGCGCCATGGGGAAGCGATATGATTTTAGCAAAAAGGCAATGGGAGTGATCCTAGAAACCCTAAGACAGACGGATAGGGTTCTACCCCATCCTCAAGATGTTCCTTGTCACAACTCGTGCCGGGGGCTCTGGGATGGTCAGGGAGGAGAGCAGGGAATGCTGTCTGCATCGCAGAGCTGTTCCCAGGCCGGAGTCTGATCTAGATCACCCTCAAAGGCAGCAGAGAGAAGCCCTGCAGGTTAGTTAGGAACTGCTGGGTCAGCATCAGAGAACAGAGGAGATTTTTGCTACTTCACAGCTATTCACTTTTGGCAAGACAAAACTATTTCAAACAACCAGATGTAGCAGAGGATACTGTTTCCTTCCTAATCCACGGACCACTTGCCACACCATTTGACAGAGGCTGAATTATTAAGCCTACAGAGTGCCTGCAAGTTTGGCGGGGACAGGGCCTGAGGTAGAGTTGAGAGACCTTCACCGTGTGCCTTTGGAGGAAACAGTGGCAGTTTGCATTGCGTAGTAATTGGCAAAGCCACAGTGCATTTTGCACGCGCTACTCAGACATCCTCTTCATGCAGAGTTTGCTCAGGCTGGTGGTTTATTTGCACTAGAGCCAGGCCAGCTGTTCATCTGGACACATTTGTCACTCTGCTCTTTTGAACTGGGGCAGGTAGATATCACTGCTGAGGTCAGTACAGATCGGCCTGGTTAGTTTTCTGTTCCTTCTCTTAGCTCTTTCTTCAGGAATATTCAGTGCTGTTTCATTTGCCCTGCCAGAATAGAGGGTTTAGGTTTTGTGCAGAGTGGTGTAAAATCCCAGCTGACACACCAGAAGGTTAAAAGATCCGTCTTTTCAAACATTGATTTTAAAATCCAGATTTTAAAAACCTACTGGACATAAGAAGTTTCTTGTGAAGGAACTGTAATTACTTACAAACAAGCATCTGGCTCATTGAATGCACGTTAAGTGCCGAGAACAAGTCAGACAGATTACTATTTTCTCCAGACTGCAGGCAGCATTTGTTCAGTTTGGCTGCATCAGATTCATAGGCGGTCCTTCAGGCACTGACAAAAGTGTTTCAGATGCTGCCAGAGGAAGCTAATAACACACACGCGTTCCTGCGTGCACACGCACACCAGGCTGGTCATTGCCTCTGTTTTGTCACTTTTACTTCCTGTTTCCTTGCAGATTTTGGTTCTTGGCCCATTAAATGGTGAATGACTCTTCACAACATCCTTCCTTGTCTGCTCTGTGGGAGCAAGTCTGTGCCGTCTGGCAGGTGATGGAAATTGGCGACAGGGTCTCTGGGGACTTTTCAAGCACTTTATTCGTGTTCCAGCATGAGCTGGGGATGGTTGCAAATGGCAAACGGATTCTCTGCTTTCACGTCAACGTTGAAGCGTGGCTCTGGAAGGTGATTGTGCTTCAGAGAAGTGCACTGGGCAGGGATGGACCCTCTGTCTTTGAGGGGTTTGGGGAGCGTAGACTCCCCTGGACTTTGCAATGAGCAAAGCTAGCTCTGAAGGGCAGCTTTTTCCCTGAGCTTGCACCTGGGGAAAAAACTTGTCAGAGGATCCTGGGAAATAGGATTTGAGGGGCCCCAAGAAGTTGCCTACTCCAAACCCCTGTCCCAGGCTGAGAGGGATGGCGCTGCAGGTGGAGGTTGGTGCTCTGCACTGCAAGCCTGTGCAAAAAGCAGGGGCTTTCTGAGAGGGATCTGGGGGGCTGCAGGGATGTTCCAAGGAGTCCCTGGGGTTGGGTCTGCAGGTCCTGGCGAGCTGGAGTAGTTTGGTGTCTGAATCTGTGGCTATTTCAGAAATCCCACGCTGGGGCTATTAGCTACTCTAATACTGGCTTGGAGGGATGAGCACTAGGTTTAATTTCCTGGCATAACTGGTGGCTAAGTCTGAACAATTTATGCCTCCACCTTGTGCCAGTGATCTGGGTTGGCCGTCCTTCTGTTCCTGTGTCTGGTGCAGGAAAATCCAAGCCTTCAGGGTGTTTGGATGCTGTAGGAACAGGTGCAACAGGGGACCCAAAGAACAACAGATCAGAAAACATATGGGTCAGCCCCAGCTCTTCATTAACCTAATTGCTATAGCTTCCACGAAGGTCTGCATTGTTCCTAGCATGTTGTTTCCGGTGCAAGTAAGCACCAGGCTCTGAGATAGAGTGCAGGCACAGTCCTGTTATCAGCAGCCCCTTCCTCCCTAGAAGGGGCCCAGCAACCAGACCACCTCCATAAAACCTAGCCGCTGGGCCCGGGCTGCGGGTGCTCATGCCCAGATGTGCTGCCCTCCTCTCCAGAGAGAGCAGGGGGGGTGAGGAGAGGGTTTTGAAAGCTCTGATCTTTGAGCTGTGTGCCTGTCCTCCGTCCCAGGATGTTACTTGCTGACTGCTGCTGCAGGGGCAGTGAGTTGTTCCAGCTGCAGGTGGTTGGCTGATAAGTGTATCAAGCCAGCTCACCTGCACTTTTGATGGCATGGTAAAACCTCTAGGTATTTGTAGAAAGAAATTGCATCGTGACTGGTGAAAAGGGAACACTCCAAATGCTCTTTGGCTAAAAAGCACAACTGGGCTGTAGTGTTTTCCTTGGGATTTCGAATCAACCAAAGGAGAGTCAACAATCTTCGCTAACCTTGTTCAGTGCTCAGGCAACAGCAAGCTTTTTCACTTCAAAGACTTGCTCTTCCTCACTGAAAGTATTTGGGGAACAAAATCACTCCCAGTTTAAAGATTTGTCTTTTCATGAAATTGAATTGCAAATAAAGATGTTGTCCTAAAAACGCTACAATAACCTCAAAGCTGCCTGAGGTTCGAACATGTCTTCTAATAAAAATCCTTGTGTTGTGCTGCAAACTGAAATTTGAAATGAGTTGTCCAAATGTCTGGTATAGAGGAGCCCAGCCAACCAGCCAGCCCGCTTTTGTAAGGGAGCAGCTATTCCCACCTACATGTTTCACTCCAGCAGAGCCTGGATCCTCTGAAGCTCAGGGACTTGAAGCACAACAGAAGGGGCTGCCTTGAGAGGTGCGGAGATGCTAGCAAGCAAGGAGGGAGAGTGCAGTATCCGATGCGGGCACATCTTGTCTGGCCAGCCAAGCCAAATGTTTATCACCTTTGGATTCGCCATGCTGCCCAAAAAGCAAAACAGACATGTAGTAGTGTTGGCAATCTCTGTAGGAACCTCCTGTCTGCCAGATTCCCTCTCCCTGCCCTCCCAGCAGGTGCCAGCTGGGTTTCTGCTTCCTTTCATCCTATGATCATCTTTCATCAAAGCAAGCACAGTCAGGGGACGCAGAGCCCAAAGGCTTACTAAAATTAGGTCTGATCTTTGGTCCTGTTTGTAAGTTGTTTCTAGGCCCGGTGGCACCTGACGGGCAAAGTGGCTAAAATCAGGGTTTGCAAGTCCTAAGTGCACCTGTGTTTGTATTATTGTTTGCAAAGTCCCTTGGAGCTGCTGCGTGCCTGTTAGAACAAAACAGCAGTGCACAGGCAGATCAGAGAGCCCCCGTGAAACTGATTTCAACATAGACAAGCAGCCTACGCTATCAAAGTAGCTGACAAAGGAGGATCACGGGAGAAGCGCCGAGGCTGTGATTTTGACACAATCAAACCACGTTCGTGCAGTGCCCGTGACTCAGTGCTGGAGTCACGCAGGTTCATTGTGGAGATCTCTGGATTTTCTGCAAAAACTAATGAACAAGACGTTAAGTCCCAATTAAGTTAATGGGGCTTAAACAAATCTTTCAAGTTGGATGTAGCGTTTTGTGCTGTAGTGGATCTGGATCTTGCTAACGCTTCCCTTCCCCCTTCTTCCCATCAAAGCTACTTAAAAAGCAGTGGTTAAAAAGGAACAATTAAGAACAGCGGTTCAAAGCACAAAGTGTGACCAGAATAGGTGTTGGGAGTGGTGGTATGGAATATCTTCAAAGAGGTGATGAATAACAAAAGAGGCAAGGAGGGAGAGCAAAAAGCGTGCTTTGTGCCTTTTTAATTTTTTTTTTTTTTAATTAGGCTTGTGTATTTTTGAACAAAGAGGAAGTGTTGAAGTCAGGTCTGTGGTTTGTCTGTGATTACCTAACACACTGCCTAGGAAATCGGTGCCAGTTGGCATTGCCGTCCCCACACCTTGATACACTAACCCTGTCTGTCCCCAGGCTAGAGCACCCATTGGTGCCGGATCTGAAATAACAAATTATCCCAGCTCCTGTCTGCTCTCTGGGCACCAATTTTGGTCTAGCTCAGGTCTTCATGAAACACTTGGGTGGTTGGCAGTGCTCCACCAGACCTGTGCTCAACCTGCAGGCTACAAAACGGGCTTCTAAAGAGCATAGAGCCAAGGAGAAGTTGGTCCTATTACACTGCAGCATGGCTTCGCCATGGTGCACCTCTGGTGCAGAGCTCTCTGTGTTTTCCCTTCTATGTGGTGTCCCTATATGCTGCAGCGTGTGAGGAGGAAGGGCTGTATGGGTTATATTGTGCCCTGGGACAGGGATGGAGCTCTTGTCCAGGATCCTTTGGGAGCAGGAAGGATGCAAGTTGAAAACAAAAAAAAGGAGGTGATTTTCCACTCTTCATTCACTTGCCCTCCCAGCGCCTCCTTCCACACCCTAGGGAGACGCAGGGGAAACCCTGGTGTCAGCTCTGGCTTGGGGCAAGGGCTGGCTTTTGAAACAGGCTGGTCCCAGATTGTTAGGAGCTGTATAAGCTAAACCCAACATCTTCAACTTCACCTGAAAACAAATTTGCAATCAGGCCTAATGAACATGCTCCCAGGAAGCTTTGCACGGCATGCTTTTATTGTGACTCCATCTGTAAAGGTCTACAGCCTCTTGCTTGACAAAAACAAACAAACAAACAACAGCATTTTTTTTCCTCCTAACAAGGTTTCCTTAGAAATGGATCCACTGCTGAATCCCGAGTCTGCCTGGCATATTCTGGGGGACATCTGGCGTAAATTCTTCATTATTAGATTACATTAGTTGCAGCAATAATCATTCACATGGGATTATTACATCCAAGCTTGTCTCATTGCCTTTATCCTTTCACACATTGTCTTTCCTGGTTCCCCTTCAAAGGGCTGTTGTGAGTCTGTGTTGGAGCAAGAAATTAACTCGTTAGTAATTTATGCATCATTTCCTCCAGCCACATGTATTTAGGGCAAGATCAATAAAATATAATAAGGAAGCGGGTGGGTATTGCCACTGCGGGGCTGAAATAATTCCTTTGGTATCACTGTAAATCCTTCCCTCACATATGAAAACCTGCAGTCCTGTCCATCATTAGCTTATTTTGCTGGGCTGTATCATCAGGACATTGATTCAGCTCCTTTGTGTGCTCGCAGGCAGAGTTCGCGTCCCTGCTACTCCTGCTCACAGCCACACAAAGTGCTCTGCGTGGAGGTTTCTGATTTTGAGGGAGCAGTGTTTCATAGCAGCCTTTCTTCTGGCTCCTGTCGCATATTAAAGCCGTGTCACCTAACACCGCAGCCTGATTTCTGGGGTGGCTCCGCTCTCTGGCATCTGCTGCTGTATGTTTGGTCTGAGGAAGGGGAAGGGAACATGAGAGGGATCCGGGCGCAGCAGCTCAGGGCAGGGAAGTCTTGCAGTCTGTGGGCACTGGGGCAGCAAACCGGAGTGCATCTGCAAGGTCAGTGGTAGGGCTGAGAGGACCTGGAGCCCTGCACTACTGCTCTGGGTGCTGGACGGTCCTTCCCGGGTAAAAGAAAGGGGAGTTTGGCTCCATCTCACCCATGGCAGTTTAAGGATGGAAGAGGGGAAATGCCTGTTGTGAGAAGAGACAGCAGACAGCTTTCGGGGTTTCTCTGGTTCCTAGAGAGGCCCAGAGCTGATGCCACAGGGTGCCTCGTCTTTCCATGTCTCTTTTCTCACGTCCTGGCTCCAATCTGGACATCCCTACAGGGTTTCACGTCCATGAGAACATGAATTTGGGGAATTTGCTGCCTTTTCAGATTAGGAGTTCCCTGAATATGCAAGCAAAGTCAAACCAGCACTTTGACATCCCTGCTAGCTCTGTCTGCCTGGACTCCCTGGGGCTGTTTCTCCTGTGGGAGATGTCCCAGTGGTTGGCACTGATGTGGAAGAGGCTTTGTGGTCCACCTTGGCTTTAGCAATGCTCTGTTTGATGATCTGAGGGGATGACAGCAATGCAGGGCCTCTGGTTTCTGAAAGCCTCTGGAAGGAGAAGTCTCAAGATCACTTTGCACTCTGGGACCTGCGTGCTTTGTTGCTGTAAATATGGAGAAATCCAGGAGAGGGAGGGGTTTACAAACCCCTCACAGCTCTGACTCATCCCCCAGAGGAATATTCTCGGTGCGGTGTGCTGGGCCGGGCAGCACACGGCGTACGGGATGGGGCAGCACAGTCGGTGCAATCCTGCCCTCCGCAACCCCGGCGATGTTGACACAGCCTGGAGGGGAGCACAGAGGAGATGAGTTCCCGAGATTATCAGTGCAGACAGGGGAGAGGAATGTTGTTTGCTTGTAGCTCCTCTCCATCTGCTCGTAGCTCCTCTCCATCAGGACTAGCAAAATCGAAACGCGGAGGGAAGATGCAGGCAGACGCCCACGCAGGGTTTGAGAGTGTAACAGAGATAAGCAGGCACAGAGACAGAGCCAGGGGCTCAAACTTCAGCACAAGAAAAACTGGTTGCAGCACAGGCTGGTTGTCTTCTGAAAGCCTTCTGGAGACAAGGGTCTGTCCAGGTCACCTGTACACAGCCAAGGACATGGCGCAGGAATGCATGTAGGACATTTCTCCCCTGTCACCTGCCCCCACAGTCCTCAGACAGCTTCTCTGAGGCAAAAGCCAGCTATGCCTGGTCTCCCCCGGAGTCCAGCAGCAAGGTGGCTAGCACCATTACTTTCCTAACTGCAAAGTTTTTTATCTTGTAGAGTGAGGATGTTTGCAGATGGGAGAAAAAAGGGCACCTGGCAGAGAGAAAAGAAGAGAGGAGGAGGAAAGCAGAACCGAGATGGGCGACTTATGGAGCTGTGATAAGAGTTCAAAGGACAGCAGCTATCGCAGTCTGAAGTCAGACAGGCTGGGTACAACCCAAGGCTGCTCATGATGGGATGACAGTTGTTTGCTTGGTTTTCTTCCATCAGAAGCCAGGTTTAGAAAAGGAATTGCTTCCAGGAGGCAAATTCTCAGCAGAGCTGCTTTGGACCATCTCCTTTGTGTCGCGCAGCCTTTCGCAGCCAGCCCTCCCCCCGGCATTGCAACACCTCCTGTTGTCCAAAGGGACAGGAGCCCAAGAGCAAACACAGGAAACCCCAGCCCTGGTCAAGGTCTGGGAGGTAAATTTGTAACTTAGGACAGATCGTGAGGATGCTGCTGTGTCATGCACAAACACTCCTTTCTTTCTGATCCTCTCCTTCTCCAACAGCCCAGCGTGGATGGGAGAGCTGATCCCAAACCTCCCTTCATGGTTGAGTCCTCTGAAGAGCCAGGACGCAGGTTGGAAATGCAGCCGGGCACGCAGGCTCCTTATTCCCTGGAGACGGGCTCCTTCCCTCACTTCTGTAAGTCCTTGCTTTGTCCTCGTGCGAATAGGTCGTGCTGAGCTGCAATGCGGGATGCCAGCTGGGCTGAGCCTCAATGGGAATTTAATTCAGGTGCAGGTTTTGGAAAGAAACCGCTCTACTGCTCTCTCCTGTTCCTTCAGCAATAGTTTCTTCTTGAGCTTGACGAGGAGAGGTACAGTTCTGATAGCAGGTGTAGGGGACTTGTCTTTGTGAGGCGCAGCCACGTGGATCTGCAGGAAAGTCAGTCTCAAGGATGGTGGGAGGGCTGGAGGTCAGGGCTTTCAAAGAAAGGCTGAGCAGCTACTGCTGCTCAGTGAGGAGAGGAGAGAGGAGCAGCAGAAGTCTTCAACACCAGGGGCAAGTTATAAAATGATGAACTTCTGATGTAGGAGGGAAGAAACAGGTTAGGCACTGGGAAGAACTATTTAACGGAGTGGAGGAGATATGAAGGGACAGCTGGGCTGGGGAGGAGGTGGCAGCTCCATCACTGACCGCCCCATGTCCTGATTTGGGGAGGAAGATGGGTGAGAGGAGCTTACCAGGTCCCTTCCAGACCTGTTTTCTGTGAGTCTGTGCTTTCCTCCTGAAGTGGAGGGCATTCAGGGTGTGGAAAGGGACACTGCACGTAGGGTTGAGGCCTGCAACGGCTCATATTAAAGGAGTTGTGGGGATCAGCTCATAAAGGTTAATAAAGGATGGGTGGAAGTTAAGCGTAAAGTTAGTCATGAATTTTCTTTGAGAATAAGTCTTTTAACAAAGGGCTGTTTCTCCAAAAACTGAAAGTCTCCTTGGATAAATATTTGGTCAAATGTATTTAATATGTGTGTGCATATATACATATACATTTCCATATATATGTGTATGTATGGAGAGAGAGAGAATTGATGTTGAGAATTCCACTAGAAATTGTCAAAATAATCTTGTTCATTTCAGATTTGTTTGAACCTAGTTTGTGTTTCGAACTGACCCAATGTATTTCACTACCTCCACTGCATGTGAGCTCTTTACGGTATATGTACAACCATATCCTGAGCACGGGGAATATATTGAGTTGCCTTTATATATTTCCAAGTCACATAAGATTTAAAACAGCAATGTCTCTTGCTTCTTGCTTAGTAAATATATGTCATGTATCCGTATCGATATGGAATTTAATTAGCATCAGATGATACATTGTTCGGATGATTCCTGTCTATCGGGTAAGCCAGTGGCACAACGCTGGAATCGATTTTCCTGGCCGTTAATAACAGCTGCAGCAGCAGGTGGACGCACTGTTTCGCCCAGGAATTATGGGGTGCTGCAAATAACCCCGATGTGGTGCAGCAGATAGGTGGGGGGTGCTGCTGGTGCTGCCACCCGTGTGCTCGGGCATGCAGTGAGTGCCCCAACCGAGGGCAGCCCGGTGCCAAGGCATCATCAGCCAGTCTCTTTGCACTACAGGGCTGAATCCTGGGAATCCAAACCCAAAGCTGGCCTGGGTGGGGATTGCCCCCAAAAGTCCAGGCAGAGCACAGCTGCCCTAGGTTTATCAGCTGCCTGCATGCCCCGCTGTCACCTACCTTTGCTAATGTCTGCCCTGAAGGTTTTAGCACCATCGTCTGCAAGGTGAGCCAGGAAAGAAACCAGATGTGTTCCTTCTGTCGAGCTTCCTGCCCTGCCTGGGACAGGGCTTGGCACCCTGTGACCTGCATGGCCTGAATCCATCAGTTTTGCAAGATTCCCTGCCTTTTTACGGGGGTGATTCACTGTATACTTGAGAAACTGCAAGTATATTCCTGGGTGCTGACGGCTCCGTTTCTTACGGAACCCTGGACAAATAGGTGTGCGTGTAAGTGAAGGACAGGGAGCGGTGTCCAAGGCTCAGAGACCTAAAGAGCTGATTTGTATCATGAGAGCCAGAAAGCCCTCAATCCCACTGGCCTGCTCTCATCCCTTGGGATGAAGGAAGCCTGCCTGGTGCTCGGCCCCAGTCCCAGTCTCAGGCTTTATCCCCAGCCCCTGTTGTCAGAAAACGAGCCATGAAGGATTCGTCACTGGCTACAGCCAACAGAGCCCAGAGTTGAAGTCTTGCGTGCGCTGCCAAAAACAGCTTGCAGGTACTCACAGGTTGGCCCCTTCCACTCTGCATCTGTCAATAAAGTGCGTGTCCTCCCCCCCCCGACTTTTCCCAGCTGACCTTTTGAAGCACGGCTGCGGGTTCTGCCCCCTCTCCCCTTTGACAGCTCTGAAAATTCACCCTGAACTTTGTGGTGATGACTGGTTTATGGCAGGGACCAGCAGCCTTCCCTGGGTGCAGGGCTGGCCTGCCTTTGTCTTCCTTAAAGCTGAACTCACGCATGCCTGAAAACACTTCAGGGAGATGCTGCCTGTTCAGGGGACAAAAGGGTCCTCTTCAGCTGGTGAAGCTTGGAGCTGGCTTTTGCATGAGGAAGAAACTTCTGCGTTGAAGTTTGGGAGCCAGGAGATCACTGCTGACTGAAATAAAAGGAGCAAATGCTGCTGCTGCTACTTTCCTGTAGTTCTGGTGACCTTCTGGAGAGAAAACTTATTGCTTGACCTGTTCCTTGCAGCAGAGAGGGAACAGTAAAAGTCCTTTAATTCACTTATGAGGAGCAGGTTTCTCCTAGGCTGGACCTAGAGTGATGTAGTAGGGACTCCTGCAGTAGGAAGGGGGCATTTCTGTGAGAGTTTCTTGCAGGTATTTTGAGCCTTGATCTACTCCAGCTGGCAGCTCAGGGTGGGCCTCCCAAGGGCTTTTTTACCCAGAGAAGAAGATGAGAGGGTGGTTTGGAGGTAGAGTTTCCTTCTGCTGTGGTGTCTCTGCTTGGTTTCTCTCCTTGCTCCCACTGCAGTGGCTAGCTGGGGCAATTCAGAAGCTGAGCTGGAAGTCCTCACTGTGTGCCCTGTGCGACGCCTGGCTCTGCTCTTCTTGAGAGTCTTTTGCTTGTGCTGAGCAGCATCTTTCAAGTAGGTTCCCTTGGGAAAGGGGCAAGATGGGGTAGTAGGGTGGTACCTTGTGGCCCATCCACATGTGTGACAGCAAGGGTAGAGAGGAAATTTCTGGGAAACAGCAATATTACAAAAAAATGAGAGCAAAACTGGAAATGCCAGGATGGAGAGGCTCAGTCTGGCATAGTGACGTGTTGCTGGGCCCTGCTTTCTCCAGAAGCATTGATGGATCCTGAAGGAGACATTTTGGGGCCAGGTATGGGGTTGTCTGTTACCTGAGAGCAGAGTCAGAAGTGATGGCCACAGGGCAGGGAGGCCAGGCTGCTCCATACCCAGCTGGCGGAGGTTCTGCACCTTTGGGACTTTTACAAGGGTTTTTTTTCCTGTGCTTACTGGTGTAGTTTGTATCGCTGTGGCCGTACATACGTATTTATGACGTAAAACCTCTGTTTTCTGTGCTTTGAGGAGGAGAAACGTTGCATTGCAAATCTTGTGGAGGAAGCTGTGCTCAGAGACCGATTGAGACTTGGGGGTGGATCCTCCTCCCATTGGCACCAACCCTGCTGGGCTTGAGGGCACCGAGTCGGAGTGCACGAGGGAGCTGGGGCTCCTTTTGCAAACAAATAAGAGCACGCAGTCCCTCAGCACCCTGAGGAGTGCGTGGTGCGTGTGTCGCGAGCACAGAGCAGACAAAAGTTGCTGGGGGATCTGTCTGCTTTGAGGTGCTGCATCACCCTGGGGTACTCAGCTGAAAGGAGAGGGTCTGAGCGAATGTCTCCTGCTGGCCCTTGGTGTGGGAAGCAGCAAGGTTATAGGAGGATAGAGCCGTGTGTTGGGAGGAAGGCTGCTCTGCAGGGGCAGCGAACGGGTTAAAGCGCAGCAATTCCGCCCAATCAGTCCGCCTTGCCCGTAATAAGCAATTAACAGAGTGTAATTGTGCAAATCCATATGTGGCAGCAATTACCAGGGAGATTAATGGATTCCTTCCTTTCTGAGCGGACCCCACCGCAGCTTGCCAGCGTCCTCCCGCCACCCAAAAGGACTTGGCGAGGGGGCGAGCGGGAGCTGCTGGGTGCTGGGCACTCCGTGATGAACCCAGCCTCCCTTACGGGCTGCCTGGCTCGGACCTGGCTTCCCGAGGACAGTTCGTGCACAGCCCACCGTGTCCCTGCCCTCCCCATTGTCCATTCATTCCCCGCTCCCCTCTCCCCTGTTTAGTCCTAATTGCTGCAGAATATCACGTTTGTTTCTCCTCTTTTTTTGGTAGCTTTGTTGTTTTAGCTGCTGTGGGTAAGCCAGCACGCTGCTAAAAGCATACAAGAAGCGAGGAGGGATGGCAGCCAGGGAAGTGGAGTGCTTGGCACTAGGGCTTGGGGCAGATTTGCAAGCCAAAGTGCTTGGGTTGTGTTTGGAGAGGGGCATTTCATGGGCACGCTGAGCCTGCCACATCCCTTGGGATGAGTTTCCTTAGGGGCATGTGGCAACAGAAGCAAAGAGCGACCCTGCGGTGGGCAAATCCTTCCCTTCCAAGTGCTTTTGGAGGAGTGAAAAGGGGTGGAAGAGTACTGATCCCTGCTGGGGGAGAAGGGAGTGAACTGGGGAACTGTCCTGGGCTCGTCCACAGCTGCACCTTGGGTACTCGGGATGCAAAATCCCCTGTCCCACTTGGCAGCCTCACAGCCAGCCTTGCCTCTGCGCCACGCACGTGGGTCTGAGCCGTGCCGCTCCATGGAGAGCTCAGCCCTGTGCCAAGCCGTGATCCCTGCCCTGACAGCTCGAGCAGGAGCTGGGCAGCGTGATCCCGTGGGGAGCCTGACGTGCCGGCCGTCTCCGCACGCACGGGGACGCGGGTGCCCTGGGGCGGCTGCGCTTGCTCAGCCGGGGATGGGGATGGGGAGCCAGGTGCCCTTTGGAGCCTGGGACAGCACGGAGAGATCGCATCGCATCTCATGTCAAGCAAAGGTCTCGTCTCCTTGCTGCCGTCCTCGTCAGGCCAAAATGTGATGCTGGGGATTGAAGCTAGGCCTGTGATTTTATTTATTTGTTGCCCTGTTGCCTCAGTCGTAGGCTCCAGGGCTGGCTGTCCCCGGGGTGGATATGCACGGATGTCCCCACAGGGCATGGGCTGGCTCCTGCCTGGCTCATGGCTGTGCCCATGGGGATGGACATAAAGGACATTTTTCTTCGTGTTACAAAGGACAGGAACACGGCTGTGCATGGTGCTTGGCAGAGACACAAGTGAAGCTGCCCTCCGAGGAGGGTTGCTGGTGATGGAGGAGGTTTTGGGAAATGCTTGCCCAGAGGTGATGGGGATGTATGGAAAGGTGCAGCTTCCTCCAGGAGCAGGAGAGGCAGAGAGCCGTGACAGAGGAGCTGCTTTCAGCTCCGCCTGGGCTCCTGGGAGGCAGGCCGTGCCATTCAGGGGGTCTTCATCCCGAAGGAGGCACGGGGGCAGCTCTTGGCTCTTGCAAATGGGAGGTTTGTTTGCCAGAGAGCTGTGTCCGACAGCGTTAGCTGAGGCCTTCAGCTCTTTTAGCTCTTCCATTTCACCTGACCAATGGTTCATCGATGCTCATCCTCCCTTGCTGCTGTGTCATCCTAGGTTAGAGGTTACATGTGCAAGAGCATGGCAGGTATGTGCATCTTCATGGTCCCAAAAGCAGGACAGACCCAGAAGAAGCTTGTGTCTTGGCAGAGCAGCCTTGGAAAGCTTCCCACCTGGCATACCTGCCCTGCAGGGCTCAGAGGGATACTTGAGGCACTGAGGGATGTCTTGCACAATTTCTGGGATGCTTGAAGTGTTGGGTCTTGGCTGCCCTGGATTTAGGCTCTGGGGTTGCGAGATTTAGTGGATAGAAATGATATAAAAGCCTTGCTGGTGGAATGAGCCTGGGGAGGCTGTGAGGGCAGCCTGGCTGTCAAAACTTCCCTGTGGAAACAGCCCTTGGCCTGTGCTGACTCCCAAACTGCTCTTGGGAATGATCTGATGGAAAGTGCCAGGGCCTGTGATTACAAGCAGCAGGACAGACCCTGGGACCATGCCCTGGAGCTGGTGAATTTGCTGGTACAGATGTAGCCTCTGGGGCTGTGCTGCTGGAAACAGTTACAGCAAAGAACACAAAATGAAAAAAACAAAAAACAAAACTGTGGAAAGTTTGAGGCCTCTGGATTTTGCAACTGGGATGTGTTTGGCTTACAGAGACAGGACTGTGTTGGAGAAGCTGCTCAGGCATCTTCAGGGCTTGCTTTATTATGCAGTGTGTGGATTTCTTAAGTCGGTGCACAGAAGTGCATCGCTCTGCCTGCATTATCCCAGCCCCTTTTCCCTTCTCCTGCTGCACAGAGCTGCTCCTTCTGCTCAGAGGCTCGAGCGGCTGGGGCTGAAACATGTGGCTGCAGGCAGGCTCTTGCTGCTTCTTCCTCTCCCTTTCTACTGGGAAGAGGTTGGGGGCAGAGAGCAGATGCTTGACAGTGCCAGCAAATGTCACTGCACAGCCCTGCCAATTCTTCATGCGTTTGCTCCTCGCTGCTGCGCTGTCTTGGCTCTCTGCGTGGCGTGCTCTGCGCTTGCCTTGATCCAGGGCTGTTGCTTTTTGTGAGGCACAGGGAATTTTGTCACGCTCACAAGGCTTTAAATAGCGGTGGATTTTCTATTTGAGGGCGATCATGTGGCTTTCTGGAGGAGAATTTGTTTGAAAGTTGATGGAGGCTGTTGATAAGGAAAGGGACGCTCGCTGCCGCTGGCTCCTTATCTGCCCCTTGGCTATGCAGGTGGGTGAAGGGTTTTAAGCAGTTTCTGTGGGGAAACGCTGAGGGGAACAGGTCTCGTGGGAAAAGGTTTAGGCTGAGTTTTGTGTTGTGCTTGTCTCCCTTTGGCTGCCACAGAGAGGTGGGTCCCAGGGGAAGGGCGGCCACAGACGAGGGATGTGCTCATCTGTCGGAACAAGGCAACGATGGCTCAGTCACCTGAATGCCAAACAGAGCAGGCTGGCTGTCTCAAACCTACGCTGGCTGGGCGAAGATGTGGTCTTCATTTGTTTTCCTGGTGGCCCAGAGGCATTACAGGTCTGAGCCGAGGGATCAGCTAGTGCTAGTAGTGCTAGGCCAGGGCTGCTGAATCAGGGTACTTGCAGCCATGCAAACTTGCTCCAAGACTTGCCTGAAACTCCGTGGAGCTCAGGAGAGCCATCCCCAGGAAGACCACGTCACTACAGAAATGGGTGAGGTCTTTGTGCGTTAGAGGAGACAGCAGAGCACTAAGAAATCCTGCCCTTCCTTCTTCCATGCAGACACATTGGTGTATGGATGGTGCTTAATTTCCTTCCCCTGACCCAAGGGACAGTCTGAGGTCTGCTGGAAAGGGGTTAAGGTGCCTGTGGCATCTGGAGAAGTGCTGCAGAGGTGGGATCCAGGTGAGCACCTTGGCTCCTGAGGAGCAGCAAACATCTAATAGAAGGGAGAGCAGCCCTGCCATTCCTCTGTGTCTTACAGACAGGCCCTTGCTGGCTGGAGAGAGGACAACCCCAAAGGCAGCTGGCTGAGAAGAGCTGACGGAAGCTGTGATTCAGTAGATGTGGCTTTAGGGCCCCTGGTTCAGATGAAAAGCTCTGCAGCCACGTGACACCAAGTGCTAATTTGGTATAAATGCCTTCTTCCTTCTTCAGATCTGTTTAAATGATAGCAATGGGGCAGCTTGATAAGGCAGGCTTTATCCTGCACCAGATACAATCTGCTCTCTGGCTGTCAGGGTATTGTAGGTATGAAAACACTGGAGAGGCAGCCATGATTTGGTACAAGCCCTTGTCTTGGCATTGAGGATACACCGGGCAGCCAGCTGCCTGCACCATGGCCAGACCCAGTGAGAGCGAGCTTAACGCCGTGGCCTTGCTTACTTGGAGAGAACATGGGTTAGAAAGCCTGCGGCGTGTGTTGGTCTCCCTCCCATGCCCCTCTGTATCATGCCATGGAGAGGGAGGTGTCCTACAGTAGGTGTCAACCTCAGGGCTTTCACGTCCATGGTGCTGTGGCTGGTGCTTGCTGCTGTGCCCCAGCCTTGAAGGGGTGGGTGCCAGCCCCTGATGTGAAGCTGCTCCTCTTGCATGCCTCCAATCCTTCCTCCCCTGAGAAGGGAGCATCTCAGAGCAGAAATAACCCCCGTTACCTTGAACTCCGAGATCCACGTTTGCCTGGCTGGTATAAATAGAGCACGCGAGGCAGCCAGATGTGATGGAGATTGACAGGTTGTCTCTGGAGTTTTGCACTTGCTGAAGCAGGAGGAAATGCAAAAGCACGAACGTGGGGATGCACGGAGCGAGAGCAGCAAGCACAGCCTCCGGCTGCGTGGGGCATGGGTGACGTCCACCCCCGGGGACGCAGGTGGTCTCACAAAATGCAGGTCTCACAGCAAAAGAGAGTGAAGAATTGAGCAGGATCCAGGAAAAAAAGAAAGGCTTTTTGAAAGTTTTCCTGGAGTTCTGCAGAGATAGGTGGGAGGACAGAGTTTTATTTAGGTAGTTTGTTTCTGGGTAGTCAGAGAAGCCCTAAAATCGTGGGGATTTTTATTTGAGGGATTTTGTTTTTGTTGCTGTCCTTACAAGCACTAATACAGGATTAACCCAGTCAAGGATCCATCTTCTATTGAAAAATTTCCTCTGAGGAATGGTTGCTGAGGGAAAGCAGCAGCATTGCAGGCAAGTGCATGGGCTGTGTATTCTATAACTCCTCTGAAAACCTGGGGGCTGCTCTCAGACGATGAGGGAATGTCGTCCTTCATTTTGCTTTGAAGGAGGCCAACCTGGCTGTTCTCAAGCGTGCAGAAATGCCAGCTTCACATTCATGGGTACGGCAGGGTTGGAGTGGGGCTTGTATTTGCATTACAGCTTGGAGTTACTCTGGCGGTCTGATAAAGTTTGCTTGCAGGGGGATATCAGGGGGGCATCAAGTGAATCTCGTCTTACCGTGCGCTTTGAAAGCGCCTTGCTGAGCACCAAATGATTTATCAGAGTGCAGCTGAGTTTGTTTCCAGCCCAAGTCTTCTCTGTAACTGAGGGCTCTTGGTCAGAGGCCTGCCTGAGATCTGGCTGACTTTGGCGCTTGCCAGCAGAAATCCTGGCTCTGTCCTGTCCTCATCCACCCTGCGGTCCTGGTTCCATAGCCCAGCTCTCTGCCCTGTATGACTAACAAGTAAAGGAGGATGCTTTCTTTGAGATGCAGAGGACGTGTGACTCTTCCACTTGCAGTATCGTTGCACCTTTCTGTCTCTATGTGCTTCTTTCTGGCAAAGCCCAAAACATGGAGGGACCTGCCTGGAAGGAGGCAGAGGAGCCACAAGCTCCCAGGCCCTGAGCTAGCAGCCTGCAGACCCAGCATCACCCCTCAACGCCATCCGTGCCCAAACCTCTTAATTTGGCACACCAAATCTCCCTGCTAACAGCCACGCTCATTCCCCCACGAACCCTGACCCCAAAGCAATGGATGCTTTTGACAGAAAAGGTCCACATGGCTATTTCTTTGGATCCACCTTCCCGGGAATATTTTACTGCATGCTTTTCCATGACGCTGCTGCTGCTGACCTTTCTGCTCCGGCAAGGGGGAGTCGCTGGGAAGCACATAGGCAGTGATTCTTCGCTCTTACAAAGGCTGGGATTGTTGGCAGCTTGACGCCCCAGAAAGTGTCTAATTGACTTGACTCTCTCTCGCTGGGCTCCAAATGGATTTTCTGCCTCAGGATATCTCGGCGTTATAGTGGACCTGTTGTTTTTGCTCCTCGCGTGATATTAAAAAGTGCATTGTTGGAGCAGAAAGCCTGAGTCAGAACGGATGTGCGGAGAGAGCTGCCTGTCGCCCCATGAGTGAGTGCCAGGACAGAGAAGCAGAGCGGGACAGGGTCACCTGCCACCCACCACCAGCGGCCAAAAAGCTTCTTGGAGCATCCTGGAGAATGAGCTTGGCTTGGTGGTTTAGATGAGTGTTAGCATTAAAAGATCTCCTTGTTCTTTTTAGCTGATTTTGGTGTGTTTGCTCACTCCACTGCAGGCTTGGTCCTGGATGCTCTCTGGTACCATGCCTGGAAGCATCTTGTCCGCATCTGTGTCCAAAAGCGCTCGCGCTGCACCGGTGCCTGCCGGGGGGAGGTAATTCCTGGGAGGAGTGGGCAGCTGGGCCCCGCAACCAGCAAAGCTGCTGGAGGCGCTTAAGCTGGCGTAAGAGGATTCAGTGACACCACTGATTAGCGTCGAGGGCCTCATTATGGTGCTGATAATTGAAGGACTCCCGAGGTTTAAACAGACTGGGAATTATCTGCCCTCGGAGCCTGCTCTTGGCTGCAGGGGACAGTGCTTTCTGCAAGGTAGGCAGTGCCCTCTGAGCGGGGGACAGTGACCTGTGCCCTCCGGACCCTGCTGGTCCTGGCCATGGGCAGGGGACCTGGTGACCCCCATGGGGCTCGGGGGGAGATGGGGAAGGTGTGGGGAGGAGGAGAGGGCCGGCTGCGTTGCTGCAGGTGTGTTGGTGGTGCTGCGCTTGGACTGTGCTGCTGCTGGTAATTGCATTAGCCTGGTGGGGCTCTGGGGCTAATTTCATTAGCTTGGTGTCTGTGGTTAGTGCTTCACGAGAGATAGTGGTGGGGAAGGGCAGGGCTGGGTGGGGAAGGGCTGGTGCAGCAGCTCCCTTCCTCTCCGTCTGTGAGGAATGGCCAAACTGACCTCACTCTGTCTCGTGCCAATGCCAACCAGTACAGCAGACACTGAGACTGGCTCCAGCAATCAATCTGCCTGGAGAAACCCAGCCTCGAGTCCCTGCTCTGTCACCAAATTATTATTTGAGGACTTCACTTGGCATCTGTGTGTCTTCCCTCGGAGGTGAGCTGGGAGAGGAAGGGGCATTTTGGCTCATGGGGCACCCAGCCTGGTACCCCTGATGCACCCCAGTGGCCATCCGAGGGGAGCCCCACCTCGGCCACTTGCACCCCATGGGTCTCTGCGGCTCGAAGCAGTGTGACGGGAGGGAGATGCACGTGCAGCTGCGGGGTTAGGACGGCTGCAGCCTTGTTTGCATATGCTGTTGCCACATACATGACCACAGACTGCCTTTAAACAGAGATGGGATGGGAGACTGGAATTCTTGGTCATGTTTGGGGTTTTCATGGTTCAATCCCATGTGTGCAGGGAATGGGGATCATATTTAATCTCTGCTTTCCTGGTTCCGGGGCAGGGTGGGATAAGATGGCTCAACTTTGGGCCTTCACATGTTCAGGGCCTGGCTTCAGAGTCCAGTATCTCAAAAGGCTGGGTGGAGCTGTGCCGAGAAACCTTTTGGATGCTATTCCCACGTGCTGCCAAAACATCGGCTGTGGTACGGTGGCCTTGGGGAGCTGACGGGGACCCGGGGAAGGCAGGACCCCAAGGCAACATTAGCATCTCAGGTGGCTTGAACCAGCACCGCTTCGTCGGGAGTCCTGCTCCGACTGATGTCCTGGATGGCAGTCAGCAGCACCGAGTCCCATCTGGGTGCAGCGTGGCAGTGGTTTTCCTTTGTAAGACGACAGTGGTGGTCACGGTGTTGTCGTTTACAAAATAAGAGGGGAGAAATGGTAAGCCTTCGAGAACATGAAGCAGCGTCTTGCAGAAGCTGAGGGGCTGCCTCTGTATGGTCCCGCAGCACTTCTTAAGGGAACCTGGGCTGGTTTCTGGAGCCTGTCAGACTGATTTGTGTACAGGGGCTGGAGCCTCTCCCTGCCCCAAAACCCTGAAATGAATTTCCCAGTGCTTACTTCCCTTGAGGAAAGGGCCTGGAGGGGTTCCCTTGGAGTTGCTCAGCATGCATGTGTTCTGCAGCACTAAGCACTGGCTAACCCAGATCTGCTAAAAATCAATAAAGTAATCCACTTACTGCTTGGGACTGCCAGCCTTTTTAAGGAGCTCAGGGCTGTTTTGTCTTTTCTCTCCCATTTCTTATAAGCTGGAAGAAAGGGGGAAAGAAAAAAGGATGGGATGCTGGCAGAGTCGGGCTAAAATCAGGCTTTTTGCTCCGGGCAGATCAATAAAAATAATTCCCTACTAAAACGTCATTAGCACGGAATTAAGGCTGCTGAGATCCTGCGTGGTGGGTGGGGATTAATACCACCGCTAAAACTCAGCGTGATGGGCGCTTAAAACACAAAGCGGCTTCGCTGCTCACACCTCCCTGTCCCACCGCTGCCAGCCACGCTGCCGGCTCTGCTCCGGCTCTGCCCCGTGCCCGCTCGTGGGGGCAAAAAGCACCGCTTCTTCCTAAGCAATTGTTTGCTGGTTTGTTGTTGTGTTTTTTTTTTGATTGAAAAATGTTTTTCAGACTTGTCACGGAGGGTAAAATGCTTTCCCTGCTGAGAAATCCAATTTTCAATCCAGAGATTGAAACAAGGCACCTTGCAGCCAGCTCTGCGGGGCCGTGGGGCATCCTGCCCTGCTGCCTCTCGCCTCCTGGCCTCTCACAGAGCCCCAGTGCCACGCTAAAAGACCGTGCTGAAGTCACAGCCAGCGTTATCCCCAAACAGCCCGCCTTGCCTACAGGTTAGAAATCCCCGTGGTTGCCAGTTGGGTTAGTGCAGGGTGGAGGGGACTTGGGAGGACGTGAGCTGGGCCAAGCAGGCAGCAGGGCAGGACGTAGCCCCTGGGGGGCTGTCAGAGCCCCCAGCCCTGCGGGAGGTGAGCGAGGCGTGCAGGGATGCCTCTCCCCTCTGAAGTGCCCGCCTTGTCTGCGCAATAAAGCGAGTGGAATGTGAAAGGTGGCCTGATGGAAACCAGGGGAGCCATCTCTTCTGTTTGTATTCCCCCCACAAGACTGCAGTTACTTTTTTTTTTTTTTGTATCAGAAAAACCTACTCTGAATACTGATCTCGTGTCGTACTCTGAGAAAACTGCGTGCATGCGCCTGGGACGCAGCTGACGGGCAATGCAGAGTACTGACACTGCTGCCTGCAAGCCTCCTTGCTCCTGGCACCGGTCCGGCTGCTCAGTTGTTCTGCTGTGTGGAGATGCCCAGGTGAAGGCCAAGTCCTGGAGCTGCCGCGATGTACCTGCTGCCTGTAGGGAGCTGTTTGTGATATGATGTCCTCCTGATGTTGTGTGTTACCAGGTAATGGGAGGAGGCCGAATCACCTTTATAAATAATTTTAAAAATATTAATACAAGGAATAAAAACATTTCCTTGCTTAAACTATGGTTAGAGAGGAAGGAGTTTAGCGAAGTCTGAGAGTGAAGGAAGAAAGGGAGCTAACTAGGGTGACCTTTCCTTCACCCTCCACGCCAGGTGTGAGGGTGATGCTTGGCCTCCATCACCAGCCTCCTGTCCCTGTTCTCCACCACGTGCTGGTGGCGGTGGCAGGGCTGTGATCCTCCTCCTCCTCCTCCAGCACAGCTCTGCACATCAGGCAGCGCAGACCTGGGCCTCTGCTTGCTTCACAACCTCGGGCAAAATTCCTCCCTCTTCCATTCCTTCGAGGTGACTTCATCTGAGGTCACCTGGCTCAGAAGCACGGGGCCATGCCGTTGCCTCCATCCCTGCTGCCTCCCCCCAGAACTGCAGCCGCAGGGCAGGGGGCTTCCTGGGCAGGGAGCTGGGATGCCCCCCCTGCAGAGCACCGGTCGCTAGAGGAGGCAGTGCCAAAGAACTTCGTGTGGCTCTGCCCTGCTCTGGCAACTGCCTGTTTGTTTCCCCTTATTTCTGCTTATTTTCTGCAGTACTTGATTGTCCGGGTGGGTGGGCAACATGTGAGCATTAGGGATGGATGGGGGCTGTCTGTGCAGCCTACCTACTATGGTGCTACTATGGTACCTATGGTGCTGTGGCTGTGAACTCTTTGCTGGCCGTTTGCGGTGTGGTTTGAGCCCCCTGGGCTCCGTCCTGTGTCCCCCCCCTCCTCATCCCGTGCAGCTTCAGCAACCTGCTGTAAGCCAGCTCCTTGCAAGTGGGCTCCCCATCTCCTCCGAGCGGTTCCCCACCAGCCCAGCTCGCATCCTTGCACCCCGTCCTGGCTCCAGGATGGGTGCGGGGACCCTGCACCTAACTTGGGTGCCAGAAAGCAAGCCCCTGGGTGCCTGATGCTGAGAGCGATGCCCCTGCCCTGCGTGGTGCAGCAAGGAGGCTGATACTTGCACGTGATGCTTGCCACAGTGCATACTGGGTTTGGGTTTTTGCCCCTTCCAGCTCTACCCAGTGTTTCCTAGGGGTGACCACGACCGTACAGCGCGATGCCAGGAGTGCAGGTAAAGCAGAGCCTGGGCAGGAGCACGATGCTCCACGTCCTGCACAGCCCCCAAAGCGCTTGGATAGCTGTATGGGGGCTCCTGTTCTCAGCACAGCAGCCCCTCCAGCGGGGGCTGTCCCTTCGTGTGCCTGGAAAACACCTCCACATGGCTGGGACTAGCATAACTAATAACCTGCATCGAGTCTTGACTGGTGGAAAAGCAAACAGCCGCCTCCTTCTCCACGATGCTCCTCCCCTAAACAACTTAACCTCCCCTCCGCCTCCCAATTTTTGATCTATACCGGAGCCTGCATGCATCCATCGGTGTCTTAGCCGGGCGATTATGCTACCGGGACGCTCTGAAGTGAATTCACAGGGAGCCGAGACAGCCGAAGACGGGAGCCAGCCCTGAGCCGCCGGGAACAAGAGCACATCTCATCCCAGCCAGCAGCTGCTGCCGGCGTGAAGCGAGGATGAGGCCGCGGGAGGAGGCAGCTGCCCCGGTGCCCCCCGAGAGCCCCTGCTCCCGCAGAGCCATGTCCCGACCCCGGTGGGCTGCGCCGCGCTCCGGGCAGCTTTGAAGTGAGAGGAGGTGGTTGTGTTTAGAAAGGCAAGAGATGAACTGAAGATTCAACATGTACGGGAATTATCCTCACTTCATTAAGTTTCCCGTGGGCTTTGGCAGTGAGTATTCTCCTTGCGTTTGTAGTCGGTGGGTTAGGTGGAGAAACTGATCCTGCAGTAGGAGTACGGGGGGAAAAGGGAATTTAAAAATGTGTTTAACCTAGCTCACGTGCGGTGGTAACCTCTGGTGCCTGTGTGCTTGTGACTGAAGTTGTCCTGCGATTCACTTCAGCACGGCCAAAGCAAGCTGCCTGAAATCAGGCAGGCTTGAATCAAAGCCGGGCTCTGCTCTGAAGTTTGGTGTTCGAGAGATGTGTGTGAGTTGGATCTATTCTTTCAAAGAGCAGGAACAAAGCAAAGAAGTGTCTTTCCAATTGCATTTTTATTCATTAAGTTATTGGAGGAAAAAAAAAATGCTTTTAGACATAAAGCAGCCCGCATCGTGGCACTGCCCCCTGGGACACAGATCCCCCCGTAACCACCAGGAGCTGCCTCGGGTTTGCCAAACGAGGCTGCGAGCAGGGAGACGGGGCTGTGCGGGGGGCTGCGCCCGCTTGCAGGGCTAGGGGCTGTACCGGTCCCCTGCACGCCAGCCAGCCCCCGTGCAGAAACCAGAACTGCTCTCGGGAAACAGGCTCTGCAGTTCCTAGGGCTCGCTTGTTGTCTTTATCCGAAGGTATTAAGCTATTTCCCCTGCCCTAATGTGGGGGAAGCGGAGGGAGAATGGGCTGAGGAGCTGTTGGGTGCTGCTGGGTGGGATTTCTTTGCTGGAGATGAGCTTTGTGCAGACGTTGGATTGCACATGGATGTTCCCACCGCGTATAATTTTCCCTCTTGCAATGGATGCTCACTTCTAGTAATTCTCCAGCTCCATAAAAGCCATAGGTATTGCATCGTCACCCCTGAGTTTCACAAGCGCTTGACTTTCCAAAGTAAGTCCTTAGCCAGTTTCTGCAGAAAACAGACTTCTTGTTGGAAGAATCTACTGCTCACTGGTGTTCTTAAGGAACAAGACAAGCAAAGCCAAGCTCTCTCCTATTGCTGCAATAAGGGGGAAACAATGGAAGTGTTATTTGTGCTTAATTCCTTGAGTATTACGAATGTACAAGGAGACATTCAGACTGATCTTCGCAGGAACCAGGCACGGATCCCTGTAGAGGCAGGGGTCACAGCGCTCAGCGGAGCATTCGGGAGGCTTCTGGGAAAGGGAGCTGGTAGCAAGAAGAGGTATTTCTGCTCCGCCAGTGAAGACTAGGGCACCAATCCAACATCTGGCCGACAGTTCAATATATTGGGACTTTAACTTTCAGTTAGAAGTGCATTTAAGTGGTATTTTAACCTGCTTCTAGCTCGGTTTAGAAAACCAGAGGAGTTTTCTGCTGGTGAATCACTGGCAAGAGATGGGAAAGCATTGGCTGAGTTTTGTTGGGGCTGCTTTAAACCATGTCTCTTGCCCGCCCTGTGCTCCCTGGATGTGATAGAGACCTGGGGTCCCTGCTCACATCCACACTCCCCTCAAAGCCGGAGGGTTCCCGTGCCCCCGTTGCAGCTCTGGCTTCCTAAAACTGTATTTGCTTCCTTCTTTTTTTTTTTTGCATTTAAGTGACTGCTATGTATGCTTTAACTTTGTCTACATTGAACTTAGAGATAAAATATGCATTTTTGATGGTGCGTATAACCGTCACTATGATCCTAAGTGTCTGAACAACACTAGGTTTGTGTCAGGGAACAGACATGCACAGATTGCCCAGAAGCACATGGTTTGTGCTGAGAAAAGGACTCGGGACTGTGCAATGCTACCGAGGAGTGCAGAGAGCAGCAGAGCCAACGCTCAGGTTAGTCACCCTCACACATCCAAAGCAGGGGATGTGCACTAAGGCGGATGGATTTGCCTTCACAGCCTGGGCTGTAGGAACATGGAAAGGGTTTCAACCCATGGTCTTGTTCCCCAGAAGGATGTGTTTCATCTGACGCCTCGCTCCCAGGGCGAGGAAAGATGCTGCGCTGGCCATCCCCTCTCCGAGCACTCTGGCACAGTTGGTTGGGGACAAGAACTAACTTGGCTCCTCCACAAAGTCTCTTTTATGAGTACTCATGTAACTTGGCCTGCGGCCACACCACCTCCGGCTGCGATCTTGTCAGCTCTCCCAGGCGAAGCGGGGTTAGGCCGGGTCGGCTGGGGGCTTGGGAGAGCTGCAGAGGAAAACCCAGGCTGTGCCTGCAGCAGGGCTGCTGCCCGGCCGCCTGGCACCTTTTTGCCCGTGGTGTCTGTGCCACAGGCTGCTTCTCCTCTGGGTGCCCCAGCTTGCCGTGGCCGGACCTGTGAGCGTGCTCTTGTGAAGGTGGCAGAGAGGTCTTTGACCCAACAGATAGAAGTGTGAGAAAATCCAGTGATGGGGCAAACTCCTGCAGCCAGTGAAGTAGAGATTTTGTTTTAAAAGTGGGAGAGGCTCACTTTCACCTGCCTTCACAGGGCCAAAGACTCTGCAGCCCATGGGGTGCTTTCTGATGGGGACCTGTAGCTTCTCCGGGAGCTCAAAGACCACTGTGTGTATGTTTTGTCCCTGGATCTGTGCGTATGTTTTGTCCCTGGTGGATGCTGTGCTGGAGATCCAAGTGAGAAATCTGATCAGATAATCACAAAAAATCCTTCAGGCCTCAAATTCAATGACTTTTTTTTTTTGGGAATGGGAAACTTTTATATAACTCTCGTGCATTACTGTTGTCACCAGGGGGAAGTGATACTGGTAGGGGTAGGTGGTGGTGAATTTGGCATGCGGTCTTTATTTTAACTACCTGACAAGCAGTTGCTAAGGGATTCTTTGATTGGTAAGATCACCATTGCCATAGAGATACCTTGTCCAATTTCAATCAAATCAGCCCAAGATCTCAAACCAGCATCCGATGCAGAATTTGGACCAAGCCAGGTGAAAGTCTCACGTGCTTCCAGCCCACTGCTCCTTGTGGATCAGGTTTTGGGTGGCCTTGGCTTGCGGAGGCAGCACAGGAGCCGTGTAGCTCTGCACTGCCTAAGAGGAGAGGTGACAGCTCTTTCCCACTGCCAGAGGGAAACCTTCTCTTGCTTGCTCATCTCCAGCCCTGTGCAGGTCCCCGTTGCGGAAGCCCCTGCTCACCTCCAAAAATGTTTGCTCCTCTCTGATGTCAGCTGTCAGGGGAAGGCTGCATTATTTATCCACTCGCAGAGTTGAGTGGGCGGGTGGAAGCACAAAGGTTACTGGACCTTAAAAGCAAGGCAAAACCAGTAACCTTTCTGTAGGATATTAACGTGCGGATCTACTGCCCGTGGAAACCTGCTTGGACAGTTAAAAATATCACCAGAAAGGGGATGGTTTCTTGGGTTAGCTTACATGCATTGAAAAAATATGCAATCATAGCAGCAAAACTTTTATTTTAATTAACTCGTAGTCCTTGCTACACAACTGCGTCCAATTTCAGGAGCGTTCCTCGCAGGTATTTCCCCACAAAGGCTGTCTCCAAGGATGAGCTGCCTGCCAGGCTGCACCTCCCACTCCTCTGCTGAAGCCATTCCCTGCACGCCTCTGCCCGGCGCTCGGATCTGCAGAGGAGGAGGTACCTGCAAAGTTCTGCTAGTCGTCATGTCAGGCAGCACAGCTCACACCTTAATCCTTCATGCCAATGAAATGAACCCTTTCTGTGCATACCTGAGACCCCAGAAGTACAGGCGTGTTCATTATTTGAAGAGTTTGCTTCAGCTCTTGGTTCTCTGATGCCTGCCAAACAAGCAAAAACAACTGTAAAGGCTGGAAGTGGGATCATCTAGAGATGATCATCTAGGCTTGGATGTTTCAAGTCTGTGTTCTCTTTCCACTTTTTCTCTAATGTAATTGGTGAGATTGGTGTCTCCTGCCATTATTTGGGTGAAAACCAGGACATCTTTATGGGTTGCAGGCTGGGCACTTCTCTTCCTACTGCCTCTACTGAAGTACCTGTGGTCACTCGTGCTCTTGCAGCTTGTCTTCCCTTTCAGGCACGGTCCAGTTTTTCCCCTGGGAAGTGCTCATGGCACAGGGATGTCCAAGGTGGCATCATGGAGCCAGTGCTGGTCCTGGGCCAGCTCAGCTGTGTTAGCCCAGCCCTGGCTGCTCAGCAGCGGTGGGGGAGACCTGGGGCTTTGTGCTGTGCAGCTGCCAGGCACCAGCACCTGTGCTCTGATGGAGATGGCAGTCCTGTACTCCCAATTTCATGAGGCTGGTCGTGCACGATTCCCATCCTGGGCTGGGATTTTGCTGTGGTGGAGATAAAACCCAGATTGAAGTGGAGAATCAGAGCTTTGTCGTGTGCCTGCTTGCTTTCAGTGGCCATTAGGTGAACGCAATGCTCTTGCTCAAGGGCAGCGTTATTAAAATGCAGAGAGCTGCGTAGCTCCTGGGGTCTCCTCTCGTTTCTTTCTAATGCCAGCAGAGTCGTCAATAATTTCATATGATCTTACCCCACTTGCTGCAGCAATAGGGTGCACGTTGCGTCCATATGCCCAACCCCTGGCTCCTCTCTACACCTGTGCTGTGCTCGCAGAGGCAGCTGGAAGCAGCAGAGCACGCAGGAACTCACTCCCTTGTATTTTTAAACTTGGTTTCCTACAAAGAGAAGGCTGGTGTGTGTGTGGGGGGCATACAAGAGAGCTCGTGATGGGTTGATCGAGGCACTGGGTCCTCTGGACACTGGCACCGGGCTGCGCCAGCCTGGCTGGGAGCAGAGCCCTCTCCTCCCCTCGGCTCCGCAGGGCCCTGCCGCAGCCGGCCGAGTCCCCAGCCCTGCTTGTCACCTCGCATTACCTGACGGACGGGCTGCAGGCCTGTGTAAATGTCACCTGTGCCCAGCACCGCCAGAGAGGCGGAGGCGGCCCTGGCTGGCTCTTGGGGCTGGCTCCTGGCTCCACGGTTCCCCTGCGCCATCCCAGGGCCACGTCCCTGCTGCGGAGCAGCTCGGATGCTTCTGTTCCTCCCCCAGCGATGGAAGAAAATATCTTGAGGAAAGTCCCTGCGAGACGTTCAGGTCACTGTCTGTTGGAAGATGCGTGACGCAAATGATATTTTCCCGCAGGACATCTCATTTAATCTTTCCAAGCCGTTTTCTGCCTGAATCAACAAGACTTGCAGTCTCTGCTCTGTCCGAGCTAGTCTGGCTCCTTTGGATTGAAACAGCTTTGAGGGTGCTCACCTCAGGGAGTAAGTAACCCCACTTTCAAGGATGCTTTGGCATGCCCTGTCCCGCACACATGGTGCAGAGCCTTGCAGTCGCACCCCATGTCCCTCCCAGGCTCTCATTCCCAGGCTGGAGTGCTCTGAGAGTTTTCCTGGTGAAGGAGGGCGCACACGGGAGCAGTTTGGCTCCCCTGGGGACTGCCTTGATGCCCTTATCCTGGGGAGGGACTGGAAGTTGAAGAAAATCCTGGATCGCCATGTCTTTCTGAAGCTCGTAGCCTTTCTAATAGGGAAACTTAGTAGTGGCAGCGTTTCTGTTAGGTCTGGTGTAAGTGTACACAGGTAAAATATCTCACCTGGGGACTTTTCTTATTGCCTTACATCTTCTGCACTGTACTTCAAAAGATGCCCTTTTCTGTGTTACGGAAAAGGATGAAGAAACATCCCTCTTCTCCTTAGCTGTTCTGCTGTGACAGACTTCTGCCCAAACCCCCTTCGGTGGCTTATTCTCCCAAGCTGAAGAATCCTAAAAGGTAATGCTGTTATCTCCTTGTTTAAAGTGACATAAAAATTAATTTATATGCCTGATGCTGGGGAGGACTGCACGCTCTGGAACCAGGCTACTTGGAGGCGATGAGAAATACGTGCCCATTTCTCCGAAGCTGTTGATGGCACAGGTCAGGATGCTCCTCTCAAGTCCCAAGGAACAACCGAGGTGCCTCAGAGTCAGGTGCTAGGTGAGGTGGAGGACAAGTGAGCAGCACATCTTCCGCCCCCCGCCAAAGGGTCTCCTCGCAGCTGTCTCTAGGTGAAAGGCTTTGTTACATGGAAGCCACTCCAAGGCAGGAGTTTTGCTGTTGACTAACAACCCAGGCTGCACGTGCTGCTGTCCCCACGGTGGTCGCAGGGGGACTTGGGGCATGTCCTCCAGCAGCAGGGTTGAACCCTGCGCCCTGGGGCTGCCTCCAGACCTCCGTGCTGCCTCTGGGGCTCTGCTGTTGTGCTGTCTTCCTCTTGCCGCACGTTGCTTTCCCACTGGGAGGATCGATCCAAAAAGCCAAAGCAAGAATTGACAAAGACCTTTTCTCCCCCTCCCTCTGCGGAATTAAGTCTGAAGTGGGTTGATAACAGCGGATCGAGTCCTCCTTGACTCTGACAAATGTCTTTAATGTTATTCAGCAAGCTGACCTTTTCCCGTCTTTATTGTGCATCTTCCTTTTGAATCAGATTTGATTGTTACTTCAGGTAAAATAACAAACACTGTCACGTAAATAACTTTGCAATAATATTGGGGGGGGGGGACCACCAAACCTCTGCCTTACTTGCAAACGCAACGAGAGGGAGCATCCCCCGTGCCAGCCATGGAAAACCAGCTGTGTGACCTTCCCACACAACATCTCTGCCTTGCTGCTCCGGGGAACGGTCTCCTGTGTTGAAAAGCCAACAGAGAAACAATGGTTCATTGAAATGTTAATGACAGCTAATGCTAACCGGGGTTGCTAAATTCTAGGGAAGGGGAAAAAAAAGGTCATATGTAAATCCTTAAAGTGCAACTAGATACATAACCCATCGAGGCCAGTAGGCGTTTGATGCCCAGACACTCTCTCGAAGCTGTGAGATTGGTCCTGTTGAACACAGTTTAGCCCCTGGCGGAGAAGCTCAGCCTCAGAGCCTGCCCTGAAGTGCCAGCGATGAAGGCTGTGTGGTTTTTCTATGCCCCCTCTTCCTCAGCAGGGTTCAGGGGCAGATTGCTCTTGCAGGGCTACTGCGTGACTCAGTTTGGCCGTGTGCTCGCTGTCCCTCTTTCCTTGTGGCTGTGAGGCCGTCTGCCCAGGGCTGTCTGTGTGGTCACAGCCTCTGTCTGCTCCCTCTTGTACCAATAAGTGAGGACAAACAATGGATAAAAAGTTTTCTGGGTGCCTTGCCCCATCATCTGCACTGCTAGCTTGTCATGGGCAAAACTGTTGAGCTGGAGCTTGGCATTTTATGGGTTGTATGGTTAATGGATCCCAAAGCCTGATGCCAGCAACTCAAAGAGGAGCAGGAGGAAGGTGTGAAATAGCATGGTGGGGAGCTATGTGGGAGGGGGGTGAGGTGCTGAGCCATGGGGAAAGGAAGAGGAGCCTGCAGGGCGTGACACTGCCAGCCATCACGGGAAGCAAGGGAGCATCCCAGGGAGCATTTGGGGTTTCCAGCCTGGTTGGTGGGGATATCATGGCTTTAGCTGCATGCTTTCTCCAGAGCTGGCTTCCCAACAGACATGGGACCTCAGGGAATAGAAAACCAGCCCGAGGCAGGCAGCAGCGGTGCCTTGTTCCAAGTCAGCTGAGGCACTGAAGCAGCGAAGGGAGATTTGATTATTAAATATTATCTTCATAATATGTTTTGTTGCTGTATATAACCCTATTTCCTGTACCATAAGCAATGTTTTGCTCTTTCCCTTTATACAATAAGGCACGTTTGCTGGCCGGTGTTGAGCCTCGGCCAGCATCTAAGCTGATGTGGTGGAGTCAGGGCAGCGGATCTCTGCACAGCCAGGCTCATCCATCGTGTCCCTCATCTCTGCCTCTCCTGCAGATTCCCCTGTTCACGCCAGCTCCACATCCGTGAGCCCAGTGTCGAGCCTCTCCGCAGGCAGTGCGGTGGACGGGCACCACAACTACCTCGAGGCTCCCACGAATGCCTCCCGGGCGCTGCCGTCCCCCATGAATGCCATCGGGTCTCCGGTGGGCGCACTGGGCTCGCCGTACAGGGTCATCGCGTCCTCCATCGGCTCGCATCCCGTCGCTCTGTCCTCGGCCCCGGGCATGAATTTCGTGGCACACGCCGGCCCACAGGTAGGCAGAGGTGCTCGCTGCCTTTGCACCAGTTTGGGGTGCTCAGAGACTGGCGTGGGTGGGCTGGTGGGGAGTCCTTGGTGTGCTTTGGCCACTTACGGAGATTGGATGTAAAGAACAAAAAGCACATGAGTCTTCCTGCATAAATCCCCCTGGCACAGACACAGAAGATTCCTGTCTACATTTCCAAATACCCTGCACAGTGAGGGGAGAGAGCTAATCCCAATTTCTGATCCCCACCGCTGCATCTATTGCCACGTGAATAATTATTACGAGTGGAAATACACATACATGTATAGTAAATGGAAATAGTCATTCCCATTCCTCCTGCAAAAGGGCATCTGCTTCGTTTCATTCCATGGGAAGGAGCTAGACTTTCTAGAGAGACAAATATTGATGCTAAATGCCAGCCATGTACTCTGGGCTGCATGTAAACTTTGCCTGAAGAAAAACAAAGCACACCTGTCCTTACTGTCTGAGCTCACTCAGATGCTGAGGTTTCCCCTCCAGACAAGGGGGGGATCCCTGTGGCTGGGGTCGGTGTCCCCCAGATCCAGGGGACCTTATGGGGTGCCTGGGCAGGGCAGGGGCAGGAACAAGCTGCCAAGAGCCCACCACCACCTCGGTCAGGTGGCAGTGTGGGATTTTGCTCATGTGCTGAAATGCTCTGGCAATACTTGTGCCCGTGGCACCCTGAGCAGGTACTTGGTGGTGCTCGAGCTGGTGGCAATGCTGGCTGTACAGAGACCCTTTCCTTTGGGGCAGGGGATGCTCCAGGAGGCAGTTTCCCCAATCCAGGCACCGCGCCAAGCTACCAGCTCCGAGGAGTGTTTCACTTGTGTTGCCTCTAATGCAAGGAGACAGCTGGGCCTTGGGGATTCGGCAGGGAGGTTGCTAATGGATTTGGGTTCAAGCAGTTGTCCCAAATATCATACATGATTGCACTTAACCTGCAGGAGTCAAGCTCCAAAGACACTGATGGCTAAAACTGCCCCACTTCTCCCCCGACGTGCACCCTCTTATTGTCTGGAAGTGCAGCCAGAGTGAAAGCAAAGGTGATACCTGAGCTCTGAGTAATATTTTAAACCATAAAAAGTTCCTCCTGCCTCAGCATCTTGGCAAGAAGTTTGCAGAGTTTTTTTTTTTTAAATATGGCTGGTTACTTGGAGGGGAGAAAAGGTTTGTATAATCCTTTCCTTGCTCCAAGTTTGGGCTTTGGAGCATTTGGATTTACAGCTGCCCATTGTCTGGGTTGGGTCTCTGCTGGGGACAGCAAACCTTTGTTACCCAGGGCAATATTTTTCTGTAGAGTCCTATTTTTCAGTGGGAGAAAACAAGCTGGCTCCTAACATGATAATTTTTGCTTGGTAACTTGTATTTTCAATGTCATCAGACCTCTGAAGCTTTGAAATTGAAGGGCCAGCAGTGAGAGAAGATGAGGACAGACCTCTTATTTTTATTTAGCTAATGACAGGTCCAAAAATCTCAACGGGACCAACTCTCCTTGTTCTAAGCTGAAATTCCCTGTGGAGGTTATCGTACTTCTTCATGGGAAATGGACAGTTTCTTGGAACAAATGGAGAACCTGCAAGAAGTGGTATAAAACCAGGTGGTTTAGTTACTCTGAAGACTCACTAGAGGTGTAGCTCGACTTTCATCCCAAGCCCTGTTTTCTCTCCCTGCTTCTGCACTCTTGCTAGGAAGCAGAAATTTAGCTGACAAATTGTGGTGACTGTTAAAAACAAGCTCAGTGATGAAGAAACCATCCCTCAGAGCATGGTGGTGGGAAAGATGATCTGCCGATGGTTTTGGAGAGTTGTTGCTCTGCCCGGGCAGCTTTTGACAAGACGTGCTCGATGGCCCTTAATCCTCGCTGCCCTGCCAACAACAGCTCTAAAGCAAATAGCAATAAAAGGAAGCCCTGGGCAACATCGGGCTTTGGTCTCTGATCGATGTCAGTTTGTAACCTTTAACTTGCAGCAGCCACGAGTAGCTCCAAGGGATCCGAGCTGGGAGCTCTGGGCCCTTCGCCTGTGTCTCGCTGCAGCACGTTTTAGATGCTTAGCTTGCTCCTTTTTTTGATCTGGCAACCCCAAATGTGCTCTGATTGCCGGCCTGTTACTGAGTTTGGGAACCTGAGTCCCAGAGAGCATCTGTGATTGCTGTGTTTTCACGTGTTTATGCAGATTTGCACGTCACGAGGCAGGGAAGCTACCCCCATTTAGCACACATTATTGTTATTAACATCGTTACAGCCTCCCCAGCCATGCAGGTTGAATTGCAACAAATCACCTGGCTGCAGATCTCTTCCTTACTAAGCAGTTGGTGCTGGAGGCCCCAGGCAGCTGGTGACCAGCATCCCCTAATGAAGCAGGCAGGATCCCGCCAGCACTGTCGCTTGGAGGCTGTAACTGAGCAGCTGAGGGTTGCTGTTTGCCCTTTTCCAGCTCCGCTTAGTGCTGTCTTTTGGTTACAGCATCAGGGCGGTGTGGGAGGTGATCTCTGCTACCCAGCTTCTGCTTAAATCCCTCCAGCTGGATTCACTGGAGGATATCAGTCTGCCCAAGGCAACCTCCTGGGGCTGGGGATGAGCTTTGGGATGAGCCCAGCCTGGGCAGGGAGGGAAGGCTCAATTTGGGGATGGTTTCACTAGGATATGGAGCTCAGCCCTCTCAATGTGTTGTCTTCTGCTTCTGCAGCTCAATGTCCTCAACAACGTCAGCAGCTCGGAGGATGTCAAGCCCCTGCCAGGTCTCACAGGGATGGGGAACATGAATTATCCATCTACAAGCCCAGGTTCCTTAGCCAAACACATCTGTGCCATCTGTGGGGACAGGTCCTCAGGTAGGAGGTTTTATTCCTCATGGAAGGCTTTGTGCAACAAAAACTCCCCTGATGCTCTGGAGCGGGGCTTGTGCAGGGGTGAGTGCTACAGCCTCTTGCTGAGGCCGTGCTGGTGTTGCAGGATTTGTAGCTGGTCTGGCTTACCTAAGGGTAGGCTGCCTGCTTTTGTGCTGTGCACAAAAGAGAGCAACCCCAAAAAACAGGCTCTTCTCTGTGTATCATCTCATTTCACACCTTGTGCCTGTTTATCAAAGGTAAAACACAAAATCACCGTGTTCTTGTTTACCTGTGCCTTGTGTTATCTGGGCTGCGGCTGCGCCTGGCTTTTCCCTCCTGCCCCAGATTCCTGCAGCCTGGTGAACTCCACCATGTCCATGTACCCCGTTTGCTACCTATAGATTTTCTGCACTTGAACCTTAGCTAAGACATGGCTCTGCGTTCCTCCCTCGGGGTGTAGGTGGATGTGGTCTCTCCTTACCACAGGAAAGTGATAAGTCATTATTCCTGCTAAGAGCTGCTAAAGCCAAGCCAGACCTGCCAAGGTCGCACCCTGCAGCCTCTTCACTCATGTTTTGGGGTTGGTTTGAGTTCCTCCACGCCGTAGGGAAGGAGGGATGCCTGCCTGCTCACAGCCTGTCCTCGCCTCCCCAGGGAAGCACTATGGGGTGTACAGCTGTGAGGGCTGCAAGGGCTTCTTCAAGAGGACGATCCGGAAGGACCTGATCTACACCTGCCGGGACAACAAAGACTGCCTCATAGACAAGCGCCAGCGCAATCGCTGCCAGTACTGCCGCTATCAGAAGTGCCTCGCCATGGGGATGAAGAGGGAAGGTAAAAATCCTCCTTACACACGTACTTTGTGCCTTAGGGCCAGTCTGGCATGCAGCACTGCTGGCGGCATGATGGGACAATGTGGTCCCATGGCGTGCTGCCCTGGGTTCTGCGTGGCAGAGCAAGAAGCATCATTTTTACTGCATACTGCAGGAGGATGTAGGGCAGCAGCGCTGGTGTTCATGCAGCCTTAGGGCTCGCTGTAATGTAGGGAAGGGGCTTTCAAGAGTTGCGGACTCACAGAGCTGGACCTTGGTGTCCCACAGTGCTTATGCAGGTCACCTCTCACAGGACATCTTGTCCTTCACATTCATGGGGGGTGATTTTTTTCCCCTTCCTTCCTCAGGCTATTGACTGTAAGGTCAGGTAGTGCCCCCCAGTGTGGCTTTTAAGCTGCTTTTTTTTCCAAGGCAAAAAACCCTGCCATCTCCAGGGTTGGATGCCAGCAGGGGCACCCTTTAGCTGTCCCTTTTGGAGGCCACGCTGTCCCCATGACAGCACACAAAACACTCCAGTGCAGGGCAAAGCCTGGGCAGGCAGCTGTGATACTAGGCACGGGCTGAACCTCAGCCTGTTCCCCATAGCGTGGTCACTGCCGTGCTGCCCTGAGCACTTAGGGCAGCAGGGGACTGTGAAATGCCAGTCTGGAATCAAAAACCTAATCTCAGGCACAGTTCTCCCTTCCTGCTAGGTGCAAAGTGGCTCAGAGGACCATGAGGTCAATGCAGCTCCCTTTCACAGAGCATGAAAATGGAAACCCCAGGCTGCTGGTGGACGTGGGCAGTGGGAGAACAAACCCGTACCGGGCTGCAGTTGTGGCTGTTTGGCTGCAGTAATCACGGGGGCTTTCTGGGGGCTGCAGGAACTGGGGGCAGGTTGCAGCTGGAGCAAGGGGTCCTGGGTGAGTTCAGAGGCCAGGCGATGGGGCTGGTGTTTCCCAAGCATGCTTTTTCTTCCAGTGAGATTTTGAGGACTTTAGCCTAAGGAGGATAAATGTTTTTTCCTAACACTCATGCGTCCCACACTGCCCACCCTTCTTCCAGCAGTGGTTACCTAACTGAGAAAACAGGAATCGAGTTCTCAGGCAGCCCTAGGGCTTGCTGTGGGCTTGCAGAGCTGGTCCCCTTCCTCAGTGTCCCCTGCTGCAGGTCCCCTCTCCTGGATTAAAATGGATGAAAGTCCCTTTTGTCTCTTAGTCTCACGGTAAGTGGTTTCCCTACTCCTCTGGCTACTGACTGCCTGATGCACAGCTAAGGCTGGGGAAGTCATTAAGGTGCTGAATCTCTGTATGAGGGCCCAGCTTTGCATCCAGCTTCTCCTCCACTTTATCACTTCAGGTGTATAAATGCGTACAGCTCATCACAGGTTATCTGAGACCGGCCCAGCTGCCTACTTGTCCTTTAGGGGCTGTGCTGCTTGGTTGGTGCTGTGCAGTCTTGTGCAGGAGTGGTGCCAGTGGGGCTGCTCTTCTGGGACACTTCTCCCCAGCAATAAGCTAAACTGTTGGTCACTTGATTTTTTTTTTTCCTTTTTAAAGCAAGGTTTCCATGTTTCCCTTTGGGATTCCTCAAACAAAAATGTGAACCCAGGATGTTGTACTGAGCATGAGGCTTGGCGTGCCGTGTATGCACATCCTGTGCTGACCTGTCCTTCATACACCCAGCAGCCCTGAGGGTTAACAGCTGAGATCCGTAGAGAATTTCAGTGGTTCTGTTTCTCCTATTGGCAGATATTTTGGAAAACGTAGATGGTAGAAGAGAAGGAGAGATCCAAGTTTGCAGCAGGAGGAATTCCTGCTCAGCCCCATGCCCCCTTGTGCAGCTGGAGGCCTCAGCTTGGGTCAGGACTTGGGCATGCAACAAACCTCAGCAGCTGGGTGCTGGGGGCCCTCCTGCCTCCTCCAGCATCCAGAGACGGCTGAGTCCAGGCTGCCACCTGGAGGCATGAACTCCTCTTTTCTCTCTGATGGAGCTTGGAAGTCACTCACTGCCTTTTGCCAAGTTTGGAGGCTACTGGATTGCAGCAACCCCAAAGTTATTGGGGGGTGAGGGGGGCACCCTGAAGTATCTATTTTCTGTTCTCCCCCTAGCTCCCCCTAATAGAAGGGTTCCTCAACCTTCTTTCCAGAGGAAAAGGAACCCAAAGCGAGCAGGTAAGTGTTGTCTGGGTGTAAAGAGATGCTTTTCTGTCCTCCAGCTGTGCAGGAGGAGAGGCAGAGGAGCAGGGAGCGGAGCGAAAACGAAGCTGAGTCCACAAGCAGTGGCAGTGAGGACATGCCCGTGGAGAGGATCCTGGAAGCGGAGCTGGCAGTCGAACCCAAGACGGAGGCGTACAGCGACGTCAACACAGAGAGCTCAGTAAGGGGCTCCGTGCGGTTTCAGTAAAGTCACTCACATCTTGAGATGAGAGCATTCGAGGTGTGATTTGAAAGGACAAACCCAATGCTAGCATTTTGCAAGATGCTTTTTTTTTGCAACATCTAAAAACCACTGATTTTTTAAAGCTACTCTGAATGGCTGCTATAAAACAGTCTGTATGTTTTGCAAGATTTTTTTCCAGTTCCCTCTGTGGTTTCAAGGAGTAGATAGGGCAACAGCTGGATGCCAGAGAGCTGGTGCCAAGCGCTGTCCTCCGTGCCTGCACAGCCCCGGGCACAGATTGTCTGCCCCAGCAACCAAGGCTGAGGTGGAGCTGGACACAGTGGGTTCACTGCTTTGGTTTCACTGGGTTTGGGTAAAACTGCTGTTCGTGCCTGTTCAGATGGCTTTGAGATGTGCCCTGGGGAGCAGGACTCCAGCCTGCCGTACAGAACTTGCCTTGTGAAGAACAGAGAAAAAACAGAAATGTCTAGCAACCTGCTAATTTGGCTGATAAAAGATGATAATAATGAAAAAAAAAATCTCCTCTATTCCAAAAGCACACAGCTGAAATTGTGATTTGATCGTTTTACTTGCGGTTTACTTTGAGCATTGCTAACTGGATTTGGTGCTGCGTGCCGTGCTGCTGATGACTATCAGTGATTTTACATTGATCAGTTCTCCCCTCTTCCTCTGCTCCTTCCCATGGACGCTGCTGCCCCGTCAGACGAACGACCCCGTCACCAACATCTGCCACGCTGCTGACAAGCAGCTCTTCACGCTCGTGGAGTGGGCCAAGCGCATCCCCCACTTCTCTGACCTGACGCTGGAGGACCAAGTCATCCTCCTCCGGGCAGGTAATGTCCCCGAGGCGTGGCCTCTGGGGCTTTTCCTGTTATCCCCAACCTTCCTCTGGACTCTGAGAGTCCATGAGGAATGGGAGACCCTGAGCTCACAGGGTCAGCAGGGCCAGGATGGGTGTTCGGCAAAAACTAGATGGAGCACTGGGAACCTGATGGTGGAGCCAGTGGGCAGAGACCAGCTCCCCACTCCATGTGGGACTGATGCTTTGCTGGCACCTGCCCTCTTGTGCCCCACACACCTCTCTGTCCCTCCTCTCCCAGGCTGGAACGAGCTGCTCATCGCCTCTTTCTCCCACCGCTCCGTGTCGGTGCAGGACGGCATCCTCCTGGCCACGGGCTTGCACGTGCACCGTAGCAGCGCTCACAGTGCTGGTGTGGGCTCCATCTTCGACAGGTATGTGGCCAGTTTGTCACCCCCAGCAGCTCTGTGTCTCCCATCTGAAAGGGAAGCACGTTCTTCTAGCGAGAGCTAGAGCAAACCCATGGAGACTTGGGGCAGAATTAGGTAGAATGAGGAGGCGATGCTCAACTGGCTTAAAAAACAAACAAAACAAACAAAAAAAAAAGAAAGGGTTGAAAACACCTTGGGAAGGGATTTGCAGCTGCAGAATCATCTCCTCGTTTGGGTGTGTGTTTCTGCAGGGGGAGGAATGCCTCTCTGTCCTCCCCTTCCAGCTTGAGGCTTTTGCCGTAACTGGATCTAGAGCTAATACTGATCAGCAAGAGCTTTAGCCAGCAGAGCCTTAAGCTGCAGCTTGCAGAATTTGCTCATGTAACAGCCGCGGGGATTGTCTGTGCCATGTCTGCTCGCAGCCTGGCAGGGTGCTGTGTTACTACTCTTACACAACTGGCCACGTTTCGCAGAGTGAAATGTGGAGAAACACCCATGTGGTTTTCCTCAAGCAAACACAAATTGTTCTTTAAAATCCAAAGAGTGCAGAGGCCAGGTGCTGAGCACAGCAAGAGCAGGGGTGAATTTGATGCTTGGGTCCCCAGGTGCTGCTGATGCATATGTAAAAGAGCAGTGCGGCATTGCTGTCCCTCACTGCTGCCTCCCCCTGCAGAGAAGAATTGGGGGAATTCCCAGTGCCCATCCCAGAAACTCTTCAGTCCCTAGCCTTGCTGTCCAAACCCTCTGATGATCTGCCCACCCGTGTCCCCCAAATGCAGGGTTTTGACAGAGCTGGTGTCCAAAATGAAGGACATGCAGATGGATAAGTCAGAGCTGGGCTGCCTGCGAGCCATTGTCCTGTTTAATCCAGGTAAGCTGCCATGCGGTGTCATCACCCTGCATGCCGAGGGCTGCCAGCCAGTGACTTACCCTCTGTGCTGGGCCAGGGGAGGGAAATTCCCTATGAAAAGACAAGGCTCCAGGCTTCTGCAGGTCACAAGCAGGAGAGCTGTGGCACTGAGCATCAGAACTGTGCCCAGCTCTGCCCCAGTCTCTGGGTGCTTGCCTAAAGAGAGCCTGAATCCTCTCCACCCATGCACCTGGTCACTGCTGGCAGCAGAAAGGTCTCTGCAGTGACTTCCCCTCCATCGGAGCTCTCTCTTGTCCAGATGCCAAGGGCTTGTCCAGCCCCTCAGAAGTGGAGTCGCTGCGGGAGAAGGTCTACGCCACGCTGGAAGCCTACACGAAGCAGAAGTACCCCGAGCAGCCAGGGCGGTGAGTGTCCCCAGTGGGGCAGCGGCCCTCCAGCGTGGGGCTGGGTCCAGCAGAGGGCACGTGGAAGGTCGTAAACGCCACTCGATGGGTCCTGTGGGGCATGGGGACGTTCCTTTTGAACCTGGGGACTCCAAAGTTTGCACAAACGTAGGACCGTCCCCAGAACTCTTCCCACTTCCCTTAGTCCAGGAACGCTTGGATTGCGCTGAGAGCATCCTGCGGAAAGCAGCGTGCGGCTCCGCCGCCAGCTGCTTCCCTGCTCACCCCAGTACCCACCCTGGAGAGGGGAGGCTGGGGCAGGGGAGAGGCTGAGGCCCCCGATGCTGAGCTGGAGCCTTGGGGACGCCTGGGAGAAGCCCTTCTCCTGCTTCTCGATCCGATCCCACCCTCTGCTGGCCGCGCCACCGAAGCGCCGGTGGCTGGATCCGGCCCCTGCGCCCCGGGCGAGCGCTGCACCCGTGGCACCTCCTGTGGTGCTGAGCTCTGGCCGGGGTCCTGCGATCGGGAAGGGAAGGGGGGAGCAGCCTCCCGCTGCACCCCAAAACAGGAGGCAGAGGCACCGTCGGAGAAATGGGGGAGAGGATTTTTGAAGGCTGTTTCAGGACATGTTTTAATGGCACGGTGGAGATATAAGTCACTGGTTCAAGCTCTGTCTGGGGGGAATCCAGATTTTTTGTTCGTTTTGCTTTTCCTTTGGAACTTACAAATGCAACATTATTTTGGGGAAGATGAATATTCCCTCTACACATACGGAGAAAAATTCTTATGTCTTTACTTGGAAGCACAAGGGAAGGAAAAACAGAGCTCCCCTTTTCCTTTGCACCCTGCTCAGCCATGGTAATCTGCCCGGGGGTGTCTAACTGTGACTCCACAAGGCATTTTTGGGAGGACTCAGGCTCTGCTCTCCCAGGCCCCTGGCACAGGCTCAGAAACAAGCAGGAGCGTGCACTCAGCACCTTCCTCATGCCTCTGACCGCTCCCCTCCTTCCAGGTTTGCCAAACTCCTCCTGCGCCTGCCAGCGCTGCGGTCCATCGGGCTGAAGTGCCTGGAGCACCTCTTCTTCTTCAAGCTGATCGGCGACACCCCCATTGACACCTTCCTCATGGAGATGCTGGAGACGCCCCTGCAGGTCACTTGAGAAGGGTCTGCCCCCCCGTGTCCCCGCACAGCCTCCCACCCCTCTGCTCCGGGTCCGTGCGAGCTCGAGAGATGTCCTCCACCCTCCGCTCCTCCTCGGTGGGATTGTCGTGTCTTTGTACAGCTGTAAATCACCCCCTGTAACCCTCCCCAGAGTGGTCACCGATCCTCCACCCAGCTAACCACGCACCTGGCCCCCTGTACAGATAATTGCGTTAAATTATTTTTTCACTCTCAATAAAAGCCAACAGAACAAATAAAATAATATATGAGAGGCACTGATGGGAGCCTGCAGAGCAGTGTCCTCCTTTGCTGTGGTCACGGGTCTGGGCTTGGATGGGGCTGAAGGGGACCCTGTGGAGGCTCTTGGGCAGTCCAAATCAGGGCAGAAACCTCACTTGGGATATCGCTGCTCCTGCCAATGGATCTCTTGGTGGAAGACTTTTCCCAGATATTGTTGTTCCTTGCTCGTGCTAAGGGAAGACCTGGAGCAATTTGCTGCTTTCAATCAAAAAAATTCATTTTGGCATCTTAAACAGAGCTCTTGGACTTTTTTGAACTCTTAAAAAAATGTAAAGTTATTTGGAAAGCAACTCTTCTAATGTGTTTTTTCTTTGCTAAGCTGCTCCACACCCTTGCACAGCCTGGATGGGAAGGCACCTCTTGTCCCAGCCCTGGTGATGGTGCTGGTCGGTGTCCCCTGTGCGATGCTGCCCGTGCCCAACGTGGGGCAGGGCTGTGTTTGTGGCGCTGGTTGCTCAGGGACCTTATGCTTGGGGTGGGGAGGAGGTGAAAAAAAAAAATCCAAAAGGCTAAAAAATCCTATTTTGGCAGCTCTTACAGGAGCACCAGGCTGGCTTGTGCACCACAGTGTTTATTACAGCTTTAGCGTAGTTCTTATTTTTCTGAGATTTCATGGATCCTCTTAGGGTTTTTCCCCCCTTCTTTTAGCACTAAAACCATGCTGTTCAACACCAAGTCTGCGACCGAGTGCATCTGTGAGTGAAACTTGCAGAGAGGGAAAGCTCAAGGCGCTCACAAAACCTGCCTCAAAGCTCCACCTGGCTTTTCCCCAGCTCAAACGGCACTGCTGGAGCTCCCGGTACAACGCAGCTAACCAGAGTCAAACGAGTTAAAGACACGAATTTGTTCGGTACACGGAGCTTATCCTGGTGGGAAAATGTCCTCCCAGGAACCCAGCGAAACCCCCTGTATTATTATTCATAAAACAGGTGTAGTGTTAAGTGATCTGCCCCTTCTGACCCTCTCAGCAGACAGTGCGCTGAGCTGCAGCCGTGCTTCGTCTGTCCGCGTGACAGATTGCAACGCTGCCGCTCGGCGGCTCGGGGAAGTTCAGGGGAGAGGAGGAGTGACAACAGGAAAGAAAGAAGGATAAAAATGAAACGGTTTGTTAAAACTCCCACACAGGGACATGATTCATTCTCCGGCGTTTCACTGTGGAAAGGAGGAAGAGGATTGAAGGAGCAGGAGAAAGAAACAAAACCGAAAAGAACTCTAATACTATTTTTTTCTCCAGTGATACTGAAAAACAAAAAACAAACAAAAACAATTTCAAATGAGATGAAAAGCATTGACCAGGGGGAATTTTTTAATTGTAAAGGTAATCTTTCATTAAATGGGAAGTGTTTAAAGAAAGAAAATGTCCCGCGCCAGAGTTTCAGAGCTTGCACGCAGACTTTGCTGGTTTGCATCCAGGAGGTTGGTTGGCATTAGCAGGCTTAGCGTGAGACGGGCTGCAGAAGTGATGGCACCTCCTGAAGACTGACCATGTGTTTGATGTGTTTTGTTGAAATACACAGGAAAAGACAGGTTCCTTATGCATATAGCAGACCTCTTGCCAAGATGGTGTCTGTGTGCTGTCCTTGAGCCATGCAGCGATAACTCAGAAGGTGCTTTGGAGTGAGCTGCTGAGCCAGCTGGAGAAGACAAGCTGGAGAGGACGGGGTGCTGCCATGCCAGTAGTGCTGGCCCTTTCGATCCCTGTCCCTGGAGATGGGGCATTGAAGCTTAATTTGGCCAAAACACCTGATAAGGGTTTAACGTAGCCAGCAGGATGCCTCTTGCTGGCTTAGCTTGAGGGAGTGATGAGGGCTTCAGGCTCCTTGATCCTCCCCATCAGCAGAGCAGCTCAACATGTGGGTAACAGCAAAATAAACTGGACAGCAGAGAGAGATTCAGAGCTTTCTAAGTCCCATAAGCATTTCACCTTGACTGTCTTCGTGCTGGTCTCAATCCACTGTCTGGGAACAAATCCAGACCACTGCCTGCAAAGTGAATTTTTGAGGTTGGAAGTTATGGGAGAAAATAAGCAAGACTGGGGCAGAAAGTCTCAGCGTGACCATTCGTGGCTCCTGAACAGCCCTGCTCTTGGCAGTCTACCTCAAAGCCCTGGAGAGGTGGTCTCTTGGCTTTGGGTCGCAAGGTCTCCAGGTTACATTTCAAGCAGGGCTTGTCATCTTTCTTCAGATCACTTTTGTTTTGTTTTGTTTGAAATTTTGGTGTATTTGATCACCTGCTTGACACTTCTCCCCTCCCAGAGCTGTTAGGGCCACGAGACCATGAGATACTCAGCACGGCTTCTGTAAATAAGAGGCCTCTTGCTCCTCTGGAAGTGTCAATACCACACAGCCCTCCTGTGCAGAGGAAAGAAGTTGCTGAGCAGCAGACCTGAGGTCTGAAGGGACTTCTTCAGCTTGGTCTTAACCCTGGGACTTCTCGTTTACGTAATGGACCTCCATGCAGCGAGTCTAGCTGCTGCCCAGAGCACTTTTCCTGCCCTAACAAGCACTGGGGCTGGTCACTGCACACACCCCAAGGAGCAAACCCACAACAGGTCGTAATAATTCACTGGTGTGGTTTTCCTCCAGGATGAATTGCTGCAGAAGAACATCAGTGTGGCATGGCTGGAGCTTACCAGTTCTGTAGCCCAGAAAATAAATAAATAAATAAATAAATAAATAAATAAAATTGTAAAACATTAAAAACCTTTGTCATGGATAAGTCAGAGCAAACTTCCATCCTTGCACATACATTCAGCCCCAGCTTGTGTGGTGCTATAGCTGCATGCTGAAGAACTCCAGAATCAAGAGACACCAAAGGTTAAATCCATTCAAATGTGGGCACGGTGCCTTCGAAGTGCAGGCACATCAGCCGCTTCCCAGGCATAACAAGTCAGGGTGTGACAGCATCCTGCCACCTACCCTTCCTCCTGGCACCGGACTCCTACCTCATCCGAATTTTGTTCTTTCCAAATTCCAGTTGCTGGCTCCTGCCACCACTTTGAAGCACCCAGCCCTTGGGTGCTCCATGAAAACCCTCACATCTCAGCTTAAGCTCTGACATTTTTTTCCTTTCCTGAATGAACCAGACCCTGTAATGACGGGTGCAAGCAGAGCGACGTATTCTCTTTCCCACCGTGCATCACATCTCATGAGCTGTCTGAGTTAGCAGCATCCCCACACTGTAGATGAGCTCCGTTTTAGCACGAGCCAAATATTTCAAAGCATTTTTCAATTCTGTTTTGCTGGCTCTGTGGTGCTCCATGGAGGGGAACTTGGAAAAAAATAGTGGGTTTAGCCGTTTATAATGATGAGCCTGGAACAGGTAAAAAAGAAAAAACACAAACAAAAAACACACTTAAACCCCGTTGCTTTCACTAAGCTGGGTCTGTTTCTCACCCAGTAATGAAGCCTGTGTGTTTTCCTGCCCTGTTTGGGTTCTGTAGTAGCTGCTTCGTTTGCTACTGAAATTCAGCATAAACCTGCAAATAGCAGTTCTGAACTGGGAATAAGAACAAACAGTTCCCAAGCCATAAAGGTCCGAGCTGGTGTGCATTGAGTTCAGCTCTGGGTTCCCTGCTGCGTTTAGAGGGCCAAGGGCACATCCTATCGACGACTTGAGGCACCGGTGTGCCTGACCTCAGGCACCACCCTCTTCTTCTTCGGTCTCCTGTGTGCCTGCTTCTGGGTCCAGACCTTTCTGCTCCTGCGCCTGCTTTGCTGGGCAGAGTTAAGGGGATGCTGGAGCAGGGATCTGGGACCGTGTCTGTGATTGGGGCCACCTGTGCCCTGCTGCCCCCAAAGCTCCTCAGCACAAAACGCGAGGGTTGGGAAGGTCCAGGGGGGAGATTGCCAGGGGAGACGCTCAGCCCCCCTGCGAGCACTGCAGGCTTGGCACTTTGGCAGGCAGCCCCTGTTTGGTGCTGGTTTTCCTTCCCCACCCAGCTTCTGTGGCACCTGGCTGCCTGCAGGCCCTAGAGCTACAGGGGAAAGCCTGGTCCTGCTTCCCAGAAATCCTATTTAATTCTCTTCAGCTGGTGGTGCTGGGGGCTGCTGTGCCTGGTTCAGCTGATCCTGGAAGCCCTGGCCCTTGGAGGACACTGAGGTGGCTCAAATACTCCCCCCATCTTCTGCAGAGACATTTCTCAAGGTGAAGGTGTGCTTTGAGAGGGGAAATCGCCAGGTGACCCCATAAATCTATCAGGGAGGGGTTTTTGAGCATACATCTTTAATGTTTTACTGATTCCTGGGGTCACCGTCCTCGCATGAGGCGGGGTGGGCTGGTTTTGCTGCCCCACAGCTGACCAGCAGCACCCTGCGTGTCCCTTGGCATAGGGGCAGTGCGGGACCCCCGAGCCCCTCTGCGGTTTGGGGTGCTCACACCTCGCCTTGCTGCTTCCTGAAGGGAGAAGGAAGGGAAACTGAGTCAGGCTTTGCCTTGCCCAGCGCCGGGTGCTGTGCAGACAACCTCAGGGGGATCACCAGGCTGCGGGTGGAGGTGTGCCAACCCTGGGAGCGATGCCCTGCTGCAGCCCCTCAGCGTTACACCCCGGGACCATCCCTCAAACCCGATCCCATGCAGAATGAGCTGAGGGCTGTGCACAAGAGCCGCAAGGCATGGCAGTCTCCAGCCCCCTCCTCGCCTGGAGAGGAGGCAAGGGAACCCGTCGGGGTGACAATACCTGCTGTGCCATCACCGCAGCCTTTCCTGAAGCCAAAGGATGGCATCCCCACCCTGCGGGGCCGAGCCCCACCGCCCTGATGGCCGCGCTGGTTTGTGCGGGGAGGAAGAGCAGCACGCAGTGCCTGCAGCCCCTGCTCACGCCGCAGTCCTTGCCGGCCTGGTGCCCTGGCACTGGGGCCAGTTACCTAGAAATTTGGCCGGAGCTGCTCCGAGACCTTCAGGAGAGACAAAGACGGGGGTGGCAGAGCCCAGCGCCTCCCTGCTGCAGCTGCAGCTCAGCTTTCCCGAACGGGAGGGCTCGGAGCTCTTTCAGGCTGACCTGTGTGTGCTGGTACCAGTGTTCCCGTGCCTAGCCTCCCAGTGCAGGTATACTGGGCTATACTGGGTCTGTCCCGGGATCCCGTCCCCCTCTCCCAAGGGATGCTGGCAGCGTGGCTGTCCCCCCACGCTCACCCGGGGCCCTTCTCCTTCCCACGAGCTCCCCAAGGACACGACCTTGCCCCCTGCATCGCCCACGCCACGCAGGCCTGGGGACCTCCCGGTGATAAGGACACCCCGCGGGGGGGCTGGGAGCGCTCCTGTCCCCGCTGCCAAGGTCACCGCTGGGCACGGGGAGGGGGGGTCCCCAAAAACACCCCCCCAATCCTTCACAAACCCATAGCGGCTCCCTGGCAGCTGCCAGCAGGAGAGGGGGACCCGGCCCCGCTCCGTGCCCCAGGTGTCCCGGGGGGGGTCGGGACTCCCCGGGAAACAGCGGCCCCCCCGGGCGGGGGAACGGGGACAGCCGGGCTCGGCGACGGGAACCCTCCGGGGCCGGGGGAAGGCTCCGAGTTTCGGCTCCCCCAGCCGGGGGGGTCCCCCCGGGGCTCTCCCCTCCCCGAATCCGCCGCGGTTTGGCGGGGCCGGAGCGGCGCTGCCCGGGGCCGCCTCCCCCTGCAGCTCCCCGGCCCCGGGGCCCCCTCTGCGCCTTCGGGATTTATTTTTTTTTGCCCCCCTCCCGACGCTCGTTTGCCTCGAAAACCCCGCAGCGAGGCTCCCGGAGCGACGCGCATCCCTCCGGGGCTTCCCAAAAAAAAACCCACCCCGGGCTCCTGCGGGACCGGGAGCCGATTTCCAGCCTCTTACACCGCCGGGAGAGCCGCGGTGGCGGGGCACCACCCTCCCTCTTTTATTTTATTTTATTTTTATTTCCCCCCCCCATCTCTTCTTTTGGGGTCGCCCCTCGAGGCGTGGCGGGGCCGGTGCGCGCAAGGCAGGAGAGCGGGGAGGAAACTTATTTCGAGTGGGGTGGAGAGGGGAGGGCAGGGGGTGGGGGTCGGGCAGGGAGGTATCAGCTCCAGGAAATGTGTCTTGGCAGCAGTCGGACGGGCGCTTCCCCGCAGGTCGCTGCGCTCCGCTCCGGAGCCGGCCAAGGGCGCAGCGGCTCCCCCGGCACCCCTGGAGGAGGAGGAGGAGGAGGGGGGCAGGCGGCAGGGCCCCCCCCTTTAGAGCCGCTGGTTGAGGACCAGGGGGTTTCTCCCCGAGGGCTCCTCTTCCTCGGGCTCCCCGGGGGAGGAAGGCACCGCCCGGGTAGCCGCAGGTAAGCGGCCGAGCCCCTTCCCCCCCCCCCGAGGCAGCAGCCCCCCGACGGCTGCCCCGCATCCTCCCGGGGGCGGCGGCTGTACGGGGGGGGGGGGGGGGACCGGGGGTAACGGGGCTCGGGGTGCCCCGGGGGAGCCTCTGCCGGGGGCTGAGCGCTGCGTGGCGGGGCTGTGTCGGCAGGCGGGCCCCCCCCCGGCCGGCCCGGCTCCCCACCATGCTGGACGGGCTGAAGATGGAGGAGACTTTGCAGAGCGCCCTGGAGCCCGCCGCCCCCTTCCCCTCGCTGCTGGGTAAGTCGGGGAGCCCCCCCCCTGCCTTGGCCCCGCCGGGATGGGGGGGGGGGGGGGGGGGTCCGCAAGGGGAGCAGCCCCCGCTTCGTTCCGCGCTCGCCCCAAAGCCTTTCCCCGCGGCCCCCCCGAGCCCCCCCCGACCCCAAGGCTTCCCCCCCGCCTCTCCCGGCAGTGAATTCCCCCGATTTCTTCTCCCTTCGTTTTCACGCCGCTCCCCGCCACCGCCACCTCCGCCGGCCGCATCCATCCCGAGAGGAACGAAATCGGGGCCCGCGGCCCCCCCCCGCGGCTCCCCCCGAGCACGGGGGTCCCCCGGGACCGGGAGCAGCTCCCCGTACCCCCCCCTTACCCCCAGGAACCCTCCCGACCCCCCTGCCCTGCCTTCCCCTGATGCCTATCCCAGGGGGTGGCGGCAGCAGGGGCTTTCCCCAGTCCTCCCCCCCCCGGACCAACGTTGCCCCCCCCGGCTCCTTCCCCGCAGGCAGGGCCGTGCCCCCCCGCTCGGTGTGCGAGGGGTGCCAGCGGGTCATTTCGGACCGGTTCCTGCTGCGCCTCAACGACAGCCTGTGGCACGAGCAGTGCGTGCAGTGCACGTCGTGCAAGGAGCCCCTGCACACCACCTGCTTCTATCGCGACAAGAAGCTCTACTGCAAGCTGGACTACGAGAAGTGAGTGCTCCCCCGCCCCAACACCCCAAATTTTGGTCCTCCCCACCGCCGAAAGCGTGGGGTGCTCAGGGACCCCCTTGGCTGCTCCCAGCCCCGGTCCCTCCGTTCCCGAGGTGTTGGCATTGCCAGTTTTGCTTCTCCTTCGCAGCCCCCCCCCTTGGTTCTCCCATTTTTTAGAGGTGTTTCGTTGCCTTTGGGAATTTAGGAGCCTTTTGTCGGGAGACCAGGAATTCACAGGCAAAGGGAAAACATTTTCCAATGTCCCCTGGCTTTATTTTCCTACCGAGCATCTGCTGGAGGAACGCCGTGTCCTGTCCGAGCCCCGTCCCACATGCAGCTATTTCCCGAATCCCCCCCAGCAGGGCGATGCTATCGCTCCCACCACCCGCGTGGGGAAACTGAGGCACGGGGCGGGGGGGGCCCCGCTGGGGCTGGGGCTCTCCCTGTGTCCGGGGCTGCGGTGGAGCAGGAACTCAGGTGGAGGTGCCCTTCAGAAAGCGTGGAGCTGCGTGTGTGTCTGCGGGAGGGAGATGATTGGAATTTGAGGAAAAAAAAATCAATTTAATAATTTTTATTTTAAAGAAAAACCTCCCCAGTGGGAATGGGGAGAAGGCTGCTGAGCCCTCCCGCTCCTGCAGCTGATTTTTTTTTGTGTCCCGCTCTTGCTGGCTGAGCCATTCCCTGTTCCCCAGTGGGGAGCTGCTGGGGGCCCCATCAGAGCCCCCCACATCCTCACCGTGGGGCTGGGGGCTCCTTCCCCTGCAAAACTCACCCCCGGGCCCGTGCACAGTCGGGAGAGGCCGCGGTGTCCTCCACGTCCCCCTGCGTCCCCTTGGCTTTCCGGGCTGGAGCCGTAGCATTCGCGGTGCCTCCGGGCCGGCTGTTTCTCGGGGAGGGCGAATATCAGGGCTGGGTCCCTCGGGATGGCGATGGCACGGTGATTTCAGCACCATGGTTTTGCTCCCAGGGGGGCTTTTGGTGGAGGAAATCCCCATCGGCCGCTTCCTCGCCTCCGGCCCTCGGCGTGCCGGCGAGAGCACCGGGGCCAGCCCTGCTCGGCGCCTTCTTCGAGTTCCCTTTAAGTCCCGTATTGTGGGTCTGAGTTTAATCACTATGGATACAAGGAAAATTGAAAGCAGAATTTGTGCGTGCGACCTTGTTTTCGAATGTTTACAAAAGAGCGGAAGAATTAGCTGCCGCTGGAGTGGAAGGGAGAGATCCGCGGTGCGGTATGGCGCTTCTTTTTTTTCGGAAAAAATTTGCCGAGTTTGGGTGCGCAGCTTGTCAGTCCGTAGAAATTCAGCTACCGGTTCTCATAGGTTTCCAATACAATTTAATATGCGTTTTCTGCTTTACCAGTACCTCTGTTTGGAGCACGCGGAGCTGTTCCCATTAAGGGGAAAGGGGGAAAATATTGCTGCAAAAACGCCTTTCCAGCTTGCGGCACGCATGGGTTTTGCTGCCTGCGTGTCCGAATGCTGGGAGCTCCGACACGAAATATTCCTCCCGTGTCTCTCGGCCACAAAATAAATTCTTTCTCGCTGTGCACCATGCCTGACAGAGCACCCGGTGCCGTCGGGATGAACGAGAATGATTGCAAAAAGGAAAAAAAGAAGTCATAAATATTTGCGAGCTCGGGCGGCGCACAGCTTGGTCTGGGTGTTCCCGGGTTTGGTAACTTCTGCCTGGGCTCTGCGGCAGTGCCTTCCCCCAGGGGTGAGGGTTTCAGCCCTGAAGGTGAGGTGACCACGGTGGTATCGTCACCACCTTCCCTGGGCTTGGGGACATCAAGGACGTGGAGCAGAGCCCCTGTGGAGCAGTTCCCTTCTGGCTTTATTGAGATCTACCGTGACTGAAATTAATAATAATTTTTAAAAAGGAAAAAAATATATATTTTTTTGCCCAAACGGCCCCTTCTCTCCTGGCTGGGCTCTACCAGATCCCAGAGCACTGTGCCCATGCTCTGGTGCCGGTGGAGAGGATGAGGTTTTGGAAGCCCCTGGGAACTGCTGCTGGTTCATCGTGGCAGCGATCGATGCTCCGTGCGCCGAGTGTCCCACGGGCTGGAAATTCATGTGAAACCACGTCGGCGGGTGCCGAGGATCCTTCCTAGTGATGCGTAGTGGTTTGTTTCATTTTTAATTAAAAGAAGGAATTGCTCTTCCGGATGGCAGCTGCTGGGGGGTTTTACTGAGGAAGAATTGGTGCGGTGTTTTCTGACGCATGTCCTCGCTCCCCGCCTGAGCTCCGGTCGTAACAAGGCTGCAGAGGGTTAACGACAGAGCACGAGGCGGCCGAGTTGTGCCTTTGGTTATAAATACACCCGTGGAAAGTGTTACGGGGAGGCTTTAGGCAAGCGGCTGACTTGCTGGGCCGTAGAAATCGATGAATCATTTATTAAAACAGATGTTTTGCATTTCTTTATCTTTCGTGAAGAGGTCGGGGACCTGCGGAGGGATGGATTAAAGAGCGGGGATGCTGGGCCAGGGCTCGGCAGCGCCTTGGGGCATCTCCCGAGGAGCTGAGGTGGCCATGGGGGAAGGCGGGGGCCAGTGGCCAGTGTCCCCAGCGTCCCCCAGGCTGGGAAGAGCCATTGTGGGGGGGTTCCTCGACCTGCACCCCCGGGACGGCGCGGATTTGGGGCAGAGGACGTTTGTTACAGAACATCCCAAACCCTGGCGCTTGTCCAAACCTGGATGGGTGATGAGGTCCAGGCTTCGCTTTGGCTGACCCCAGGGTGTCGGAGTGACCCAGGGGGTGGGAGGGAGATTTTTGGGGGGGACAGCGTGGAGCCTGGCCACGAGCAGGGAGGGGAGGCCATGGGGCTGGGAGGAGAGGGGCTTCCCAAACCCATTCCCTGTCCGTCGGTTTTACAATGGCCCAGCAGAGCCGTGGGGAGGACCCAGAGGACCCAGCACCACGGGGCGATGCCGGAGGCGAGGGTGGGCGCTGGAAAACCCCCTGGGGGGCTGCGAGCAGCGGCGGCCGTGACGGGGGGGCGCAGCTGGGGAGCGCGGCGCCGGCGTGCCTGCTTGGCACGTCCCCAGCCGCGGCGGGCGGGAGCAGATGGCCAGCACGCCTCGGAGCAGGCTGGCATGCGGGCGCCCGCAGCGGCCCCGCGTCCCCGCCGCCGCCGTGCCGGGGCTCCCCGGCCCGGGGAGGCAGTTGTGTGATGCCGGGGGAGGCGGTTGTGTGACACCGGGGCTGTCGGTGAGCTGCTTGACAGCTCCGTGCGCCGCTGCCAGCTCCCGCGCCGCTGTCATGGAGTTTGGGAGGCGAAGGTCCGAAATCCACCCGAGCCGTCACGCGGGTGCCAATCAGGCTTCTTCCACGTGCACGAAGGGAAATGCCCGTGGATAAACCTTTTAAAGATGGGTTTGAAAAATCACACCTGGTATTTTTGTCTGGGAAGGGGCCGTGGGGCTGGGATGCTGCAGCCTGGTGCGCATGAGGGTGCTGGTGTTGAACGCTTAGGGCAGGCTGGTCCTGCTGCCTGGACGCTTCCTGGGGTCTGGAGGGTCCCTGCTGGCTGTGAACTGCCCTTTGCCCTCTCTCGGCTGGGTGAAATGTGAATTTCATGCCTCTGGTGGCAGAGAAGAGGGCTCTGGATATGATGGTGTGAATGTGGGTGTCCCCCCGGCTGGTCTCTCCCTTCCCCTCCTGCACTCTTCCGACCCTTCCCATCCTTCCTCCCTGCTCTCCGTCCCCTCCGGCCATTTCTCCCATATCAAACCCCTCTCTGGATTCAGCCCCGTCCCCATGAGGAGAACGAGGACAGCGGTTTTGGTCCTGTAATTAGATTCGTGCCTTACAATTAACATTTCACCTAACGGCCTGCGAGGGAGCAGCAGCCTTGTGTGCGATGGAGGCGAGTCTTCTTGTGGCCGAGCCCGGCAGTGCACAACCTTGGCATCTCCCTGGGGTGGCCAGAACCGGTGGAATTTTTTCCAATTTTCATGATTTTTGGCTCTGGATTCAGCATTTCCCCACTTGTGGTGAATGCCGAGGGGAGGTGTTCAAGACACCCCCAGTCCAGAGGATGCCCGAGGAAGAGGAGGTGGAAGGGGAAGAGGAGCACGGGGATTTTTCTCCTCGAGGTGCTCGATGAGCTCTGCTTTGTCTCGGGCTCGTGCCCTCCGCAGACACAGCCACGGGGTGCAGGCACCAGCACGGGGACGGAGGGCTCTGCCTGCGGCTTAAGAGAACAGCACCTCCGTAACAGGCGTGACCAACTGCTTTACAGCAGGGAGAAAATAGTTGTATTTCTGCGGGGAGGAACGCTGCAGTTGACCCCACATCCATATATATTTATTGTGAGTGTGTTTTCATGAGAAATTTGATTTTTCTGTATATCCACAACTGATTTTAGAAGCGCTCCCTGAAATCACATGCATCACACAGACATGTGTGAAGGTCTATACCCACGCTGCAAGCCCAGCTTTATTTATTGATATTTCTAAACTGGAAGCAAACTGCTGGGTCCCACCTGGACAGAGCCAAACCAGGGCTTCCCAGGCACCTTCTCCTGGAATTTCATTATTATTATTTTATTATTTTTTTTTTCTTGGTTCTTGTGAACAAAATTCTGATTTCCCTGGTTTGCCAGGGGTCTTTTAGCTGCCCCACCTTTCATAGGCTGTTGACTTGAAAATGTTTTTTTCCTCCCCAAAAGGCCTGACTTTTCAGGAGGGCTGCGTGCATCTCTCCATAGCGGGGTGAAGTCGTGTCACGTTCGATGCAAGCCGTCCATTTCCTGAGCACGCCGTGTGCGTGCACCTGCCTCCTCTCAGCGGAGGCTCAGCCTTTCCTACCCCTCCAGGCACAGTTCTGCTGCTGGGCTCTGTCCAGGCTGGGCTCAGCTACAATGGGCCATGGTAGTATGCAGGAAAATGCTGACCCTCAGCTTCTTTGCCCATGAAACAGAGCTGGAAATATAAGTATATCCCGCAAGGGTTCAATCACCATCGCAAGTGCTTTGAGCATCTTGCCTGGAAGCCTTGCTTGGGCATTATTTCTCAGCCTCTCTCCAGATTTCCCTAATTTTTTATGTCGTGTCTGCCTTTGTGTTTTCTACCTTTGACCGAAGGGGTTGCGCTGCACGGGTGATGGCTTCTCCTGGGCTCTGTGGGCAGGGTTGAGGCGAGGGGACTGTGGGGACAGCCCGATTACAGCCTCATGCTAATTCTTAGGGCAGGGCAGAGCAGGCTGGTGGAGGCATCGTCGGCTGGCCGTGGTGCTCTGCAAGCCCATCACGGCCCGGCGCTGATCCTGCACCGCTGGCTGCGCACCACCTCCTGCCGCTCCCTTCCCCTCTCCTTCCTTCGTGGGCTCCTTTTGCCGAGCGCAGCTCCTGGGGAGATCTTTCTGTCCTTGACAGCGGAACAAATCCCTTTTCACGCGACCATCGCTCCTCTGCCCATTGTCCTCCTCCCGGCCTCCGCCTCCGCCGCCACCGTGCAAAATCCCTCCCCGGTGCTCCTGGGGAACAACCGGCCCCAAAAACCCCTCCGGGCAAGGCTGCCGGAGCCTGCCCCACAAGGGAGCTCAAAAAGCACGCCGAGAGGCAACGCTGCCTTGCGGAGGAGACCTTTATTGGGTTGTCACTCAGCTCCTTGGGGCCTGCAGCCTCTCCTCGGGCTGGTGCTGCGGAGATCCTCGGATAAACCCGTAGCCCGTGCACGGTGAGGGCTCCTTTCCCTGCCCCGGTTGGGGGACACCCCACTCAGTGCTGATTTCTCGCTGCAGAGCATTGCCCGAAGCAGCTGAGCAGCAAGAGGGAGGCTGGAGCTTTGTCTGTGTTATTGAAAGCTCGGGGAAACGTTTGGTGTGAAGAATTTGGAACGGGGAGAGAAGCAGGTTAAGGGACCCGAAGGCAGCTCTCAGACGCAGCGGGTTTTTTATTAGAAAGAATAGAGGTTGTTATTTCTTCCCCCAATCCCACCATCCAGAAAGCACAGGGATGCTCTGATTGTCAGTGTTTCTGCTCGGTGCTTGCTGGCTCTGTTCAGTGTGTGTGCTCCTGCAACGCAGTGCCTTGGGTATGCAAAACACCAATAACCTCTGCAGTGACGTGTCCAAACAGAATGGGAGAAAAACACATGGAAAAGAGACTGTGTTCGCAGCCCCCTGCACAGCGATGAAGTTTTGACCCCTTTGGGTGAACAAACTCAGGGATGCTGGTGGTGGCGTTGGGCTGGATGAACTCGATGTTTGTCAAGACACAACCCCAAAACTCTTGCCTGGTGATTTCGGAGTTGAGCCCCTTTTTCCCCTGAAACGCAGCTGTGAACCCGTCCGTCCTCATGGCTGGGGCACCCATGGCCTCCGGTGGGGTGCGATGGCTTGGGCTCGTGCGCCTCTGGTTTTGTTCATGGCCAGCTGGGTTGGCCATGAAGTGCAGTACTGAATTATGTATAGCTCAGCATCTCCGCTGCCGGGCAGAGCGCCGGAGTGGTATCGAGCAGCATCCTTTAAACAGCGATGTTAGGAAAGCTATTAAGTGTTGTTTGTGTCTTCTTGATGCCTGCTTGGGTGGACGTTGCTCCTTCCTTCTGCATCCGTAATTACAACGGACTGGCCCTCGACGGACCGGCTTAAAAGTTTAATGAGGCTTAAAGTCTTGGAGCTTGGGCTCCGGAGTCGGAGCTCGCTTCAGCTCTGCCCCGAGGAAGGTTAACCGGGATGTTAACCAGAAGGGAGGAGAGGCTTCCTGCACGCGCCGCCTGAAGGAAATAAAAACCCACGCTGGTGGGAGGTTGGGCTGCGGGGATGGGCTGGGAGGAAGTAATGGGAGAGGAGGTCCGAGATGGGAAAAGTGGGTTAAACATGGCTGGAGTGAGGCTGGTGGAAGCGTGATGCTGTGATGCTGGGGAGCAGATGGGGATGCAGCTAGCTTCGTGGGACCATTTTGTGATGGCTACAAAAAGATGGGTGCCCCCCGCCCTCACCTGGGCACGGGGACCCAATGTGCCCCCAGCACATCGCACCACGAGCCTGACTGCTGAACCAGAGAGCCCAAACCCGCCCCGCTCTGCCGGGATGGCCCAGCCCCTTCCTCCGGAGAAAGTGCGATTTCTCTGCCAGCATTGCCTTTTCATGTTATTTCCAACTGCGGAACAAAAATCCCAGGAACTCCCTGAATCTTTGGCTTCTGCACTCAACATCCCCCCGCCCAAGCTGATTTATTTTCACCTCTTTCAGGCACTCCTGCCTCCAAACACCAACCCTGTTCCTTCCTTCCCCATCCCGGCGCCTGCAGAGCATCGGCCCCAGCCCGGGCTCGGGGGGAGCAAGCCCCTCGCATCGCCTCCAGCTCCATCCATGGGGGAAAGGATTCAATTTGGGCTTGTTGTGGGTGAAAGGTGCTAACGAAATGAGAACCGAGCCCACGCCTTCCCCTCTGGTCGCCTTCGCGCTGGAAAAGCACAGCAAAAGTCAGCCTCTGGCACATCCCGCCAAGAGCTGCGTGGTTTTTTCTTTTCCACGTGGATTAGTGGTTCAAGAGCGGGGATTTTCAAACTGACAAGCCCTTGGCAGGGAAATAATTATAGGATTTTTGTGCTTTGCGTTTCCTAAGTCGTTCTAAATGGCTTTATCTCTCGGGGCACTTTTTATTTTTTATTTTTTAGTGTGTCCACAAAAGTGTGTGGGGGGGGAAACGTGCGTTTCTTTAACATCCTTGAAAATATGTGGGATGTTTGGGGAGATCGCTCGATTTGCAGCTCTAAGGGTTTTTTTTTTTGCGTGTGTTCATTTAACTGCGTCCAATCCACCAAAGTTTCTTGGACGGCGATGCTTCAGAAACCGGAGATGGAGGGAGATAGATGTGGTCATTTCTCGACCATCCCAGGAATGCGGGTTTTCGCCTCGGCAGTGGATTCCCGGGGGTTTTTACCCCGCTTCTTTCTGCAGGAGGTGGTTTCTGGGCCCAGCAAAGCCGCTTTTCCCCGTCAGCATCCATTATTTGCTCGCGCCGAGCTGCTTCGCCTGCCTCCCTTGCTGCACGCATATGGGTTTGGTGTGTTGTAAGAGGTGCGGGATGGGACCCTTAAAAGCAGCCTGGCTCTGCCATGCCTTTATTAAGCAAGGGGAGCCTCTGGTGGGAGGGAGGGGGCGGCATTTGGAGTAATTGGATGTGCCTGGTGTGTAGGGGGGGTGATGCTGGCATCCCACAGATGGGGCAGGCCACGGAGGGATACAGTCCTGGGTGGGCAGGGGGGACCCACCTGTCCCATCTCTCCTTGCCCCTGCTCTAATTTCTCAGGGGAAAAGATTTTTTTTTTTTTTAAACCTCATCTTCCCCCATCCAGACACTGCGAATCCCACTAAAACTTCTGACTGGAGCAGGGATTACGTGCTCGGGTTTCAGCCCTTGTCTGCGAGCGGTGTAAACTTTCGGCCGGCACTCGAGTGACATTTTGTGGGAGATAGGAGAGTATTAAGTGTTGGGCCCTGCTGATAAAAATAGCTGACGACGTTTTCTGGCTTCTCGCGCCTGGCCTGGCCCCGGCCCCGTCGCCTCCACGCTGGCGTTCCCGACCTGCTCTTTTCTTAGCGCCGGGGGCACCTATGGTCACGGCCATGCTCCTTTGCTCCCACGAGCATCTCTGACAATGTGGATGGACCAGGGTTAGAAAAAAAACACCGGGAGCAGAACATCCTGGCTCTGAAGGGCTGGAAGCAAACTCTTTCCTTCCTGCTTATCGGGAGCCTGCCCCAAAGAAGTGCAGCATCCCCCAGGTGCCCCAAATCACCCCAAAAATGAGCACAGGAGCTCTGCTGAGCGCAGGAGCCCCCAGCCGTGCACACGTGTCCATCTGACTGTTTTCCACGTTGCTGAGTTTTGGAGCTGATGTTTTCATCCCGAGGTCATTGCCAGGGCTGGCTCGGGGCCCCGCAGCAGCACGGGCAGAGCTGAGTCCTCGTGCTCCAAAAACCGGGGCTGGGGCCGGCCAGAAGGGAAGGGGAGGAGAGGAGGAGGAAGAGGAGGAGGAGGGAGCGGCAGGGCCTGGCTCGCTGCTGGGGGATGCTCTCCCGCCCTGCCTGCCCCCTGCCCTCCCCAGGCCCTGCTTGGCTGCACTGCTCCCCTCCAAAAATGGCCAGCTCCCAGCACCGAGCATTTCTTACGGCTTGGGAAATCCCAAATGGACAGAGCTGCTGTCCATTTCGGTCCTCAGAGGACACCCCAATTCCAGGTGCTTGCACTTCCGATGCCCACCAGCACGCCTTCGTGGACCTCCTTCAATGCAGCTCGTTAACTGCAGGCTTATTTAAATACCTTTCTCAAACCAGTGGCGGCATTTGGGATCAGCACCTTTTCCTTCCACCCACCGCAGCGGGACCGATCCCCTCGCGCGCTGCAGGCCGGCAGCGGCAGCGTGTGTCCCACCAGGAAGGGGGGATGAAGCCCTGGTGCCTGCAGCCCAGCCGGCGTGGTGGTGCTCGGCTGCTCGCAGTGGTGGGCGAGCGCTGAACCCCCGCCAGGAATTCCTCCAGTGGGATCGGGAACGCTGTCGGGTGTTAAAATCGTCCCCGCCGCGTGTCACCTCCGAGCGGAGCCCGTCGTGTTTTGGGACGTATCATATGATGTGTCAGCTTCAAGGTCAGAGGGAGCTCAGGCCTGGTGGTGCTTCCCCACCTCTTTTTGGGATCAGGGACCTAGAAACCAGGGCTCTTCTGTGCCCTTATATGCCAGCAACGTGTGGGTCCCAAATCTGGAGACCTCTGCCCCTTATCCAGGACACGTGCACCAGGTGCGGTTCCATCGGGAGCATCCACACAGATGATATTCTGGCTTAGTGCTTCAGAACACTACATGCTGAGGGCTTCAGGACTTCTTCCTAAATCCAGGGGAGCTGAGTGGGGTTTGCTGGTCCTTGTCTCGCTGCTGGTGCTTGGTCTGCAGCAGGAGGGCACGGCCACCCCCTGGGAAGAGGCGCTCCCTATCAATAAATAACCGGTTCAGGCTGTACAGAGCAATTACGAGGGGCCCTTTGGACGGCTCGTTAAATAAGAATTAGCGGGGGTTTAAAATATTAATGGGTGATTGGCCCTTCTCTTGTTACACAAACGTTTCGTCTGTAACTCGGAGCCAGGTCGGGGATGTGCTGAGAGATGCTCGGGCTGCGCACAGGGGTTAACGTGGTGCTCGCTCCTGCCAGAAAATAATGGAAGCCAGGGGCTGGAGAGGGCTGGAGAGGGAAGGATTAGGGAGAGGATGTGCACGGGTCGGGCTGCAGCTGCTGGGAGTCTCGAGCGGAGGGTATGCCTGGAAATCATTGCTGCTGCTGGCTGCGAGGGGGCCGGCGTGGAAAGGGAGCTTGTGTCCTAAAAGCTGGGCAGCTCGGCTGCCGGAGGGTGGCTTTAGAGGGTTTTCTGTCCAGGGAGATGGCTGTGCTGGTCGGGAAGGAGGAAGAACCACCGTGAAGATGCTTCTGCCTCCAGTACTGCAGCTGCACGGTGTGAGCGGAGGATGCTGGGCTCTGGGGATGGGCTTTTGGAGTGAGCAGGTGATGCTGGGCTCCGGGGATGGGGTTTTTGGGGTGAGTAGAGGGTGCTGGGCTCTGGGGATGGGGTTTTCCAGCTTTCTGCAGGATGCCTTGTCTCTGGCCTAGGAGAAGCTGGAAGATGCTCAGGTTTCACAGCCTGATTTTTTGATGTTATTTGTGCTGTTTTCTGAACTGCTCCCTTCAAAGTGGCTCGGGAAGCCGGAGTTCGCCCCCGGGTTAGCAGGTGCCTGGAGATTCCCCAGCACCTCCCAGCATCGGGATCTAACCTTGCAGATCCCACTCTCGTGGAAGATGTCTGCTGAGCTGGAGCATTGTCCCCCCTCTCAAAACAGAGGAGGGTTTTCACATGAACAGCCTGATTTAAAAGCAATAAAGGTGAAAAACCCCAAGAAGAAACCAGGTCCATATCCTACCCGGCTCCTGCCCCGCGTCTCCTCAGCCGAAATCTGGCCTGTTCTGGAGGACCACAGCAGCATCCGAATCTCCCAAGGAGAGTCAGGACTTGATGGCACTGGCCCAGGAGAAGCACGTTGCTTTTGTGGCAACTATTAATTGCTTCCTGAATTTAAAAAGCACAAATAAACTGGCTTGCCAGGGAGTGAGTTACCCGGCGCGTAAATGCTGGGCCATTAATGCACTGCTGACCCTGAGGATGATGTGAGGACCAGAAGGGCTGTCAAAGAATTTACCAGAAACCGTTTCAAGGGAGGCTGTGTTGTAAATCCTTAAGTGATGGGATGGGGGGAATTAGGCTAGATAATAGTTTGCAGAAACCGGGCGCGATTCCCCACTGAGGACCCTGAGCCCATTAGAAGCGCGGTGCAGTGAGGCCCCAGCAACCCAGGAGGTATTTTACAGCCTGGAAAACGAGATTATCAGGGCGGCTGCTGGGGCTGGTTCCATGCAGGAAGGAGCAGCAGGAGCGGGGCTCGATGCTGCCTTGATGTCCCCAGTTGTGGTGGCATCTGGGGACCTTGTGGTCCCCCCATGGGTGTCTGCGCCGAGCTCGCCCAGCTCGAGGAGCAGTTCAGGAGGACTTTCGGCTGTGATGGCAAGGCAGGTGGCATCCTACCTCGCTCTCAGCACTGCAGCTCCTTCTCTACACTCCTCCTAAAGCCATGCAGGTCTCCAGGAGGCCCCAGCACCTCCTCGCCACCTCCCCTGCCCGCGGACGGGGCCGCCGAGCTATTTTGCGGAGAGGTGCGGGCGCGTGGGGCTGTTTGCTGCCTCCCATCACCTCTCATCGACTCGCTGCTTTGCTGCTGTTTTCTGGGGCTCCCCCCAGCCTGGAGGGATGGGGAAAAAGCTGTAGCTAACGCTAGGAGCATTGCAGAGCCATGGCTTTGGACGGCAAATTTGCTTTTAGCATCATGCACCGTGTTCTCCACCGGCGTTTGGAGATGCTGCCTGCCTCCGAGAGCCAGCGAGCTCAGCAAACAACGTTCAGCCTCTCTCATTTGAAAGGGCAGGCACTGGGAAAAAAAAGGAAAAAAAAATGTTTCACCTGCGGCAGAAAGTATTTCCCGAATCCAATATCTATGCAATGAGAGGTGCCGCGGTGGGAATTGCACATCCTTTAATGGGGCAGCGCTTACAGGGGAAGAAGTCGGGCTGCCTCGAGCCCTAATAATCGTCTTGCTGCCTGCCTGGGGCGAGGCGCTGGTGCTTGAAAGATCAAATCTAGCGGCTGGTATTTGGATGCCCTGGGAGGATACGGCTGTCGGCTTGTCCGTCGGGCAGGCAGGAAGGGCTGCCCTGCAAAAATCGGGTGGAGATCTCGCTGTGGAGCCGAGATTGCTGTGGTGAGCATCCTGCAGCCGGATTGCGGGGTCTGGCTTCACCCAGCACCACCAGATTTCCTCCAGCGGTCTTCACATGAGGTCTCAGCCCTACCCTTTCACCAGTGAGAAGCTCTCCAGATACTCCTGTCTATGCGGAGGTGGAGGTGGGAGGTGTCTCGTGACGGTCACGGGATGGAAAGGTTGCTTTGTGCCAGGTGGCAGGGCTGAGCTCCCTGCTTTCTGCCCCTCGCAAAGTGGCTCGGAGGAGCCTTTCCCTGCTGTGGGGTGCAGGTCTCTTTGCCTTGCTTGCCCTGGGAGGTGTCGGCTTGGAAGTGTTCAGCAGGTCGCAGGGGACATCATTAGGCTTCAGGGGCAACGTGCCGTGGGGGGCAGCAGGGAGGCTCCTGCAGGGGGTGATTGCTGCAGTCCCCACAATCAGAGGCTCCGTGTTGCTTCGATCCAGGCTCTGTTTGTGCTCAGGTGGTTTTTCTCCTGGTGCATACCTCAGGCAGGCTCAGGCTTCCTGCTAGCAAATTTTAGGGGCCCCCAACCAGCTTGTGCTGCACTGTGGTTGGGAGACAGGGGGGGGACAAGCATCCATGCCAGGCGAAATCCCAGCCCCACGAATGTGAAGGGCCTCATCCTCACCACCCGCAGCCCTGGAGAAGCCAAGGGCAAGTTTTGGGGTCTCGGGGTCCCATCAGCTCCGGTGCTGGTTTTATCTGGTGTTTTCCATGTCTCTACTTGGTGGAGGAAGAGGAGGAGGATGAAGGGTCCCCCCGGCCACGGGCAGGGAGGAGGAGAGCCTCACGCCCCGGCCATTTCTGGATGAGTAGGTCATCTGGGCGTGGGAGGGGGGCCGGTGTCCAAGGCAGGCCGGAGAGGCCGAGCTCCGGGTGTACGAGCGATTTGGGGGAAAGTGAGAAGGGATTTCTTACGAGAGAGGAATGCGAGTTCCCTCCTTCACATATGTCTCCCGTTCTTCCAGTTTGCAACAAAAGTCATCCCATTGCCCAAGAGCTGGCAGCGAGGACGGCCCGGGAACAGCCCACAAATCACTGCAGAGCATCTCCCTCCTCCCTTTCTGCCTCCAGCTCCTCGTGCATCAGGAACCACTTTAATCCCCATTTGGGTGATAAAACTCCTGCCCCGTCCTGGTGCTGGGCTGCTGCACAGCCACGAGCCTCCCGGATTTGTGTGTATTATAGCACTGGTGGGACAAGTGGAGTTTCCCTTGTCTTGGTCATGCTGTCAGACCTCCAACTGGCCCAGGGCAGGGCTGGGGCACTGGGACACTGGTGTCACAGCAGGGAACACGGTGACGAGGCTGGTGTGAGCGTCTTGAGTCAGAATTTAGCCGGGCTGGGATGCTCAGCCCATTCCTCCCAGCAAGCGCACGCGGTGTTGCTCATCCTTCGTTATTTTTTGATCTCTCCAGAGTCCCCTTCAGTTCATTTTGCTCCCCCATCCTCTCCAGTTTATCATCTCCTGCTAATGTTATTAGCATGCTAATTAAGTCCCTAATTGCAATTGCCGATGAAGATGTCAGATAGGGCTGATGCTAACCCTGATCCCTCACGTCGCTCTTTTTCTCTGCCTTCTTCTGCCGTCTTTACTCCTCAAGTAAAGCCTCACCGAGATGCAGCTGTGTGTGGTTCATGGAACCCCCAGGGCCAAGTCGGTGATGGTCTGTAATGCTGGTGTCACCAAGGGGGGGTCTGGGTGACCCCGAGGGCAGGTCCGACCCCGAGAGCAGGTCTGACCCCAAGAGCAGGTTGACCCCAAAGGCAGGACGTGCGCATGGGGAGGTTCAGGAGCAGCATTCGCTACCACGCGCTCTGCCCTCCTGCTGTTCATGCATATCCCCACATGTCCTGCTATAAATAGGTGGGCAAAGAGACAAATGGAGAAGCACTGGGGGCTAGCACCGTGCTTGCACGTGGGAGAGGTGGTCTTCATCCCGGCCAGCCTCCACCTACTTCTGACCACCGAGCCCCCGGCCACCTCTCAGAGGTGCCACCAAGAAGCGGTGGCTGCCCCGAGGCCGCTGCGTGACGTGGGAGATGGCCCGGGGAGCTGCCATGTGGCTCTTGACCGATTGCGAGTAAATCAAGGGTCAGGAGCTTGACTGCTCGCCAAGAAACCCAAAGGGATGAAATACAGCCTCTGCGCTGCCTCTCCCAGCAAACAGCACGTGGGCTGAAATCCGCTGGGTAAATTTATGCGCTGCGAATTGTTCGCCCAGCTGTGGCGGAGGGCCGGCAGGACCCACGGGGAGCTGAGCACCATCTGTGGTGGGCATGCCGCTGGTGCTGACCTTCATGGGGCTCGGGGACAGGGCTTGGGGGCCGGCAGTGCCGCGGTGACGTTTCCTCGGGGATGTCACCGGTAGGAGGGGATGCGCTCGGTGCACGGGAGGGGGATTGGGGCTGCCCTACACGGACATGGTGGGTGCCAGGCGCCGTGCCGTCGCCCCCTGCCTTGGTGTCCCCCCTCCTGTGCCTTGGCCTCGGGCTGTGAATTTTGGCACGGGCAGGACAGATTTAGCAGTGTGCTCCCAATGCACGCGGCCGCCCCGGCACCTCCGCCTGTGCCGGCACGGCTCCTGCGGGATCGGCTTATGTGCAGACAGACCCTAAAAGCGTTAAAAAAACATAAAAAACCCCCCACACATCTTCCAGCTTTCAGGAATGAGAAGTTGGAAGGGCAGGCAGGAGACGTGTACCCATCCCCTGCTGCCCAAAACCACCTGCCTGTCACACGCCAGGCAAAAAAAAAAAAAACGACACTAAAAGGAGCACCTGAGTTCTGGGGGGCTGTGGGGTCTTATCCCACACCTGTCCCAAATTGGTGTGTTTGGTGTTTCAGGGAAAGAAATGGGGTTTCTGATACTCTGTTGGGTGGGTGGCTTTGGGGGTTAACAGATTTAATCTACCCAGACACATTTGTTATTGCTGTTGGGGACGTTTGTAATCTCTGTTGGTCGCAATCATTAGGTTCCAGAGTGAACAGCAGCACGAGGTATTTTACACATGTCTCAGGCTGGCTGTCACACATCGGGAGCCATGAAGGGACATCACAGCATCAGCTTAATGCCCTTCAAAGTTTTTGCTTTGCGACCAGAAGGACGGGCAACGTCCTTTTTGCTGGTGCCTTACAGAGGCGGTAGTGAGGGGAAGGCGCTGCTGGGGGCTCGCACAGCCCTGTCACTGCCCCTCTGCGGGCTCCCAGCCCGCCGAACGCATCCAGCACATCCCCACGGTGCGTTTTGGGGCCAGGAGAGCCTCCTCGTGCAAGGCCGAAGGCGCCGAGCCGCCTCCGCGAGGGGCCAGCAGCTAATTGGTACAACCAATATTTGTTTTGCAAACGCAATTGGAGGGAGGGAGGGATTGCGAGAGCCAGAAATTCAATTGACCTGTAAAAAACAGATACTGTGTAAAGGGAATCCTTTCCCTGCCAAGCAAATATTTAGAAAGGAGAAGCAATAAAATGAATAAGCAACAAAGTAATATCCTGCCTCGCCGGCCGCCGGAGGCTGCTGGGAAGGGCTGCGATAACCCAGAGCAAACGAGAGGCAGGAACCTGTTTCCTAGAGAAAGCGTGTTTGCTTTTGCAGCCTAATATAATTATTTAATTACATTACATAAATATATATAAAGTATATAAATATATACAATTATAGGTTGTATATTATTAAATATTATATGGTGTGTTATATAGCAAGTAAAGGAAGGGAACTGATTTCACGGGGAAGCCCCTTTAGCTTGGTTTGGAGCCCCCTGAGCACCTTCCCCCCGTGATGGGCGCTGACCCCTCTGGTTGGTATCCAGGTCTGGGGCTGCTTCTCACGCACTGACATCTCTTATAGCCTTTATTTTGGCTTTTATGGCTGCTGAGGCCAACTTGAAACGCAGCTGCTGCACAGAAATCACAAAGATTTGGATTTGCATGGGCGTAATATTGAATTTTTGAGAGGCTGTTGGCTGAAAACAGACTGTCCCTGCTCCCTGACTTCTCCAAACCAAGGCGCAAAAAGCTCTAAGGAAGAAGTGAATTGTAACCACTCAGTACTGCAGTTTTCCGGGGGTTTCATCCTGTTTAGCACAAGGCTGTGCTCCTCCAGGATGCTCAGTGCCTCCAGGGAGGTGATGCCCAGACAGGGCAGGGCTGCCCAGCCCAAACCACAAAGCTGCTCTGGCTTTTGGCACACGGGGTGTGATTTGGGAGCGGGTTGCTGCAGGGTCTCTGCCCCTGCCCTGCTCTCCCTGCAGGACGCGAGCGAAGGATTTGTTTTTCTTGCGAGCATCCCCGCACGAGAGGGCTGCAACACGAGATCAGTGGAGGGGGGGGAAAAAAAGATGGCTTAAATTTAATGTCTCTTCAGATGGATATTTCCATTCATTCCAGAGCATATTCCTCTGGCATTTCCAGCACGCTCGTTTAGCCGGGTAGTCACCAAACTGCGCCGAACCACATGTTACAGTGCTCTCTAGTGCACGCAGCTATGAATGAAGGATGCCTCTTTGGAGACACCTCGATGTGCGCTGCAGCTTCGGCCCCGCAGCCGCCTCACTGGCCTCACCACAACAGCTGCTTTCCATTGAAAAAATGTTGGGGAAAAAAAAACAAAAAAACAGCCCCAACACCACCGCGACAACACGCGCGGGCGATGTTCGTGCAAAACGCTTTTGGAAATGCAAGATGCAAAACCAGCACGTGGAAATGCAAGATATAGCCACGCCGGGAGGCTGATAACAGTTTGCTGAGCCGGTCCGAAGCAGCTGGCCTCTATTTTGGGCTTAGCTGATTCTGTTTAGATTTCATCCAGCCGAGCGGTTTTTACAGCCGCCGGAGCGTTGGGAAGCGCCCGGCAGCGCAACAGGATATTGGCTACCCGCGAGCGCGCGCTTGCCCCTAAAATCCCCGTGAATTTTAAGTGCCTTTTTTTTTTCCTCCTTTTCTTTTTTCTTTTCTTTTTTTTTTTTTTTTTTTTATTAACGTTCCTTTTGAAATTCTGAGCAGAAAATAGAAAGCTTTTCTTTTTTTTTTTTTTTTTTTAATTAGTTTTTTTCTCCCCATTTTTTTTCTATTTTCATTCTTTATCACAGGAGTTTTGTGAAAGATGCAGAGAAAAAAAAAAAAAAAAAAAAAGAAAGATGTAGGAAATGTGGTGTGATGCAGGGGGGCATAGCCTAACCCAAAAGGGATTGGAAACGGCTCCTACCCCCACGGTGGCACAGCACGCCGAAAAACCAGCAGGGGTGTAAAAAATCCCCACGGGGCAGGAAAACAAGCTCTCAGGGGGGTCAGCCAAAATTCCTGTTTCTTGGAAAGAAAAAAAAAAAAAAAAGAGTTTCAAGATAATCACATTTTAGTCTGCAAAATGAGTGGCACGAGCAGCGCCGGTCACCCTGCCCCGCTTACAAAGCCAGCCGAATACGGCTGCTGGTGGCAGTGGTGCATCCTCCCGCTTCTGGTGACTTTGCTTTTCCATCATTTGCCTCCCCATTAATCTCAGTACAAACAAAGGCTCTGAAGAGACAAGCTGAAAAGCTCCTGGGGGTACGTTTAAATCAGTCCTTTCTAATAATGTCTGTCGACCTCTCCGTGGAAGCGCTGCTCCCCTAGGAAAGGACACGGAGCCGCGGCAGCGTGCTGAAATATGGTGGGGTGTAATTAATTCTGACCTCTGGCTCCCGCTCGCTCCTTCTCAATATTAAATTTGACTAGTGATATTGTGGTTTTTCAATTATGCTTGTTTTCTTGGGGGCATGGAGGGGAGGGGGCTGGAAATTCAGCTCGGTGGGCGGCCGTGCTGCAGAGCTGCCGTGATGTGGGCTGGTGGGGGCAACGTCCCTGGATCGTGTCCATCGGGATGCTTTTGGGTTTGGGCACCAAGTTGTGTGTCCCCCTGCTCCCCGTGTCCCTCCTGCCTGCAAAACCAATGGATTGAGGTGTTTGATGGGGCCAGCACCCTGCGTGATGCTACAGGCTATTATGGAGGAGGGGTCCCCAAAAATCAGCATTGCATTGCAGAAACTCAGGGGTGGGTTTGCCAAAGGCCTTGGCTTTTTGGGGTCCTTGTCCCCAGCTGCCTGGGGGCCAGTCTGCACCCGGGGGGCTCACGGGAATGCCCAGGGGCAGCATTGCTCCTGCAGCCCCATTGCTACATCCCCTCGTAGCATCAGAGGCTGCATCCCACCAGCAGGAAGGAGAGGGGCTGGAGCTGGGGGTGGGGGGGGAGGAGAAGGGAAATTAAACCAAAAAAAAAAAAAAGGGAAACAGCACTTGCTGCAAAGCGAGTGAATTCTCCAATAAACCCGAATCTGCTGAGAATACATTTTACAAACATGCAGCTAAGTTGGCCGCTTTTGTTTGGGCGTTTGTTAAGCATTAACTAAAGAATGCCATGGTCCAGCCTGCTCGGTGTGAAATCTAATTCTCCCCCTTTCTGGAGCCATGGCATGGAGTGCTCAATTTTTTTCTCTCTGTAGGACTGCAGCCTTCTGGTACTCCAGCCAAAAACCACTCATATTTTAGCAAGCTTAGCCCGGGCGCCGTTGCCAGGCAGTAAAGCGAACACTTGTCCGCCTCGGGGGGAGGGAGCCAGGAGACGGGGAAGGGTCAGGGGACAGCCCAGGGACGTCCCCAACGTGGCACGGAGAGCTGGGGCTTGTGGGGAGGGGGTGCGAGGGATGGGGTGGGTGAGCGCCACTGCTGCTCCCCTGACACCCCTTGGTTTGGGGACCAAAACTGGTCCCGGTGCGCCCAGGTGGCACCAGGACAGCAGCTACATCCCAGCCCAGCCCCAGGGGCTGGATGCGTGGTTGACAGCAACTGGCATTTTTCCATGTCCCCGGTGCTGCAGTCCCCCGTTCCGACGGGTGACAGTGAGTGAGAAGGCGACCGGGTGCCAGGACATCTCAATTCGGTGGCACCGAGCCCCGCCGCCGGCATCCCCCTGTGTCCCTCGCATGGAGCGGGACCGCTGGCTTGTCCCGCTGTCCCCACGCACCCGTCGCCTCTCGGAGAAGCCAGGATGGGCGAACGTGTCATTGTGCCTGCTGGGGAGGCTTCTCCTGCCCTAGGGATGGCCCTTGGGGCAGGAGATGGCGGGGGATGGCGGCGCAGAAGCTGTAAGGAGCATCCTGGGAGAAGCAAACCCATCCATGGTGCAGCCTGGCAAGCGCGGGGACTCCAACACCTCCACCTCAGGAAGAGCCACGCCGAAACAAACCTCTGCAGCGTTTTGGATTTGTCCGTCAGTATTTAATATCGCCATCCCTGAACCCCCGCCACCCCCCGGGGGGGCTCCGCGGGCCCCGTTTGTATGCGGCGCACGCAGGCGGCCGGGAGACAGACAGCAGCCGGGAAGCGCCCGTCAATCACGGCCCCTTTCATTGTGTCACCTCCGCATAAAGGGAGAAAGAGGGGGAGGCAGGCGCTCCCCGGCCCCCATCCCCTGCTCCGACAGCCCCATGGGAAAGCATCCGACAGGGATGGGGAGCACCTGGACCAAGGACGTGGGACGCGGGACGCAGGATGCACGATGCTCTGCCCCACGGGTGGCTTCGGCCACGTGTCGAAAACTGCCAGCTTTCAGTGGTGCTGCGAGGATGGGGAAGCCAGAAGCAGAAGACCGAGATGTTTTTCTCTGGGAATAGGAAATGAAAAGTTGGATTTTGTCTCAGAAGAAGAGGGGGTGCCTTTAATGTCATCTCGCTCTCTTGGGGGTCTTCAGGCAGAAAAGGTTTCGATTCTGGAAATGGCAAAATATTTTCTTTAAATATTTTCTTGAGACACACCGCCACCACCTTCCTGTTTCAAAACTGGAGATTGTCATTTCAAAAAGGACCTATTATTGTTTTTTTAAAATTGCGATTTTAATACAGATCAATCAATAGAGGAAAGAGAACGCTCAGAAAATCAGAAACAAAGGATCACGTGCAGTGATAAAAATCGCTTACATCACCACATCCTTGTTCCAACTCTCCCTAAGTTAAATATTTTCCAAAATTTATAAATACTCACTGCTAATATTTTGCTGAGGCTTTTACCAAGCTACCAGGGTGTCCTGCCCCTGTGCCTGGTGGCGTCACACGCGGTGAGACAGAGCCACAGGCTGCCATTTAGCTATGAAGCCCACGCTGCGGAGGAGGCTGAAGATCTGGGGTGGGGGAAAACACCTCTGGTGCATCTTGCTCAGGCACTAACGGGGAATTCATTGCTGGGGCTGGAAGGGAATCTTCCTGCAGCCCCATCTCGGGCTGGGACACCTTTGGTCTGTCCCGTTGCTCCCTGGGGTGGGCTGCAATTTTCGATGCCTGTGGCTTTGGAGATTTTGTGCTGAGCAGGAGGTGTTGTGGGGGTCTCTCCATCTCACACTGCGCAGGACGGAGCAGGGAAAGGTGCCCCATCTGTTCAGCGTCCCTTAACGGGAGCACTTTGGGAACTGTCCTTTATCCGGGGCCCTATGCACAGCCTTAAGTGTCCGATATCAGGCACCCATCTACCCAAACCTCACACCTTCCTGTTTTGCAGCGTGCTGAACGCTTTGAGCTTAGACAAATCCTCTCTTCAGTGGGTGCTGATGTGCCTAATTGGCATGGCTTTGTTGCTTTCTAATCGGCGCACTGAAAACAGATATTTGGGGCACATTCATTCGCGAAGATTAGACAGCACTAACTGAATAGCTCATCGGTGTTTTATTACTGAAAACACTCAGCAGTCCCACCAGGTAGGGCTTAAACTTTATTTAAGCAGGATGAGAACGCGTTGCCCCCTGCCTACAAATTGCCTTCACTTTGCCACGAAGGAGATGTAACAAAAGACGGAGCAGAAATGCGCGGCGCTGACACAGCCCGCGTTCCTCCGGGCTGCGAGAAGAAGAGAGGACCCAGGGTGAAGGATGAAGCCGATACATTTTGGGACTCTTGGGGGATGCCTCCGGGGCACAAAGATATGAGCGTGCCTCGCTCTGCCCCCTGCCTTCTTGTTTTATGTGCTATCAAGCTCATATAAACGTCAGTATAGAAAGCTTTTTATTTTTTTCCCCCTTTTTCAGATGATTTTGCTGTGAAGCTGTTGCATACATCTGTTCCTCTCCGTATTGCAACAGGGCTGACTCAGCACTTTGCATTTCCTATGTCTTTTTTTTTTGGTAACTGTCCCAAAAAATCAGGGTTGAAAATGTTGTGCTCGGAGGCTCTGGGCAGGCAGGTCCATGCCCTGGGATAACTCAGGGGTGAGGGAGCCGGGCAGAGGACACTGAGCATCCAGCACTGCTTGAATTATTTAACCAGATCTTGATGCCTTTTTTTTTCATTAAAAGTAATAAAATACTTCAGCTATGGACAGCAAGCCTGAAGAACTTCAGCAAAGCAGCAGTGTGAGCTGCCTGTGCAGGTCCCTCCGGGCGAGGCACCCGACGGGGACCAGGGGGTGACCGGGGCTGGGAGCGGCGCTGGGACCCGGGGATGCTCGCAGATAACCCCCGCAGGATGTGTGCTGACTTCTGCCTCCTCTTTCTGGGCCAAAGTCATTAAGGCAGGGGAATAATAATGTCCAGTTCCCACAGATACTTAGGACGAGGCTGGGTAAACAGTGATTTTTTTTCTCTTTATGGGATCCAAGCCAAAAGCACGGATATTGGGGATGGTGAAGACATTCTGCTTTGGTACCTCCAGAAATCAATACTGGGGGAAGCATCATGCTCATGTCAAGCAGGTTTGGCACCAGGTCCTTCCAAGCCCTCTCAAGCAAGAATTATTATTATTATTATCATTATCCTAAAGATATCCTAAAGAATTATTATCATTATCCTAAACCTCCTGTAGGTGGTGTGTCCCACATCCCATGCTGGTAGCCGGGCTCTTGGGTTTGATGCCTGTTTGCCCCTGGTCATTGGGGTCTTCATCCTTTAGCTGTATTTGTGGTTCACCAAAAATGCCAGCATTGACCCAAACTAGCATCCCCTTTTGGCACAGGGCAAGCCTGCAGCCCAGTCCTGGTCACCGTGGGGAGCCAGCACCATCCTGTGCCTCCCCTCGGCACATCCGAAGCACGGCAGCGGTGACAAATCCCCCCCGTGCCGATGCCCCCCAGCCCCACCACGGGTCCCCAGGGTGCCCCAACACCATGCCACCCCCCGGCTGCAGCCGTGGCACCTCAGGGCATCCCAGCGGGGTCTCCCCTTGCTTTCCCCATGCAGGTTGTTCGCGGTGAAGTGCGCCGGGTGCCTGGAGACCATCGCGCCCAGCGAGCTGGTGATGCGAGCCCAGAAGAGCGTCTACCACCTGCGCTGCTTCTGCTGCTGCGTCTGCGAGCGGCGCCTGCAGAAGGGCGACGAGTTTGTGCTGAAGGAGGGGCAGCTGCTCTGTAAGGGCGACTACGAGAAGGAGCGGGAGCTGCTGAGCTTGGTGAGCCCGGCTCTGTCGGATTCTGGTAAGGGGCCGCCCGCGCCCGGCGCAGCATCGCCCCGACCCGCTGCTCCTGCTCCAGGGTCCCGTGGTGGGAAGGGAAAAGGCAGACCCAGAGTGGGGATGCTGCGGGGATAGGGAAGGGGGTGGCATCCCCGGGGTGTCATTTTCGGGGGGGGGTCTTTCTGGTTGTTAATGAGGGCAGGTTGCCCAGAGCATCAGACAAGTGTTTAAATCCAAATGTGCAGTCGATGCAAATCTGAATGGTTCCTGGGAAGACAAATTTAAGAAGAAAACCCAGCAAAATGGGAAATGAGCTGTGAGCAGAAATTGCTGTCTTAATGATATCCCTGAAGATGGGGTTGGCAATTCCCAAATCACACTCTTCACCAAAAAAAAAAAAAACAAACATTATCACAGGAAAATCCGCTTTGCAGAGGGAAGAGTTTACCTCTGAACGGGGAGGACAGGGATGGTTTCAGTGGGGATGGAGCAGGAATTGCCCCAGGTCTTTAATATCGTGATCCTCCGCAGCCAGAGCCTAGAAAAAAAAAATAATAAAGCCTTCCTCCAAATAGCAGCGATGGTAACAAAAAGTAAAAAGCAGCGGGGCTGTAGTGCTGGGAACCCTGGGAAAGTGCGGCCGGGAGACGCGGTTCTGCCTTGTGGGAGATGCAAATCCTTCCAGTTAAAATAGGAACCAAGGAGGAAACGTCGTGCAGGAAAAGGACTGAATCGGTCTCTGGTCCCACAGCATTTTGGGTTTATTCCTACTGGGGGAAAAGGGCAGTTTGGGAAAGGTTGGGGAGCTTTTTCTCCCCAGCGACTCGTCGGCCCGCGGCCAGCCCCACTTCCAGCGCCTCTGGCCAAGCCGAGGGCTTTAATAGCAGAAATCCCCAGGGAAAAACGCATATTTCGGTGGAAGCTCTGGGCGGAGGGATGCAGAGGGACAGTGCAGGAGTCACAAGGGCAGCGCAACCCCTTGGCTGGTGGGGAACCCAGAGAAAAACACCGGCACCCCTGGTCCAGGTGCGCATCCAGAGCCATGGCTTTGCCCCCTGCACCCCGTGTCCCCCAACATATCTGTGTGTCCCTGCTGGGGTGCCAGCCCCGGCTGCCCTCCACCAGCGATGTGAGCCTCCAGCCTCTCCCGGCCCCCCCTGCCTCCCTCCCCCAGCTTCCACGCACACCAAAGGCCACTTTATGAGAAAGCGCCGATAAAAAGCCAGCCATATGTTGCCCGTAATCTCCCCAACCCTCGCTTCAATTACTGCCTCCCCCGAGCCCCCCCTCCCGGCCCAGCCTAAGCAAACAAGCCCCTCTGAAAGAGGACCCCGGTTTCCAATTAAAAGCGTCCTAACGTTTCTCCTCTCCCTAAATCCTCCCAGGCGAGGAATGTCCTGGCCCCGCTGCGGCCGCGCTGGCCCCCCCGTGCCGGCGGGTCGGGCTGGGGGCACGCACAATGTCCCCCGCCCCGGCCCCTTCCCGGGTGACGTCAGGGGCAGCCCCAGACAGTCATTAATTTCCCCCCCTCGTTCGGGTGAAGGCTTGAAAGGGAGAGTTAATTAAAAGTAATACCCCGCCAAATCCGGCTCCACTTCTTCTTTGACACACGGAGGGATTTGGGGAGCAGGTGTTGGGGGGGATGGCGAGGAGTGGGGGGGGGTGCTTGGAGTGGGTTTTCCCCCTTCCCAGAGCATGGTGATGTGGTTTTGGGCATCATTTGCTTGATCTGGAGAGGCTCTGGCTCCCCCAGCTGAGCTCATTGCATCCTGGACTGGGGGGGTATTTGGCTGGGCACCCCAAACCAGGCACCTCAGTGCCTCCACCAGCGCATGCCTCTCCTCCCAACATTCATAAAACCTCTTCCCCTCCACCAAAATTAAACTCAGCTCGTGGCAACTCGTGTCTGGGTCCGAAAAGGCTGCTGAAACACCCCTGATGCTGGGAGCTGCCCACAGGACGGCAGACGCAGACGGCATGCCCACAGGAGCAGCATCCCTCCTCACTGCTCCGGGGTAGCACCGCGTGCCGAGCGGGTGTTTTGGGGACGCCTTGCTGTGTCACCATGAGCAGGGTGTCCCCAGATGCTGAGCCCAGGAGACGTCCCAGAAAACAGCCGTGACTGGAGAGCATCCCCGCTCCTCCGCAGGCAGCACTGCCCCCTCCTGCCCCGCATCCACCCTGTCCATCCCGGGGACACGGCAGCCCCGAAATGGGACCTAGGCCAAGCTCAGCCTTGCAACCCGCTGTGCATTGCGTGGCCTCAAACACAGCTTCGGTAGCAATTACCAGACAGAGTGAGCTTTCTGGAAAGGGCTCTGAGTGATTTACGGCTTGTGAGAGGGAAGGATGCGTGCCGGCCAGCCTGCACTGCACCCTCCGTGCCAGTTCAGCGAGCAAGGCCATCGCTGTGGCGGTGCCAAGGTGGGTGAGGAGGATAACAAGGAGGATAACAAGACCTCACTCTTGGTCCTTTTTTTTTTTTAAACCCCCTCCCCCAAGGCAAAAGTGATGATGAAGACAGCATCTGCAAAATGGGCCCGGCCTCAGGGAAGGGAGCCGAGGAGGGGAAGGACCACAAGCGGCCCAAGCGGCCCCGCACCATCCTGACCACGCAGCAGCGGAGGGCGTTCAAGGCGTCCTTCGAGGTCTCCTCCAAGCCCTGCAGGAAGGTACTGGGTGGCCTGGAGGCTGGGCAAGGGCTCTGCCCCCTCCTAAAGTCTCCCCTAAAGCCGTGTGAGGCCTGCTGAGATGTTGTCCTCCCTCCCTCTAGGTGCGGGAGACGCTGGCGGCTGAGACGGGTCTGAGCGTCCGCGTGGTGCAGGTCTGGTTCCAGAACCAGAGAGCAAAGGTGGGTGCTGGGGCCCCCTCCCAACCCCTCCTGTGGCTGTGCCGCCACCCCCTGCTTTTTCCCCTTCTTCTTGCCCAGATGAAGAAGCTGGCCAGGAGGCAGCAGCAGCAGCAGCAGGACCAGCAAAACACACAGCGCCTGAGCTCAGGTACCCAGCTCTCCACATCTCCCACCCCCCCCAGATGCCCTCTCCAGGCTTCCCAAGCCTCCCCCCCAAAAAAAGCCTCTCTGATAGCTCGTTCTTGTCTTCCAGCCCAGCCCAACGGCGGAGGCAGCGGGGGGCTGGAGGGGCTCATGAACCCCTACACCGCTCTGCCCCCCCCCCAGCAGCTCCTGGGCATGGAGCAGGGCGTCTACAGCTCCGACCCCTTCCGGCAAGGGCTCACCCCACCACAGATGCCTGGAGACCACATGCACCCCTACGGTAAGGCTGCAGAAAGGAGCATGTCTGCAACCCCACCGGGGCTTTTTTCTTGCCCTTTCTTTGTCAAAATGAGGGCTGCGTGATGGGGGTGCAGCAAGTTCTGGGCAGGCGGCAGCCCCTGCTCCCCTAAATCCTTACACTGCAGAAGTGGGTGGCACCAAGGCCACATCCTCCCTGGTGGTGCCACCACCTCTCCAATGGTGCCACAACCTCTCCAGTGGTGCCACCACATCTCCAAAGGTGCCACCCCATATGATTTACAGCACCCTCTTCCCTGAGGTGTGCCAGCATCCCCAAACCACCTCAGTGGGCTCTCAGGGACATGGTGGAAGAGGAGATACAGTGCTCTAGGATCTGCAGCAGCACACAGCATCCCTCCAACACTGCTCCTTTCCTGCTTCCCCAGGTGCTGAGCCCCTCTTCCACGACATGGACAGCGACGATACCTCACTGAGCAACCTGGGCGACTGCTTCCTCGCCACGGCAGATGCAGGGCCGCTGCAGGCACGGGTGGGGAACCCCATCGACCACCTCTACTCCATGCAGAGCTCCTACTTCACCTCCTGAGCTCAGCGGAGCCCCGCGACGGGAGGCCGGCACGCGGCATTTTGTAGCTCGGGATGCCCAGGGACCCAGCGAGTTTTGGGTTGCGTAGTTTCACGTTTCTCTTAGGAAATCCTAGGGTTAGGGGCAGGAGTGGGTTTGGCAGCTGGCGGGTTGGTTTTCAAATTCCCACGCGAATATAGAAAGCTAGAGACGTCCCCCCCCTGCAGTGGGACAAGGCTGTGTGTGTGTGTTTGTGTGTGTGGGCACGTGCGCGTGAGCAGAGCCATGCGGCCGCACGTGGTGGCGTCTCGCACGGGCGCACCCGCCGGGTTGTTGTACCCACAAAGTTTATTCCTAAGTCTATCAGAAATTTACTGTACAGCAAAAGTAACTTTATTTTCAGCGCGAACCATATTTAAGGAAATGCTCGATGCACTTAAGTTATGAGATGAGATAATTTACTTTTTATAAACGTCACGTTTAGGTTGCAAAAGCCCGGTGGCAGGGCAGGAACACCGGCTCGTGTAAGGCGGTAGGTCTGGGTTTTGGGGCCGGTTATTTTTGGTGCTCTCAGGTTGCCCCACTGCTTTTGAACCCCACGGCAGGGACCAGCTCCTCCGCCAGCAGGTCGGTGGGGACAGTGAGGTGGCCACATCCCGTCCTTGCTACTCGCGGTGGCCGGGAGGTCGGTGCTGGAGCCAGGGGACATCCCCAACTCTCTCCCCAACCAGCGACCCATCCCAAACCCTCAGATACAGGTGCTGGAGACGTGTGAGGTGCTGTCCTGGCTCCAGGAGCCACCAGCCCACATCACCACCCCTTGTCTGAAGGAGGAAGGAGCCCCGCGCCTCCCACCCCACGTGCGGGTCCACCTCTCCAAGTTCTCCTCCAGGCTGAGCTCTCAGCCGACCCTCACCTCATCCCCCTCTCGTTTCCATGCGTTGTGTCCTTTTGTGCTGCTGTTCCCAAACGATGTAAGTGACCGCCTGTAAAGACGTGCAAGTGACCGTGAGGCTCGAAACGCTGGCACGTGGCCCCCATACGACCTGACACTGAATGTAGCGGGGCCCGGAGGCGGCCGGTCCGGCGGGAGGTGCTGACGCACCGACAGGAATCGCGTAGCAAGGTGAAATTAAAAAAAAAAAACAACTCTGAAAAAAAAAACACCAAACATGCCTGGTCTCTTCTTATGTGTTCCATCAGCTCGGGAGGGAATGGGTTTGGATAATCTCCCAGGTCAGCGAGGTGTTGGGTATGGCAAGACCCAACACCCATATGGGAAAGCTTCTGCTCATCAGGTTTTAGATATCAAATACTCTCTGGTTTGGCACTAAACTGACCTTGGAGGATCCTTTGTGACCGATGGACAGAGGAGGGTGGCTGCGGAAGGTGACACAAATCTCACTGGTGCCCACTGAATTAACAACTAATTTTTAATCACTGCACAGGCTGTATTTTCTCTTGACAATAACGTTTTGATTACAAACCTATGAGCCATTCTCTGGCCTGTGCTGCCTCTAACATGAGGCTGGAGCACATGAAAGGGAAACGGGACAAATATCGAGCATGTAGGAGAAGGCTTTCCATGGAGAATTGAGCGAGCTGTATTGAACTGTGAGGTCTTCTCCAGCAGAGATATCCCAGCTGGACTGGCTTGCTCATTTGGGATGTAATTAGTGAGTCACCAGGTGAAGGTGTTACAGAAGGGAGAGCAAAAACCTATAAAAACAGGACTCACAGGCTGCCTGGGTTTGGGAGGAGGTGAGAAGATGTGCCCTAGAAGCTGCATGGCCTGATTTGAGGTCTTGTGAAGGACAGCAAGGTAGGTGCTTGTGGGCAAGATCCGTGTTTCTAAAGTCCTGGTCTTTCTGAGAGGGAATTGGATGTGGGGATGGGGTCCCTGCTCCATCTTCCTGCTCTAGGAAGGTGGTTGGACTTTGCTGGTATGCGTGGGTTGGGAAATTATTGCTTGGGGTTTCTCTGTTGCTTGGTGGTCTTGGGGAAAGTCTGGGTGGTGCTAGTGGGGCAGAGAGCGTCAGGGTGAGGATGGTACTTGCTGTGGGATGAAGGTGAGGATGTGCTCCACATGGGGAAAAGGATTTGGGGGAGGATGGAGTATGGCTGGTGTGGAGGAGCTGCTGTGGGCTGTGAAGCCAGCATGAGTCTGATTTGTAGGATCCAGGTGTAGCTAATGGCTGGATTAACACCAGCTGGGTTTGCAATAGAAAAAAATGGGTATTTTCATTAATGATCATTAAAATTGCTTTAAAAATTCTCCTCGCTTTCATGTTTCCTAAAACATTGTTTTAAGTTTTTTCTTAGAAAAAAAAGGTTTAAAGATAAAAGGGTTATCTTCCCCACCCACAGCTATCTCCGATTTGAAAAATATTCACCTCCATCAGTCTGCCTTTCTGTCAGCCCACCTATCAATTTATACTTATGAGATTACTTCCTCCAAAATACTCCCCCCCCATAAAACCCATGTCACACAGGCTGGTTGACTACTTCTTTTAAAGTCTTGCAATGATATAATGACAATATAATAACAGTATCTTAAAGTGTGTGCATATACTTTTATAAAATGATTATATAGAGAGTGGATATGTGTATTTTGGGGGAAGGATTGGTATTGTGGAAGTGGGCAGGATGTCATCTAGCAAAATTAGCGGAGTTCATGGTCTTAAACCTGCCCTTTTCTGCAGTTGGCCTGTGCTTGGCACAGTCCTTGTGGTAATGGTGCAATGCCCACGAGTCCTCCTCTCATCTGGGTGTGATGCTCTGCTGTGCCTTATTTCAGCATGTGGAGTGATCCTGCCAAAGCAAAGCCATCTGAGTATTGTCTCCTGAGGTGAAGGATGGGGATGCTGTGGCAAATGACTTCTTGTGGGTTGTTGGATCCTGGGCTGGATGCCTGTGCTCTGTGCCCGAGCCACCTCTCAGCCCACGGAGCGATTCCCTGGGGTGAATGACAGCTTCTTGTCAAACCCAGGGAGAAAAGAGCAAGGTCTGACATAAAAAAAAAAAGCAGGCTCTACCTTGCTCTCCAGGGCAAGGGCAATGGCAGGAAGGGGTTGGGAGCCAGCCTTCGTATCTCTAGTGGCTCAGTGAACAAAGCCCTCTCTGTTCAGGCACTGCTCGGTGGCCAAGATCAAGCCAGAGATTGCTTTTCAGTTGAGGACACTGATTAGATGATACTGATAGGCAGGAACGAGCTAGCTCTGAGTGATATTATGTTAATTAACTTGCTCTTTGTGAATGGATGGGATGGGATCCTGGGGCAGATGCAGACTGCAAAGAAACTCAAAATGGACTTGGCCAATACTGGTCGTGTTTGCACCTGGGTGGTATTTCCAGGTCTTTGTAGGCAACCTGCAGTGTGCAGGCACAGGAGGAAGAAACCTGCCTGGAAGGATATGACCTTGTAGATGAGGGTCTTTCCCTGAAAGCAAACCTGGGAGGTGGCAAATGGTGCTTTTCTGGGGGGAAAAGGCAAAGCTTTGGTTGCTCCTGTCACCTTTCCAGAGTGAAATCGCTTGCCAGATGTCTGATATCTCTAGTGATGCTGTTCTGGGCAAAAGATGTCACCTGCCATCAGAAAATGCTTGTCTTGTGACACATGATGTGGCTCAAACCACTGAGGATGAGTGCCTCGGCCTTATGGTAGATGTGTGAGCAGGATCCCAGGTAGCGCCAGCTGGCCAGGTCTGAGGCTTGCCTTTGCTAAGTTGCTTTCTTCCACTTCTCATATGCATCAGTTCCTTTAAAAAAAATCTTGTATGAAATAGTAAAGAGTTGCAATGGAAAGGCAGGAAAAGCCCTTCAGGCGTAAAAAGGTGAATCGTGGCTTCTTATCTTGCTGGAGATCAGACCAAATTCCTGTCTCTGTTCCTCCAGTGGCAGGGTGTTGGTCATGGAAAGGTTATCTCGTCGGCTGTACACCTCCTGGATGCTGACGTGGAGGCTGACATGTATAAGTTCAGAGGCTGAGGATGAGTGTATCCAACCAAAAGCCGTGTCAAAACACTCCAAGTGATCAAATACTGACGGCTCTTTTGGTGAAGAACAGCAGCTTCCCAGCGCCCCGGGCCCTCCGAGCTGCTGCGTTGGAGGGAGATCAGGTTTCTCCTGCGGTGACCCCGTGAACAGGGGGCTCATTCAGGAGGATGCTCGGAGGTTGGATCACAGTCTGGGGGTAGAGAAAATCCCTGCCAGAGGGCAGGGAGCATCATAATGCTGACAGACCCTGCGGCACAGAGATGGGGAGCTGGTGGCAAGCCCCAGTAGGCAGTGCCCTGGTGTCCTTACCCGCTTGGTGGCTTCATGTGGGGGTAAAGAACCAATGACCCTTTATTTACCAATCTTAATTACGACTTTTGGAAAGCCCGGGCAGGCTCGGTGTTCTGCAGAGTATCTTTGGCATCTCAGATTGATGCTGTGAAAGTGGCTGGCCCCCAACAGCTCCAGCTCTCCTTGTGCTCTGTTCCTCGCAGTATAAATGCAATAATATCTGCTCAGGAGAGGGGCTGTGAAGTGAGGTATCCTAGGAGCCTCCGGCTTATCTTTGTTTTCCCAATGAGCATCTGTGAGGAAACAAGTCTGTGCTCAACACAACTCAATAATACGTGAGCATGGAGGGCCCCGAGGCTGTGCGCAGGAGGAGGATATGGAAAATAGCGAAAAACCACCCGTTTGCTGAGTGAGGCAGGGACCGTATGGAAAACATAGCATGAGGTCATGGAAGTAAAGATGTAGAGTAATGCCTGTGCCTTGGGTGGCTGGCTATGTTGTCCTGACAACCTCGTGCTGGTGTCCCAGTGTTGAAGGGCTTGGCTCTGTGGTTGGGAACATGGAGGTATTTGGGAGGTAACTGGAGAGCCCCCAAGGAGCATGGGAAGAGGAGACCAGTGAAACTCCTTCCAAAAGGATCAGCTGGAGCCTGCCAGAAGCTGTAACAGCCTGCTGGCTGCGTGGTCTCCTCCCGGAGTAGGCGGAGGGGTGAGGAAGGAGCGGTGACATCCCGGGGCTGCCAGCAGGAGAGCTGCTGCAGGCAGGGCCAGCAGCACCCCACGGTGCTGGGGGCTGGGGCACAGACCCCCTGTGAGGGGAGCTGGAGAAGCCCTGGGCGTGGTGGTTAAAGGACAGAAGCAAAGGCAATCAGTAAATGCAGCCCCAGGTCCTTTCCTGAGGCTGCCTCCTTGCTGGAGCAGCAGGGGTGACGTGGGGTGGTGTCCCCACTGTAGGGCATGTCCCCTCACCCTGGATGTGCTGCAAGATTGGCCTCAGTGGAGGTCTGGTCTCCATCTGAGAGGCTGTTTTAATCCAAAACTCAGGTATGAGAAATGGCCCTGATTCTGTATGCCATGGCTTTTCCACTCCCAGCTGGGTTACCCAGGGGTGAGATGGGGAGGGGGCACAGAATCCAGAGAAATTCTTCAGTGAGCCTGGCAAGGGGTTGGACCCACGAAGCCCAAAGGTGGGTGCTGTCCTCAGAGGCATTGTGAGGTGGTGGGACCCACAATCCCCATGGTGCCCCAGAAATGGCTGTAAAAACTGGGCTGCCTTGCCTCTTCCCTGGGCTTTCCAGTTCCCATCAATTAGAGGCTAATCACTTGCTCCAGAAAGCTTTAAAGTGCAAGCGAGCTTATTTGAGATGATGAAATTGCCTCTTAATTGATTATTCCTGCAGTTTAACAGCTGTTTCCCTGACTTGCTTATTTTTCCCTCTCCTTGAACAAAAACCTGCTGTTGGTAGGAGCAGCTCACCTCCAGCCAGGAGCAGACAAGGAGCTGACAAATGCCTGTGGCTGTGCTGGGAAAAGGCTCCCCGAGGAAATACCGATAAGCGGCAGGGATGCTGCACTTCTGGGCATCCCCGTGATGGCCCAAAGCAGCTGTGCTGGGGAGGAAGGAGCCTGAATCCACCCTGCAGCCCCAGGCCACCCGAGCTTATAGGTGCTGCCTGACCGCGTGCATGGGGCCAGCCCCTGCTGATAGCATCGGGGTGAGTACAGTAGGTGCTTTGTGGCTGGGGGGGATCTGGTTACTTGGGAACAGCTCTGTGCCCGGGGAAGATGATGACAGTGTGCTAGGGAGAAGGAGGGCTTGGAAAAATAAATGACATGCCACTTTGTGAGCTCCCCTGGGATTGTTTGGGGTGCTTCAGTCACTGGGCTCCCTCCACGCAGTGGATGACCTGTTTTCCATCCATTCCTCCTGCCTGAATCCATGCTGCTGTGGGGGCTTGTGCTCACCACAGCCCCCCTGGGACATGCACTCCTAGCTGCTGTTGCAGGTCCCACTCTGCATCCTGGCAAGGTTGGTGGTAGCTTTCTTCCCCAGCAAGTTTCCTGCTTTTCTGTTCTTCTTAGAAAGAAATCCTTCATTATAAGGGTAGTGAGGCATTGAACAGGCTGCCCAGAGGAGCTGTGGCTGCCCCATCCCTGGCAGTGCCCAGGGCCAGGCTGGATGGGGCTGGGGGCAGCCTGGGCTGGTGGGAGGTGTCCCTGCCCATGGCAGGGGCTGGGACTGGGTGGGCTTTAAGGTCTCTTCCAACCCAAACCATGCTGTGATTTTGCTCAAAACTTGTGGCCTGGTCTTTCACTTCCTTGCCCAAATAGTTCTTGTAGCTGTCAACTGATTTCTGCAAGTTTTGGTAAAGTAAAAACCCAGGTTTCTGTAGGTCCTGCACAAAGGGGTGATAAAGAGCTCTATTAATGTCCTCTGCTTCTCTTCTCTTTGGGAGGCCTCAGTGTGAGCACAGCCCTTGCTGGGTGTGGGGAATTATCTGGAGAACGCTGGTACCAGTGTCACACTCAGGATGCACTGGGAGATCCAGCTCCCCAGCTGGGCTGCTCGCTGTGCCACTGCATCCTGCTGGCCAGCAGGATTCTCTGCCTGGGGAACCTGTGAATTTTGGACAGCTGAGCTGAGACCCATGAGTCTGTTGTTGGCTCCTTCCTTCCCTCTGTCAGGAGACCTGCCCACAATGGGGCAGGGATGTGCAAGCTTCTTTCTCTGCAGGTATCTCAAGTCACCCTAATAGCTGATCCTGGTGGGGCTTTCTGTTCCATGGGATGTGTTGGTGATGGAGCTCAGCTAAAAGGCAAAAGGCTCGGGAAGTCTGTGGGAAACAGCAGTGAAATGTAGGGATGGTGATGAAACTTTGCCATCTGCTCCAGGGCAAACTGACTGCGGGGAGCACGCAGAGCAGTGCCAACACGAACTTGCTCCTGCGATGTGTCTGCAGCACTGCTGGTGCAGGGACCCGCTGGAGGTGGCACCTCAGCTGCTGGTCCCTAACATGTCCTGCTGTGCACCTGAAGTCATCCCTTTATTTCAGAGGTGGACGGGAACTGTGTGCTGCTGGTAACAGCTCGGCCATCCAAGGAGAGGCTGTCAAGGATGTTTTTGCTGGGACAACACAACCTGGTGTCCCGGCTGTGTGCCATAGCCCCAACCCAGGGCTCAGTGATACCCAGCTGATAACCCCCCCCTGTAAACCACAGGCCTGCACCACGGACCCAGGCAGATTTCCCTCGCGGGGTGAGCGGATCCAGTTTCATTGCTAATGGGTTTCCCAGGATTTGCAGATGTGAATTGCTCGCATTCCTGACTCCAAGGTGAGCGCAGGTGCATCGGATGGTCCCCGCGAGTCCTCCCCACCTCCCAGGTGAGCGCACAGAGCCGCTATTGTGTGGCGAGGAGCATCGCCGCCTCCGTGCCCCTGGGGTGCTTGGGGTGCTGCTGCCTGGGTGGCGTGGTCGCCTTCTCAAGGTCCCTGCTCCTTCTCCTGCAGGGAAGCAGCAGCTTTTGCAAGTGAGAGTCAAACCCTGACCTGCCCCTCAGGCTCTTGGTCAGGGGTCCAAGGAAAAGCAGACGTGGCTTCAAACCGCCCTCCTCAAACTCACTCTGCTCAGACTGCAGGACTATTTAACACACTTCAGCTTCTTATAAAGTTTCTGTCAAGAAGGATTAGCAGTGGGCTGACAGATTGCTATTACAGCCCTAGTGAACTTTTAATACCTGCCAGTAAATTCTGCCAGTCCCTTAAATCCTCTCGCAGGCACTCGGTTTGGGGAGCAAAGGCTGCTGCTTGCAGTGCCGGTATGGAGGGTGGTGCCTCTGCCTCTCTCCAAGCTGTCAGTGTGAAGAAATGACCTCCGGGGATTCCGATATTGTCCTCCACAGGGTCTCAAAAGAGCCTATGTGTAGGTGAATTCACCTCTCTGTAGGTGAATTTTGTCCCCTTTCCCCATGGGGTGAGGCACTGATGATGGAGCTGGAGGTCCCCAGGGTGCAGGAGGAACCTGAACCTCCAAGGGAGGCATCTGGGTTTGGGCAGAGGTTGGTGTGGTTGGAGGCACCCTTGGGGGCCGCTGTCCATGCGGTCTGATGGCTAGGATTAGAGCATCACTTAGAGGTGAGACCTGCCATCAGTTATCCCTCAGGCAGGCTTGGGTTGCTCGAGGGATGCTGTGGTCCAAGCACCATGAGTAAGGGTCAGTGGGCTGGTGTATCAGTGTGTGATTTTTTTCTTATACTGGATCTTTTAGTTGAGTTTTGATGTACCTTCCCCTATTACTGCCATTAAAACCAATATCAGTTTTGTGAGGAGGAAACTCTGGTGTCCTGAATTCCTCTATGCCCTGGCAGTAGTGGGGCTGATGTGGGTAACCACATGGTGCTGCAGCTTAAGCTGCTTCTCTCCAGGATCTCTGGGCCCCTGTGGGTACAAGCACACATCCCACTCCTCTTTGATCCCACATTCGAGCTTGTCTTTTTAGCTTCTAAATCCTGGAAGCATAGCATGTGCAGAAGATATTTACTACATGGGATAGTTTCCAGTTGACCCAGATGTGGAAAGTTTGAAACAGCATTTGCCAGTCTCCATTAAAAAAAAAAGGCAGATGTCACCCATTACTTAGTGGAGGGTTTGTGAATTTTTGCATACTTTGGCCAAAAGCAATTTCTTTTTTTTTTTTTATTCTGAGTCTTTCTCCCATAGTTCCTCTGAGTATCTTCTCTTTGGGTTTCTCGAGGTTTTGCTTAATGGGACACATGTTCTCCCAGCAGGTAACTTGCATCCAGTCTTATTAGTCTTTTGAAATGCCATCTTTCTGCTGCACAGCCTTGGACAAATTTGTGTAGCTTGGCAGAGACACCATCATTCAACAAGAGGCTGCAGCCCAGCAAGATGTCGTGTCTTGTGTGGCCAAGGCATGGTTGATATTTTGGGCTCCTGCCTGTAGGATGTGCCTCCAGGCACCCAGCAAGAGCTGCAGAGGTGTGTGCTGTCACCCTCTTGCTTTGGGTTAGTATGCCAAGGTGGTGGTTGTGGTTCAATGGTAGGGTTGAAGTTGCCCTAGAAACCCTAGACAAAAGTGGACCTGTGTGGCTGGCAGGAGTCAGGCCACACAGATCCCTGGTGGCAAGTGTTTGGTGGATGCTGGTTCAGGGGAGCCCCGTGTAGTGCTTGGGGAGGCAAATTTGGTCCCGCACCAGTCCCAGTCTTCTGCTGCTTTTAGAGAGCTTGAGCAGGAGAGTGGGACACCTTGGTTTCCCATCACTTGTCCCAACCCTGCTTGAGCTGGGTTAACTTGGGTGGCTGCTCTTCAAGCTTTTTTTTTTTTTTATTGCGCAGCAAAATGCTTTTTTGGGAAAGCCAGGCTATCATCCCCCCAAACAGCAAACTCCAAACCCGAAAGAGAAAGGGCCCTTTGAAGTGAGCTGCCCAAATGCGACGTGTGACATCAGAGAGATGGCAGATAGCTGGCAGAACAAGGCTGCCTTTCAGTCTGCCCCAGCCCCGGTCGGTGCACGATTTACACCCCACCTCCCCACGCTGGAGATGAAAGATGCCCCAGGCAGCCTGCCTGACCCCGTTGCTTCTGCTATCTCCACTTGATTGCACAGTGTTTTGCTCCAAACAATCCTTCACTGTCTGGGCCGCACAGGTGAATCTCCCGGCTTGGCTGGCGAGCGGGGATGCCGCGCATAGCAGGGCTGCTTTGTTGCAGTTGCTCGCCTGCTTATACGGGGTGGTTTCTTAGGGCAGGCATTGTTCGATGGCAGGGCACGGAGGAGGGGTGGGGAGCAAGGGATGGAGCAGGACGGGGCAGCCTGGGGTAGGGAGCAAAGGAGCATCCCTTAGGACCTCGTGGGGTGGCGAGCAGGTGGGTGAGCACAGCAGCTTGTGTTGGATGCCATGGGCTTCACTCCAAGAAGGGATCCGAGGTGGATTTGACATTTTTCTTCTCTTTGTTGCTAGGTTCAACCTGCCTTTCTGTCCAAAGCAAGCTGGTCTCCCACCTTGGGTCCTTGCTTTAAAAAGGTATGGTGGAAGGAGGACCTGCATGTCTATGCTGAAAGGAAAATCTTTGAGAAGTTGTTCAGTCTTGAGACAATGGATTTGTGTAGAAGATGAGTTGTGGTAAAATAGCTGCAAATTAAGCACACATCCAACAAGTCTGGAGGACAGTGAGTCTGAGGAACCAAGCAGATGGGCTCAAGAAAGCTCTGAGTGTTCAAGTGGCACCAGGGATGTGCCCACACAAACATCTCAGTAGGTTCTTCCTGAGCTAATGCAATCCCAGAGGCATGCCCTAGATTCGTGTGAGTGGGGCATGAGTCAAAACCCTGAAGGGTATTTGAGCAGCTGAGCTCCCGTAAGATCTGAGCACCCTTTTGACCTCTACTGAAAAGATCAGAGCCAAGTTTTCCCTTGCGTTCAGAGACTTGTAAAGGCTGAATGCCCTAAAATCAATGTTACTAGTGGGAACATGGAAATTAATTGTGTCAATCTATCACTCATCTTCCCCTATTACATTCAGTGATTGGAACTTGGCCTCCAGTGCATGAACAAAGTGTCTTCTGTGACAGGTAACTGCTGCGCAGGAGGTGGCTGCATGGCTGAGTGGTGGAGAGGGCAGGACAAAATAAAAGTTTGGGTTCAACATCTTGGTTTTTTTTTTTTTCCCCCTTGATCTAATGTTTTCCTTGCTTGGGGCTATTAAGGTCAATGTGATGTTAAAATAGGACAGGTAGAATAAAGGAGGTAAAACAGCAGGAGGTTAACAGAGGAGAGGAGAAGTATAGGGACGAGGTTTGGATTATTTTTGTGAATTGTCTTAGAGTAGTGCCAAGTAATTACACCAAGATGATTGGTAATCTGCAAATAGACCATGGGGCCAAGAGAAATGCCTTGCAGGATGCTGTATAGGCATTATTCAGGTACCTCCTAAAAACTGCTTAGGGCCAGGCTGTTTGAAGGTGTCGATGACACCAGTGCTTTGGGCACTCTTGCATCCCTAGTATTGCCCCATCCACATAACACCTCTAGGCCTTAGGGAGCCAAGTGGTGCTGCTGGTGACCTCTTCTTCCTCATCTTCATACACAGCCAGCCTGGGAGCTGGGTGAGGTGGGTGTCTCAGTCATGGCTGTGAACCAGCTGGGGCTCCTGATGGCAGGAGAGCAGCTGTAACTGAGCTCCCTTCAAGGGACCAAGCTGGGCAGCAGTAACTGAGCTCAGATTTGGGCTGAAGTGACTCCACCTGGCTGTGGTTTGAAGCTCAAATCATGTCAAGCTGAACAGCTACTCTAAAACTGTGCAGAAATTTCAGCTTTGCCATAGAGCTGTGCTGTTTTGCCTAGGGGAGAAGCTGCTTCCCACCGAAGGTCACTACTAAACCTTGTGCCACAAAGAAAAACCATAAAGTTGTCTGCTGCAGCTGAGCTTTCTGGAGGCTGCTGTGCTAATAGCAAACATCTCTGGGCTTTGCTGCTTCACTGATGTCTGTGTCCAACAAAATCCATGTCCCAGGCACGGAGCTTGGCAGAGCCCTCTGTGTGACCAAGGCAGCAATGCTCCCCCCGTGCTGCTGTTTGGGAGCTTTCCCCCAGCCTTTTTTATGCTCCCTTCCTCCTTGTAGTAGGAAAAATGAGTCAGGGAATGAAGCTGAGGAGGTTTAACCACAGAATGAGGGCTCTCCTGCCCTCTGCTCACCCCCTAGGCTGGCGGGCTCAAGGAGCTCATGGTGCTGGGCATTTCCATCCTCCCCGTGTGCTGTCACCTCGAGGATGGGACCACAGCTGTCCCCACACGTGGGGTCTCTGCCTTGGCGGTCGCTGCCCGTCCGTACCCTTTCTCCCTCTCCTTCATTAAGGAGCTGATCTCTTCCCGATAACGAGGGGGCTTCTGTTGGACAAAACCTGCCAATTAGTCATTCTGGCTGGGTATAAACGCGGCACTTGAACAGCTGAGGGGACGGCGGGTAGTCCTGCCCCTTCTCGCGGTGTTGCCAAGCTTGCCATTAACACAATGTGACAACTAATCTCTCTATAGCATCTGACCGAGCAGTTTTAATTAATAGCTCTGTACGCCTGCACACACACCCGCACCCCCTCTGCTGAGCGCAGGTACCGCATGCCTTCAAATCTCCTTCCCTCGCATCACAGAACTGCACTGACAAAAGGTGCAAAAATGCCCCGTTCTGCCCCAAATTTGTGGAAATTCTGACTGCTTGGCACAGCGAGCTGCTGGGACCAGCCCTGGTGTCAGCAGCCCCCAGGGATGGTGACCATGGAGGGAAGAAGGGAGCAGAAAGCACCCCTGCTGGGGCTGCTCCTGGAGGCTGTGGTCTGCTGGAGACGATAACGAAGCAATGAACCTGGGAGCCCATGCACTTCTGTGTTGTCCTGACGGACAACCCCTCTGGCTGGGAATATTCACCCAGCCTGGAGGAATTGTTCATGATGGGAAGGTGCAGGGGCCCCTGCTTTGCTTTCTTCTTGTGGAGAGACATCTCTCCCCTCAGGGAGGCAGGAGGCGTGCAGGACACTGGGGTGGTATCTTGGGCCTGCTTTCCTGGAGATGGGGTCTGGGGAGTTAGTGGGTGAGAGCCCAGCCTCCTGCTGCTGCCTGTCCAGCCCTGCGTCCCTCTGGCTTGGTCCTTGCTGGTGCTTCCTGGCCTGGCTCAAGTTCCTCTTCAGCCCCCCTCGTGCCTTTTGGGGGCAGCTGTCCTCAGAGGATGTCTCTGCCTTGCTCTGGCAATAAGCACCCTGCATGTGGCAGGGGTTTGGGACTACCCTAAAGCACCCTCAGCCCCCGAAACAACTTGTAGGAAAACGCTCTGGCCTCCCAAATCTGAGTCCCAGGGGGATGTCCTCAAATCCTAGGGCATGACCTGGCCACCCCATGCTGGCTGAAGCTGCCTGGGTGCTTCGAGCACCCTGTTTCCAGCTCCCCTCCACCCGTGGTGCCCCTCTCCATCCCGCGGCGGTGCCCGGGATGCGGCAGCACTAAGGGGGAGCGGTGCAGAAGCTGGCACCCCCTGCACCCCCCCAGCACGGCGGCGGCAGGCGGACACGAGCCCTGCCCCATCTGCCTGCACGGCAGCACGGCGGGGAGCTAATGAGAAGCAAGGTGAGAGGCAGGAGACGCGCTGACAACTCGCTGGCTCCGCAAGCTGCTGGTGGCACGCGGGCGGCAGAAGGACGGCATCTGCCCCCCCCCTCCCCTTGCCCCCCCCCCTCTCCCGGCATCTCAAGCCTCATAATGAGGTTATTACTGGTTATTACTGGCCCGCTGCTTGACGGCCGGCACCAGCATCCCTCGCCTCGTCCTCACCCCAATTCCCACTTGTGGCTCCATGAAGGGTCCCCCTGCCCTTGCTCCCGGTTTTGGCACAGGGCTTCGTGGGCAGGGGGGGCTGGCTTTGACCTTGCTTGCGGAGGAGATGCTGCCACACACTGCCTGTCCACCCCCTTCGTTATCTCATGAACACTCCTGGCCCACTCTGGCGGTGGGAGAGGTCTCAGAGATAATTAAGTTCCTACAAGTTTTGTGGGAACGGACAGGTGATGGGGAGAGGCGTGAGCAGGGCTTCTGCAGCGGGCAGGGCCCGTACCGGGGAGCTGATCCTCGCTCACGAAGCTCAGAGGAAGATGTTCTGCAGGCAGGGCTGGCTCTGAAAGCTGGGAGATGGTGCTGAGCTGCAGGCTTTCCTGCCCCAGGTCTGCCTGGGGAAGAAGGGGACTTCTTAAGGACTCAAAGCCTGCTCGGTGCCAGAGGGCAGCGCAGCACAGCGTGCACCGGCCACCTCGTGGAAGCAGGGTCTAAAAGTGTCCCAAGGCTTTTCTTTGTCCCACCCCATCCAACAGCAATTGCAAACTGCCTTGCTGAGCCGATCGGCCCCGGCACGCTGTTAGCATTTACATTAATCACTCATGCAGCAAACAGTGAGTTGCCAAACTCCTCCGACACTCAAAGACTTGCAAACCATGCTGTGGGGTTGCTGCTGCTGCCCTGCTGCCCACATAGGGTGGGAGCACTCTGCTCCCCTTGTCTTGGCGCTGAGCACCCTCAGGGGGTACCCATGGATGGCGCCGTGTGGTGGCTGCCCCATCACCGCATGGGGGGCTCAGTCCCAAAGCTGGAGCATTGCAGCAGCATTTGGGTGCTCCTATCCTGTGAAATGCTGACCGTGTTAGCACGGGCACCATGCTGCTCGTGCTCAGCCAGGCCCCGTGTTTTTGTCCCTTCCAAAGTTAACACTCTGACTTTATGCTTAGATGAAGGAAGAAATGATGCTGCCACTAACCCAGAGCTGGCAGGCAAGCACAGTTTCCTTCTCCGCCCATGGAAGGGGACATGGGCGTGATGCAAAAGCCCAGAGGTGGCTGTGCAAAAGCTGGTGGCTTTGCTTTTCCACGCAGCCACGCAGTGACAAGGGGTGCCGGGCAGGGACCGGGCAGCGTTTCGCCTCCCGGAGCAGCTGGCGCGGATGTCGCAGCCGATCACGTCGGGGAAGGAGGTGAGCAGGAAAGCGGTGACACCTCGCCTACGGCGCCCTGCTGTCGGGGGGCAGATGTGGAGGCCGACACATGTTCGCCGTGCTGCTAATTAATCACGTCCGTGCCGGCGCCCCGCTCTGTGCGAAGGGTGCAGGGGTCCCGGTGGTCATCCCCACTCCGTCCTTTTGGCTGCACCAGCCCCCTCCAGGATCCAATGCAGATGAAAGGAGTTTAAAGAGGGAGGGAAGGGGACCCCCTCCCCACCCCAGAGAGCTGCAACTTCTAATCAATACTTAGCAAGGCCTTTTTTTGCAGGAAAAACAAATTATATATATATTGAGAAATGTGATTTTGGCTGTGTGTGTTCCTGTTCTACTCCAGAATGGCCGGCAGAAGGCAAGCATCTCTGCTCAAATTCGGCTCACCAAAGAGGCGAAGTAAGGCACCTTTATCCAGCTTTCCCGGCAGCCAAAGGAAGGGAATCCCAGCGGGAGCGCCGCACATTTGCCCAAAGGATTGGGGACGGGGCAGCAGCAAGGTCGGGGATCGGGTCCCTGCTCGGCAGCGCGGGCTGCAGCCTCCTCTGGTGGCCGAGCCCAGGGCCGGATCTTGCTCTTTTTTTTCTTTTTGTTATTTATTTATTTTTCTTTCTTTCTCTATTTTTCTTTCCTTTTTTTTTTTTTTTTTTTAAATTTTCTTCCTTCCTTCCTTCCTTCCTTCCTTCCTTCCTTCCTTCCTTCCTTCCTTCCTTCCTTCCTTCCTTCCTTCCTTCCTTCCTTCCTTCCTTCCTTCCTTCCTTCCTTCCCTCCTTCCTTCCCTCCTTCCTTCCTTCCTTCCTTCCTTTCTTCCTTCCTTCCTTCCTTCCTTCCTTTCTTTTTTCTTTCTTTTTTTTTCTTTCTTTACTTTTCTTTTTTTTTTCTTTTAAGCAATGGGACTGCTTTTATAAGGCAGCTCAGTCCTGGCTTGTCCCCCCTTGCTGCCCAGCTCTCAGGGCCTGTTCTTGCTTCCCATGGGGGTCGCATCCCCCATGACACCAAACAGAGATGCTCCAAGCAGCAGCATCCGCTCCACCTCACCGTCAGGGAAGGAGACCTTGATGCTCTCCGCTTCCCAGCCCCATTCTTCCCTGTGATGGATTTTGCATGGATTGCCTCCAGATTGGGCAAGCCCGGTTTCAGCCTCCTGTGTGTAATCCTTTCCCTGCATTGCACAAGTCCTCCTGCGTGTTTTCAATAAGAAAGGAAAGGCCCAGAAACTTCTGCAGCTGGAGGTAAGGCACACAGTGCAGCAGAGGCTTGTAGTGGCATTAAAACCCCTCGAATGTAAAGCTCCTGTCTCGCAGGAGCTTCCCATTAGAAAAATGAAGCTGTTCAAGGCTTGTGGTCTTAAAAACACAGCATAGGAAAACACGGACACCTGAGGGTGGAGGAACCCCTGCTAAGCTCAGTGCTTGACTCCCGTTCCTCTCTCAAGCAGGGAAAAGCTTGATGCAGACAGTCTGGAGGGGCAGCACAGGTTTTGGGGTGCTCTCACAGAGAGGCAGCTTCTCTTCCCCCTCTCCTTCCCCCATCAGCTCTCCCCTGGTGGCCCCAGTGCCACCAGCCCGGGGCTCAGCCCAGCTGCGCTGTCCCCAAACCCGGAGCTCCCCCTGCATCTCCCCAGGCCAGGAGCACAAACCAAAGGCACAGCCTTTAAACTTCCCCGGTTTCTCCCTTTTTGAACATCGAGAGCTTATTCCTGCAGCAGGGGTGGTTTTATTTATTTTTTTCCCCTTTGCAGAAATTCCCTGAGGGCTCTCCAGAGAAATGGAAACATGCACAAGGCGCCGCGGGACAGAGGGCTGGGCTGCGAGCAGCTCTCATCTGGCGTGGTCTTTGCTTCCTGCCCTTCGGGAGAAAAGTCACAGCACGAGTGACAAAGGCTCATAAATTCTGCTGAGCGATTCAGCCCTTTCTGGAAAATAAAAAAAAAAATATGGTTGCTCGCTGGAGTGGGATTGAGAGTTGGGTGTGACGTGGGGTAAGGAAAGTTTCTGCAAATGTCTGTGCCTTAATTAATATTAATGCTTCCCCGGCTTTTTATCTCTGCTTTAAATAAAAGGGATCCAGCCGTGGCAGAGTTCCCACCACATTAAGAAACTCATGAAAGCGGCGTGATGGATGCGTTCGAAGATGGCTCTCATTAGCGTCTAATCCTTCCCATCAGCCCCACTTGTCCCTGACACTTTGAGCTTGTTAACCATTTTTTTCAGCACTTTTCAGGGAGCGCTGAAACTGGGGCAAAATTGCACTGGTTTGGGTTTCAGATGAATTCCCCACGAAATACCATTTTCCCCCCTTTACAGCCATGTTGCAATGAGCAGCTGTCAGACTTCGCGGGACCTCTGAGCCCCGCCAGACCTCGAGGGACCGACCCACCCATGCCATGTGGAAATGGCCCTGGGATGCTCCTTGTGGGCTTGCAAAACCTTCTGGCTGCTCAGGAAACCCCGCCAAGAGGATGCCCGAGCTGCTGGGGCTGCCAAGAGTGGCTCTTCTTTGCATCTTGAGGTCTATAATGACATGGAGCTTCTGCTCCCAGGGGGATGAGCAGGTCCTGGCACTGCTGGAGGAGAAAGGCCACCCAAAATCAGGGCAGTTGCTGCGCTTAGAGGGTGGTGAAGCACTGGAGGCAGTGGGGGAGTCCCCACCCCTGGAGATGCTCAAGAGAAGTGTGGACGTGGCACTGGGGGCCATGGGTTAGTGGTGGGACTTGGCTGATGGTTGGACTTGGTGACCCTGAGGGTCTTTTCCAAGCTAGATGGCTGTGGGATTTTATAACGCACGTCTCCCCTTGCACCGAGAGTGATGGTTCAAGTGTGTCTCGCAGCCAAAAAATTGCAAGGAGGCTTCAAATTAGGTGGATGCAAAGCCAGGTGGAGTAGATAAATAAATGAGGTCCTTCAGGCGCAAGCCATGCAGCCGAGGGCAGCCGCTTCTGTCTGCTTTCCACTAGAGGTAGCTGGAGCCACGCACAACCCACTGCCAGCCTGGGGATTTCCACATCCCAGCCCCAGATCTGCATCAATATAAGCCATTAGCCAAAAGCAGGAGGTTGCTCGATGCAGCCCCCTCTCACAGGCTCCATCCTTGTGGTCCGGCCCTGGCCGAGCTTGGGTGGCAAAGCCTGTGTCTGGGGGTATTTTACAGGCAGCAGGAAAAAAAGAATATTCCCCTCTGCTGCTGGAGTTCATCACACGGCTTCTCAGCCCCGGGGAAAGATGTCTGCAATGCTGGAGGAGAGTAAACTGCTTTTAGCTGCTTGTTCTTGCAGAGGAGGAATGGGGTGGGAGTTTAGTGCTTTGAGGGGGTGCTTGGTGGAATTTTTTATTTATTTTTTTTTTGGACAGGAAGGAGTATATTGTGCCGGGCAGCTACTGCCAGGGAGTCGCAATAACCTTGCAAAGCGAGGAGGGAAATGAGGTCGGGAGGAGCGGGGATTATCTGCCTTCCCTGCTCCCAAAGGGATTTTAGCCCTGACTTTTAATAATAGCGAGGAAAGAGGCACACTTCTTGCTTACCCAGAGGGAAAAGCCCTCGGAGCACAAAGAATCAGCCAGAAAAAGCTCTTTTTATCTCACCTCACCATCCCCACGGAGGCGGCCGTGCAGCACCCACCCCATGCCTGCCCCAGCCCCTCTGCCACGGGTCGGGGTCCCGCCTTGTTTCCCCGTCCTGGCCATGCCTTGCTGCTGGTGGCTGTGGGGCTGGCACTGACGGTGGAGGTCTCTAGCTGCCATGACCTCCTTGCTCAGGTCTTGTGGCCATCACCAGTCCCGTTGGCCTGGCCACCTTGGTGCTCCCTTGGTCCATCAGGTGGGATGAGGCCACTGAATGGAGTGAAACAAACCTTTCTGCAGGCACCTTCTTGTGGCACCTTCTTGTGTTTCGTTCCTCAGCAGGGCTAAGTCCTAAACCAACACTGGAAGATGCTCTCAAGACGGAGTCATTGCCTTCTCCTGCCATCCTCCATGGGGTTTGCTGGGGTTCGAGGGCAGTGGAGCTCTCTGCAGGGTGCCAGGGAGCTTTGACGGATGAGGACTGTTAATATTGAACATATAATTACGCTGGCCGAGGCCGAGAGTCCTTCTGCGGTGGTGCGCAAGGAGGGCATCAATATTAAGGCGAGTTACTAAATGTATCTACCCTAAAGGTGAACTGAAAGGCATTGCAGAGGCCCCCGTCCCGGAGCAGGGTCTCTGCTGAGCTGCGGTGCCCCCGTGCTCTCGAGGGGCCTCTTGGGCTTGGGGTGAGACCGAGCCCTCCCAAATCAGGGGGCAACCTGCCAGGAAAGCCACACACGGGCTTAAAATGCTTATTTTCAAGAACTGCGTGGGTTAATTAATAGGAAACAATATTAACGGGGTTGGGGCTTTTAGGGTCGAAGTGTTTCTGGGGCTGGTTTCCAACAGAAGCTGCTCTCACTGCATGCCCCAGCTCCGGGCGTTGGGGCTGGAACAGGGCTTTGGGTACCAGGGCTGGGTGGTGCTGGGGGCATCGGGCTGTCTCCTGACCTGCTGGGCTGGGTGTTTTTTTTTTTTTTTTATTGATGGAGAAAAGGAAATAATTTCCCTCTATCAAAAATGAATGAAAACTTGAAAAATCTCGACGAGGTTTATTTATTAACCCCATCTATTAAAATAGCCACATATCTATTCAGCTGGGGGGGGGGGAGGGCTGCACTTTATCTTGCCTTTTCCATGAGTCACAGATCATGTGTTTTTTTTTTTTTTTTTTTTTTTTTCCCAAGGAAATTATATTGCTGAGTTTCTCACAAGGGGAAAACTGCTGAAGGGTGTCAAGGTTCCCCATGGGGCAGTACCGCTTTCCCCCTGCTGACACCATCCCGTGCCCCTGCAGGTGCCGTGGCACCCGATGCCAGCCTGATGGCCCCGTGGCAGCGGTCTGAGACACCGGATCTCCTCCCAGCCATATCAGCGGCTTTCCCAGTCCTGAACTGGGAGCCACCCGCTGCCAGTGAGTGGCAATTTGGTTAAAGGAGGCAGAAAAGCTTCCCTGGCCACCAGCTGGGACTGATCCCCAAACCTCTCCACCAGCAGCGAGCTGTTTCCAGCAGCTGTTCTCAGTGCTGCTGCTGGTCCCTTACCTGCCTGTCTGCACAGGTTTAGGCATTTGTGCCTGAATTTGCATGTTTTGGCTTGAGAGAGCTTGCCACACACACGCACGACCTCCTGGAGCTTTCTTGTTTGGCATCCCGTGAAAAAAATCCATGCTAAGCCAGCCCAATGCAAGCGCTGATTTATTTGTGCTGGAAGGGGACATGTTTCGCTGTCCTAACACCAGATGCCCAAAATACGTTAAATCAACCCCCAGAATAGAAACCCCCTCTGATTTTTTCCCCCCTCTCTTTGTCCCTTTGGCGGGATAAGGTTGGAGGCTGCAGGGAGGGCTGCTGAGAGCTGCCTTTGGGGGAGCTGGGTGGCTCTGTGGGATGTTCTGCCCAGGGCCCGCGTCCCCGTGCCCCGCAGCATCAGGGCAGGGGCGCCTTTGTGCGGTATACCAGCAGATTTAGGGCATAATAAATTGTATTTAAAAGTTACAGTGCTGTTGGCCGGGCTTGATGTTATTCATGGCTTTTGCTATGTACGGCGGGCACCAGTTTTACACGGGCCCCTGAGAAGCAGCAGGGTGCTGGTGCCTCCCTCCACGGCATGGGGCCAGTTTTGACTTTGTGCTGCTTCTTCTTGGTGTGGATCACACCAGGGACAGCCTCAGCTACATCCCAAGGAGGCCATTTCCCCATGGCAGCCCCACAGCCTCCACACCGCATCCAAGAAAAAGCTTTATTTATACCCATTTAGCCGCCTGCCTTTTACATAATTGCAATCATTAAACTTCTCGCTTAATGAAGAACATGGCTGGGGGCTGCCGGACCCCTCCCGGGCTGCGTGGCAGATTTCTGCCCATCGCGATGCCTCGGTCGGCCGAGATGTCCTCCGGATTTGGCCACGGGCAGCAGGGGCCCCAAACCTCCCGGTGCTGGCGGCAGCGGGATTTCGGCTCCCCGTGCCCGCGGGGCCGGTGGGGCTGGCGCTGGCATCTCGTCTCGGCGGCGAAGTCATCCGCGCTGACCACGGGGAGGGTTTTTTGCCCGCCAGGTCCCACTTTGCTCCCCTATATTTAGCCCGTTATGAATATGGAATAGCGTTGAAAATGATTCGGGCAGACATCCCTCTGTCCGGCCGAATAACATCAGCGGCGCTCGTGGGGAAGGCAGCGCTCGCCCTGACAGGGGCCCCCGCCTACCCCCTGCGCCAGGGCAGAGCATGGCCAGCAGAAATCCATGCTGGTGGCCTCGCAGACCTCATCCTGGCTGTTTGGGGTGCTGCAGGAGGACCCCGTAGGATGCCCACCCCGCACCCCCTGCCCCAGGTCTCAGCTGGCCGTGGCTCACCCGAGGGAAGGGGCGCAGCGGGGACGCCGAGCGGTGCCCAGCTGCGCGCCCACCACCAGGGGCAAGGCAGCCTTCTCCCTGCTCCTGCCACCTCCCCGGTGCCCCCCGGCCACCCGCTGCATCCCGTGGAGACGAAGAGCTCCAGATCTGGTGTTAAACCCCTGCTTCCCCTCCCGGGAAGTGTCCCAGAAGCGTTTGGGCATCCTCCTGCCCCACATCCCCGGGCACTGTCACATCCTCATGTCCCCTGTTGTCAGTGGGGTTGGGGCAGCCCGTGGGGTGAGGAAGGGATGCTGTCCCCATGCGTGGCCTCGGGGCAGGCGAGGTCCCCAGGGGAGCGTGGTGGCACTGGGGCTATCATGACGGCGTGGTGTCCCCATGCTCCTGGCAGAGACAGAGCCGGGTGACAAGGGCCATCAGCTCCCAGCCCGCTCGCTGTCACACAGGGGACAGCGGTGGCACTTGGGGTGGCCTCGCCGTGCTGCTCAGGTGCTCTTTTGGGGCACACACCCCCCTCTTCCCCCACTGCCTCCCACCCTTTGCATCACCCTGTCCCAAAAGCCAGGTAGGACCGGGGGGGCAGATCTCCCCCACCCCCAAAAGGCCCCCCCCCAGATCCTCTAGCCCCATTTTGCTCTCGGGGGGGGGCGGAGGGGGTGTTGTTGAGGCTTACGGTTGCTTTTGGGCATCGTGGAAAAGAGGGAAAACAGCTTTATTCAAGCCATTAATGAAATGTCATTTGTGATTCCCTTCCATGGGCATCACGTGGAGGGCTGGGGCGGGGGGGGGCAGAGCTGCAGCCCCCTCGGTTGCACTGGCTCAGGCAGGGGCTGCTGCTGGTTGCATTTGTTCCTTTTTTTTTTTGGAAGAGGGGGAAATGTTTAAAAGCATCACCATGCGCTCACCCCTTCCCCAGTGGGGGTCCCGCAGGGCCTCGCTGCCCCCCTGCACAAAAAGCAGCCCCGCGCCCCATTTC